>NC_000067.6:171170902-171517569 GCF_000001635.26 Mus musculus
AGTGTTATAAGGGCAGGCCAAAGTAGAGTGCGTCTCACCCATGGACCACAGGGACAGGGGTTATTCTTTACATCAATTTTAAATGAGTTGGTGTGTGTGTGTGTGTGTGTGTGAGTGTGTGTGTGTGTGTGTGTGTGTGTGTGTGTGTGTGTGGCCACAAAGGCTAGAAGAGAGCATTGGATCCCTTGGAGCTGGACTTATCCCTGAATTGGGATACTACAAACCCAACTCCGGTCCTCTGAAAGAGCAGCAACTTTTACAATGCACCCGTTTTGCTAGCCCAGGGAGGACTCTGATTTTATCAGGGCATACTGGACACATTCTGGGTATAGCAATGAGCTTATTTTTTATTTGCCTGTGAGGCTAAGATGAAAGGCTAGCATCACCATTATACCACACTCCTATCAGATTCCAAACACAACAATGAAACTTCCTCCTTTTCTCTTGCATCGGGAAGCAGTACTTCCTTTAGCAGAGGGCCCTCCTGTGAATCACTGTTCAAGTCTATTAATATCCCACAGCCATGGGCTTGCTAGGCATGAATGTACTCTCTGGAGCATAGCCTGCCTTCAGAGTTACTGTCGCTTGTTTCTTACTTGTGGCTGGTGAATGCTTTTGATTTCTATATTCTTACACTGAATAAGGGAGGGGAGTTAGACATGGTGGTAGACTTCTCTAACCTCAGTCCTCAGAGGAGACTCTTGAGTTTCAGGATGCTGCATGGTAAAATCCTGTCGTTTAAAGAAAGGAAACCATAGACACATCAGTAGAACAACAGTTTACAGAGGCTGGGAAAGAGAGGATGGGAGTTGTTGAAAATTTGGGGGCTGGGGGGTTGTTCCTCTTGCAGAGAACCTGAATTCAGTCCCCAGCACCCACATGGCCGTGTTTAACCACCTGTGACTCACTCCAGTTGCAGGGATCCAACGCTGTCTGCTGGCCTCGGCGGATACTAAGCATGTGCATGGTGCACATACACACATGCAGGAAAACAGTTTCATAATATTTCATAAAATAAAAATAACTCAGGACTGGAGAGATTGCTTAGCCATAAGAACACTGGCTGTTCTTTCAGAGAACCTGGGTTTGTTTTCCAAAACCGACATGATGACTGCCAACCATCTATGTCCAGTTCCAGGGGTCTTAATATCTTCTTCTGACTCCCGTGGGTACCAGGCATACACATGGTATACAGACATATGCAAGCAAGACACAGATGCATATAAAATAAGTATCTCAAAACCCCGACCCATAGTATAAACTAAAAACAACTAGCAAAAAGTGGTAAAAATGGTAAACTTGAGGCTTTACAAAGTTTTCCAAAATAAAAGTCATTAGGTGGACATAGTGGTACAGGCTGTAAACCCAGCACTTGAGAAGCTAATGCAGTAGGTAGGCTTGTGGGTTCAAAGATAGCCTCGGCTCTATAACAGGTTTTAGGTTAGCCTGGACTACATAGTAAAATCGTCTGTTTTGTTTTGATTTTTAATTGTTTTTCTCAAGACAGGCTTTCTCTGTGTAGCCCTGGCTGTCCTGGAACTTGCTCTGTAGACCAGACTAGCCTTGAACTCAAGAGATCTGCCTGCCTCTGCCTCCTGAGTGCTGGGATTAAAGGTGTGCGCCACCATGCCTGGTTAAGTATAGTGACAATGTCTTAACAACCACTCACCACAGAAAAGTAAAAAAGAGCAAGGCAAGTAGAAATGATTTTTCTTTTTTTGCTCAATTTTCAGTCATTTTAATGTGCAAAGACCATTTCTAGGCAATGTTTGCTCACTTGAAAAGCACTGTTTTTATTTGATTCCTCATTAAAACCTTCAGTGTGATAGCGGTACTCATTGGTGTCCAGAGTTATCGTCTCCATCTCTTAATTTTATAAATGCTAGGAGGGGAGGGGCAAATCTGGGAGGAAGACCAAGTAGGAGGGAAATCTAGAATAGGTCATTTGGGGATAAGAAGCAAGGGAGAGAATAGGTTTGTTTTCAGAGATATGTACCAAGTGTGCTCATAGCTGGCAGGAGAGCAGGAAGATGTCACCCTTGCAGGTGTACCCTGGGGGTGGTGACAGCAGCAGAGAGACACAGTGGTGGGCGGTGAATCAAGGTGAGGGCAAGGGCAGGAGGAGGCAGACAGGCTTAGCTTCAGCTGGAATGTTCTCAGGCCGTATTAGTTTCCCGTACCACCATGTAATCTATGCGTTTCTCTACCACCCTCCCTGGGCCAGTTTAGGCTTACATGTTCAGCCCAAGGTGGGAAACATACGCACGCGCGCACACACACACACAGACACACAGACACACACACACACACACACACACACACACACGCCATTAGTAGAGGTACCCACACAAACCACTCGTAGAGGTTCAATGCCCCCATTTGAGGGCTTTTTTTATTGTCATCATTATTAAACATGCTAAAGTCACATACAGTGGCGATGTTTGCCCTGACTCCACAGTGGGGTGGCTGAGAGCTATAGGGGTGTCACTTGGTTCACATGGCTCTAGGGATGACTAGAGATGGGGGCGGGTAAAGAGGTAGGCAGGTTAGCAAAGGCCAGAGAGCCCCTCGTGGAGTATTAGGTTAACAACAATAGTGTGTAGCTTCAGACATCTTGACCATCTCGTTCTGCTTTCCTTCCTAAACGTTTCTCAGTTTTCATTTCCCGGCCTGTCGTCCCTGAACCTTCTGCCATCACTGGCTCTTCTGACCTCAGTCTGGATGGTGAAGGAAGCTCTTCCTCCCTTGCCTCTACCAGCCCCAGTTCTCTTTCCTTGGGAGGAATCTACTCAGCATGCACTAGTGTAGTAAGCCGCCTTATTTATTTATTTATTTATATTTATTTTTGCATGGGTAGGTTTTTTTGGTTTTTGTTTTGTTCTGTTTTGAGACAGGGTCTCTGTAGCCTTGGCTAACCTGGGACTCATGATGTCAACCAGGCTGGCTCGAACATACAGAGATCCACCTGCCTCTGCCTTCCAAGGTCTGGGACTAAAGGCATGCACCCCACATTTTGCAAGCTCCTGGATTTAGGTCAGCCCGGGAGAAAGTGCAGCTGCACTAGGGCTGAAACACGGGAGATGGGAGGAGTTGTGCAGAGGGAGCTGAAAGTGTTGCCTGAAGTGTTAATGGTGCAACTGGCAGAAGCCTACATGTGCCCCACCTTGAGGCTCTGCACTCTGAGGGCTTGCCCCCTCCTGCCCTTAGCATTAGGCAAAGGGGAGAATTTCACATCTCAAAACCTTTTGTTCTCCTAAATGGACTGATCCACCCTTAGCCTAGTGACTACCAGCTAGAGTCTTCACCTTCGCATCCTTGTGCCTCTACTACTGTGATGGCTTAAGAGAGCCTGAGACAAGAATATATAAAGGTTAAGCTTGCCTTGGGGAGAGGCTAGAGGGATGAAGGAATGAGATACGTGAGAGTCAGAGCTGTGGAGGGGAGAGAGGAAGTAGAAGGGTTAAGGGGAGGCCTGGCCATTCAGGAGCTGGAATCCTTTTTCCTCTTCTGGAATCGCCGGAACTTGCCCTGGATTGCAAGGGCGGCCTTCTCTGTCTCTGGCGCTGTCAGGTCAATGTCAATTTCTTCCTCCTCCTCGGCCTTCTTGATGCTGCCAGGCTTCCCTATAGACAGTTGGAGACAGACGGATGAGTCAACCCAAGCAATTCCAGTGCTTCTCTCCAAACCCCAAACACAGCACTTACAGTCCATTTTCAGTTAGACAACTTGAGGTCCGTCCCCTCACCCCATCCCACCCCACCCCACCCCCATCTTCTCAGGGACTACAGATGATGATTCTAAAAGTTAGAGTGCTAGGCTTGTAATCCCCATAGCAGCCTCAAGAAGTCTTGCTATTCTTGGATCAAATGACAAGTGTCTTCTGTCAGCACTGACTCCCAAACCCTACAGTTCAAATCCCAAAGCATGCTTCCGGCCTCCAATTTCTAATGGACAACAGAGGCTTGGCTTATCTGAGGAGTTTCTCCTTAATCACTCACTGTTGGGTTGAGCTGGAGAAATGGCTCAGTAGTTCAGAGTACTCCTGCAGAGGACCCAGGTTAGAACCAAGGTTACACATCTGGTGGCTCATAACCACCTATAATTCCAGTTTAAAGGGCTCTGCAGCCTCAAGGCCTCTGAGGGTACCTGCATGCATGTAATGCACATAAATTCACACAATGGGTGCACACACATACATATACATTTTTTAAAAGTAAGTAAATCTTTTTAAAACATTTACTTTTTAAAATTATTATTATTATTATTATTATTATTATATATGTGCCTGCCCCATGTGTGGAGGTCAGAGGATTGTCAACTTGTGAATGTCACTTCTTGCCTTTCATCATGTGGGTCCCCTACATGACTGAGCTGAGGGCATCAGGCTTGACAAATAAGTGTCTTTTCCCACTGAGCCATCTCTCTGGCCCATCTTTACCATGTATTTCCCAACCATTCCAGACTTTACTAGCTAAAACCAAGAGGAAAATGCTGATATGATTGCTTCTTAGGAAAAAGTAGCCAGAGCCTAGCGCTATAGTAATCTCTTGTTTTACTTGCCCTCACCCAATTCTCTGACATCCACCTCAGCATCTTCTAGAGTTACAATTCTTTAATCAGGTTTTCTACCTTCATTAGCTCTAGCTAACAGCCTAGCCCAACCTTACCTTTTTCCTCAGGGTCAGATGCCTGGTTGGCTGCTGGAGGTGTTTTGGTGTTAAGCTGGGAGAAAAGAAAGGCAATGTGAGAGACGTGAGAAACATGAGATGTGAGAGACTCCTGGAAGCATGAAGGTACCACCCCCTCTGATCGTTTCTGTACATTCCAGCTTTCCCCACAACCAGGCGAACTTCCCAAGACTTTTAAAGGAGTAGGTCTTGAGATCAGGTGAAAACTCATCAAAGCTCATACATTAAGCCCAGCATTATAGAGAATGCTTGTGAACCTAACATTCGGGAGACCCAGGCAAGAGGAGTGTTGTGACTTCCAGACCAACTTGGGCCACAAAGTGAGCTACTTAATGGAAACTTATTTCAAAAATAATTAACTCAATATTAAGTGATAGTAGAGACATCATGGGGGACAAACAGATAGAGAAACCCTGCCTTCATAGAGCTCCATTCCAAGGAGACTCAAACAAGGCAACTATGATATGAGATGGTTAAAAAAAAAAAGTATCAGAAAAAAGGCAAGGTTGGGAGTGCTGAGTGCTAGGTATGGCCAGAGGAGCAGGCCTTTATATAGTTGTCAGGAAAAGGCTATCTGGTCAATCATGGAAGTGACTTTTTTCTTTCTTTCCTTCTTCCTTTCTTCCTTTCTTCCATTCTCTCTCTCTCTCTCTCTCTCTCTCTCTCTCTCTCTCTTTCTTCTTCTTCTTCTTCTTCTTCTTCTTCTTCTTCTTCTTCTTCCTCTTCCTTCCCTCCTCCTCTTCTTTCTCCTCCTCCTTCTTTCTTTTTTCTTCCTATTTTGGCATTGGGGATAGAATCCAGGGCTTCGTGTATGCTAGGCAAATACTCAAAAGGTGGCATTTGAGCAAAAAGCTATAAGAAGTGGTGAAAGCTGGATATCTGTGGCAAGACCCTCAAGTGGAAGTATGACCAGCCTCTTTGAATAGCAGCAGGATCCATGCAGAGCTGAAGTGGAGAGACAGAGAGAAGGAGGGATGGAAAGGAGATCAGGCCTAGCTATGGGTGGGAGTAGATTATGTAGGGCCTGTTGGAGGGCTTACAGTCAGTCAGGCAAGAGAAGATGGAAGCTTGGATCCGAGAACAGTGGCCATGAAGGGGACACACGTGGTGAGGTTCTGAGTATTATTTTCAAACAGTTATCAAAGTGATTCTAATTGGATAAGTGGTATTGTGATAAAGGATGTGTCACGGATGACTCCCGAGGAGGAGAAACAGGAAAAAGAAGTTCCCTCTTCCTGCTACAGAACAGACAACCAAGGGAGGGGGTTAGGGAGAAGATCAGAATCGTTTTGTTTTGTTTTGGAAAAGTTTGGGATAGCTATTAATCAGCTGAGATGTTTCTTGCTCATCTGACAAGGGGTTACAATGCAGACAGGGCAGGCAGCCTTTGAACTAATCCTCCTGCCTCCAGTCCTTTGCCTCCCAAGCGCTGGGATGGCAGGTGTGTGCCATGATGCCCCTCTCTCTAACGTGTTTTGTTATTGTTGTTGCTTTTGATACGGAAGAGTTTCAGAAAGGACACAGCCCATCATGGCTGAGGAGGCACGACAGGAGTGTGAAAAGACTGGTCATGTTGCATCCTCTCTATCCTGGTTTTGAGAGGGTTGTTTTGTTTTTCAAGACAGGGTTTCTCTGCATAGCCGTGGCCGTCTTGGAACTTGATTTACATGTAGACCAGGCTGGCATCAGACTCAGAGATCCACCTGCCTCTGCCTTCTGAGTGCTGGGACTAAAGGTGTGCACCACCACTGCCTAGCTTCTAAGGGATTGTTCTATCTGACAGAGATAAAACTTTAACCGAGAACGAAAAAAAAACATGGGGGAAATGGGAGGGTCTTACATCAGTGTAAACAAGAGAGAGGGCTTTAGACTAGAATCACAGTGACTATAGAGTATTCAGACTTCAAAGGAGTTCCATGGTAACCTAAGCTAGATTTGCATGTGCAATTTTGAGTACAGAGAATGCTATGAAAGAGACTGGCTTAGGATGGGTATGGGTTGTAGAAAGGTGTTTGTTAGGGGAGGAGATGTGGATGAGTTAGTAGAGAAGGGAGAATTGATGGAAGAGAGAAAGGATACTTAGCAGAGTTATGGCTTAAGTAAGCAAGAAAAACCAGATACAGTACATGAGTGGAAGGGTTGGCCTTAGACAGGGCTATTGGCACAGCATTCACAGATGGGACTGCAAGCATGGGACAGAGTGAGCGGGGTGGCAGGTGTGCAGGGAGTGTACAGACACTCTCTAGTCAAGGTTTCTATTTTCTCAGTGAAACAAGAAGGGCAGTTGTCATGTGAGAGGTAAGGGGTAAGAAGTGTTAACAGTTGGAGGGAAGATGGGGATGAGCGAAACGGTCACCTAAGACAGGTGTGGGGTAGCGGGATAAGCAGAGTGCAGCAAGAGCCCCTCGAGGTTAACAGTAAGGACTTAAATTGAAATCAAGCAAGATACCGTCCTATCTGCCAGGGGAAGTGTCCTGGTGTCTGAATTGTGACAAACGCCACGAGCAAAAGTAACCTGGACAGGGAAGGGTTAATATCAGCTTAGCCATCCACATCACAGTCCATCACTGTCAGGGCAGGAACTCAAGGCAGAAACCTGAAGGCAGGCAGTGAGGCAGAGACCATGGGGGAGTGCTGCTTAGTGGCTTGCTCTGTCTGTCTTCTTAGAGTGCCCTGGGCCACCAGCCCAGAGGTGGCACCACCACAGTGAGCCAGTCCCTCCCGCATCCATCAAGAATATATGGTACAGGTTTGCCCACAGGACAATCAGATGAAGGTTTTTTCCTCAATTGAGTCTCTCTCTCTTTGCTTGTTTGTTTGTTTCAAGACAGGGTTTCTCTGTGTAGCCTTGGCTGTCCTGAAACTCACTCTGTAGACCAGACTGGCCTCGAACTCAGAAATCTGCCTGCCTCTGCCTCCCCAGTGCTGGGATTAAAGGCATGAGCCACCACTGCATGGCTTCTCTCTCTCTTTCAAAATGACTGTAGCTTGTATCAAGCTGACATTGAAAACTAGCCAGCACAGTGAGGAGATGAAACAGGTGACCAAAGAATAATCCCTGGGCATTTATTATTGTGTGTCAAACCTAGCCTATTAATTAATTCTGTGAGATAGCATCCTATTTCATAGCTTAAGAAGCAAGCTTAGAACAATGTTCTAGATCTCATCCAAGGTCAAATCATACAAAGAGAAAATGGGAGATCTAGTTTGGGGACACAGGAAGACCAAGTCCTCACTCCTCTGTATTTCCATATGCTGACTAAGTATGCTGATATGTTAATAATGACTGCATTATTCAGAATATATAGATGCACTCTGACTTTCAACCCTGGCAAACTATTCTAGTAAAGAGTTCTGAGGGGCTGGAGAGATGGCTCAGTGGTTAAGAACACCGACTGCTCTTCCAAAGGCCCTGAGTTCAAGTCCCAGCAACCACATGGTGGCTAACAACCATCCGTAATGAGATCTGACGCCCTCTTCTGGTGCATCTGAAGACAGCTACAGTATACTTAGATATAATAATAAATAAATCTTAAAAAAAGAGAAGAGTTCTGAGGATCTAGTTGTGGAAACACAGGCTCTTTAGTACCAGCGCTTGGGAGATAGAGGCAGAAGGATTAGGAGCTCAAGAGAGCATTCAAAATATAGGAAGTTATAGGGGAAAAGGAATTTTTTGACAAGCCCATGATCTTGGGTGGGTCTTACTTTCTTCATCAACATTTTTAGATTAACCCTAATGCTTAAAATCTACTTTGTTGTTGTCATCATTGTCATCATCATCATTGTTTTTTTTGAGACAGGGTTTCTCTGTGTAGTCTTGGTTGTCCTGGAACTCACTTTGTTTGTTCATCCTCAAACTCACAGAAATCCTCCTGTCTCTGCCTCCCAAGTGTTGGGATTAAAGGCATTCACCACCACATCTGGCCCAAATATTCTTTCTTTCTTTTTTTTAATTTAGTTTTACTGATTATTAAAAGTGCATGTTGGTATGGATGTGTGTGCTGTGGTGCACTGTGGAGGTCAGAGGACAACTTGCAGGAGTATGTTCACAGGAAAAAACACCAGTCAGGAGGATGGAAGTCAGATTGTCAGGCCAGCTTGCCAAGCGCGTTCCCCTCTTGAGCTGCCTCACCAGCTCTTACAAAATGCTAACTTCAACTGTGCCTCTGAACAAACACAGAAAAATGAGAAAGCACTCTAAAGTTTAAAAAAGATATATATTAACATAAGAAATAGTGAGGTATGGTCTGAGGACACAGCACAGTCAGTGACAGGTTAGCTGGCATGCATGAAGACCTGAGCTCAAGACTTAGATTCAAGGTAAAAAAAAAAAAAACGGAGGCAGGAGGGCACACATCTGTAATCCCGGTGCTGAGGAGGCAGAGATGGGTGGATCTCTGAACTTGCTGGGCAGCCAGCCAAGCCATTTGGCAAGTCCCAAGTCAGCAAGAGACCCTGTTTCCCCACCCATCCCAAAATAGGTGGATAGTGTCTAAGGAATGACACCTCACCCAAGGTCACTCTGGCCTCTATATTCATGTACACGTGTGTACATGCACACCCCAATATATAAAGCCCTTCCACACTCACTCAAATGGTGATCTACTGTTATTTAACATAGAAAAGTATCTTTAAAAGTAGGTCATAGCCAGATATGGGGGTGCATGCCTTTAATTCCAGCACTTGGGAGACAGAGGCAGGGGAATCTCTGTGAGTTTGAAGCCAACCTGGTCTACATAGTGAGTCCCAGGCCAACCGAGGTAAGATCTTGTCTCAAAAAAAAAATGTAGGTCATAAACTGGCACCATCTGGGTGATGTTCAGTAGGAGAGTAGGTGCTTAGCATGTTCATGGCACTGGTTTTGATTCTGAGAACCAAACAAATAATAATAAACTGATTGTAGTGTTTTGAATAAGAATGCCCCCACTTTGGAGTAGATGTGGGCTGTGGGCTTGTTGGAGGAAGGGTATCACTGGGGTTAGGCTTGGAGGTTTCAAAAAGCTCACATTAGGTTCAGTGTGGTGTTCTCTCTCTCTCCCCCCCTCTCTCTCTCTCTCTGTCTCTCTCTCTGTGTGTCTCTCTCTGTCTCTCTCTCTCTGTCTCTCTCTCTCTGTGTGTCTCTCTCTCTGTCTCTCTGTCTCTGTCTCTCTGTCTCTCTGTCTCTGTCTCTGTCTCTGTCTCTCTCTCTCTCTCTCTCTCTCTCTCTCTCTCTCTCTCTCTCTCCCTCCCTCCCTCCCTATGCCTACAGATCAGGATGTAGCTCTTAGCTATTCTTCTAATACCCACCTGCATGCTGCCATGCTCCCTGCCATGATGATAATGGACTAAGCCTCTGAAATTGTAAATAAGCCCCTGTCTTAGTTTGAGTTTTACTGCTATGAACAGACACCATGACCAAGGCAACTCTTATAAAGGACAACATTTAACTGGGGTTGGCTTCCAGTTCAGAAGTTCATTCAGGCCATTATCATGATGGTGGGATGCATGGCAGCATGCAGGCAGACTTGGTGCTAGAAGAGCCAAGAGTTCTACATCTTGTTCCGAACAAAGGCAGCCAGAAGGAGACTATCTTTTGCAGGCAGCCAAGAGGAGGCTCTCTTCCACACTGAGTGGAACCTGAGAATAAGAGTCCTCAAAGCCTGCCTACACAGTGACACACTTTCTCTAACAAGGCCACATCTATTCCAACAAAGCCACACCTCCTAATAGCCAAGCATATTCAAACCACATAGCCCCCAATTAAATGCTTTCTCTTATAAGAGTTGCCATGGTCATGGTGTCTCTTCATGGCAATAGATATCCTAAGTCACTTGATAGAGTCCATTATTTTTTAAAGATAGCATGTGTTTAACTATCATACATATTTTTTAAATCTGAGGCTAGGGCTGGAGAGATAGTTTAGTTTACAAAGTGCTTGCTGTGTAGGCTTGAAAAGTTGAGTCCAGTCCCCCCAAAAACACATAAAGAAACAAGGTAATTCTAACACAGCAGGAGACAGAAATAGGTAGATCTCTGGGCCTCTCTCATCAGCCAGTATAGCCTATTGGTGTGCTTGAGGCCAGTGAGAGACCCTGACAGCACCCACACAAGAGCACTCAAGATTAGTCTGTAGCCTCCATACACAGGCACACCCACACACCCATACACAGGGGTAAACCTATACCCATCGGAGCGTGTACACATACACATAGTGAATAAAACATTAATTAAAATTGTAGCATCGGGCTGGTGAGATGGCTCAGTGGGTAAGAGCACCCGACTGGTCTTCTAAAGGTCCAGAGTTCAAATCCCAGCAACCACATGGTGGCTCACAATCATCCGTAATGAGATCTGACGACCTCTTCTGGAGTGTCTAAAGACAGCTACAGTATACTTACATATAATCAATAAATCTTTTTTAAAAATTGTAGCATCTGAGGCTGGATATGGGGACACAAATGTATAATCCCAACATCTGGGAGGCTACCGCATGAGGATGACAAATTCTAAGCCAGCCTTAGAATTCTACAGAGCTGGGGAGCTCGGGAAAGATTTGAAACCCCACCAAACAAGATTCTGAAACCCCAGGGAAGCCCTGCTGGGCTCTGGTAGACCGGCAGAGCTTCTGCGGAGGAGGGATTATTTTTGAAACTCCAGAATGACTGACCCACAGTCATTATTCTTTTTCTCGTTGATCTTTTGAGTTAATTAATTCTTACTTTATTTTCTGCACACGAAAGTATAGTGATCTAGTAGGTAACACCTTTCACTGCCATACTGTCATCCTAAAAAGTTTGTTCACACTGCAAAAGCACAACACGGAGCATGTGCAGTGAGAGAGGACAGCCAAGAGTCCAGACATGACAGTCATGGCAAGTTCAATAGTGCCATGGTCTCGAACTTCAAACGTTATTTTCTCTATTGGCCAACACATCTCAAACTGTTACCCTGGCTTTAACCATTACCCCTCTGTCCTTCCTACTCCAAGCTCATTGCTTTAACCCATCAAACACATCCCAGCTCCTCCCTTTTGAAAAAAAAATTGACTCCTATACTAAATATCTCCCCAAGGGAGTTTTGTGATGTTTTTAATATGAAATGTTCCCTCTAGTGTTGGGTATTCAAATGCTTTAGCCCTGTGTGTGTTGGCTAGTTTTATGTCAACTTGACATAAAGGAGAGACCTTTTAAAAGGAGAAACATCAATTGAGAAAATGTCCTCAACAGATTAGCCTGTGGGCAACTCAGCAGTGTGGATTTTTCTTTTTAATCACTCAGTAGAAACACTAACACACTGTATTACTTTGGTTTTTTTTGTTGTTGCTGTGATGAGACACCGTGACCAAGGCAAGTTATCAAAGAAAGCATTTAACAGGGCTCATGGTTCCAGAGGGTGAGGGTTTATGATGGTTGAGTGAAGCCATGGCGCCAGGAACAGCTGAGGGCTCACATCTCAGACCAAATCACAAGCAGAAGGCAGACATTAGGAATGGCTAAGTTTTGAAACCTCAAAGCTGTCCCCAGTCACAAACCTCTTCGAAGCCACATTCCTAGTCCTTTCCAAACAGTTCCACCAACTCAGAACCAAGTATTCAAACACAAGAGCCTCTGGGGGATACTCTCATTCAACAGTCCCCAGCTGGTGGCACTGTATCGGGAGGCTCCAGAACTGTGGCCTTGTTGGGAGAAGCAGGCTGATTTTGAGACTTTAAAGACTTACACCATTTTCTCGTTTGCTCTCTTTACTTTGTGCTCCTGGTTCAGAGTGTGAGCCCTCAGCCTCTGCTCTCAGCATCCAGTTCCTAACACCTGCTGCCCCTTATCCCACCTCCCAACCCCCCTACCTCCCACCCCCCACCCCCACCCCCACCCCCCACCCGCTCTCATAGACTCTAATCTCCTGGAACCATAAACTCAAGTAAACTCTTTGTTCTGTAAGTTGCCTTGATCAAGGTGTTTTATCATAGCAATAGAAAAATAACTACTAAGCTGTTTCCTCAACGCTCCTTCTCATGTCAGCTGATCTGGAGCCAAATCCTTAGCAGGAATATGTGTCAGAGCTGAACCACACAGACTGCCATGTTCCTTCTGCCCTGCCAGCTTCCCTCTTTCCAGAGCCTGGCCTGACCCTGGAATAGAGCAGTGTCTGTGATCTGGCTCCCCAGGGGCTCCCAGCTCCATTTGGGTTATATTTATGAAGGATCATAACCCGAGATCAAGAGTTTCCACTGGTGAGGCCAGAAAGGAGTCCTGTAAGGTCCCCACTGCTCACAACACCCCTTGAAATCCCCCTCACGCCACCCGTGCAAACATGCTAGGAAGTCTTCTTCCTGCCCCTCCCCCTCCATCCTTTCTAGCCAGCTCTCAAAATAGCTACTTGTGGGCACTGCATTTCTAGATTTAGCTGTTTGTGACTTGTTGGGGGTAGGGACAATTGGACTAGCCTCTGTATGGTACTCAATGGCTCACCGGTCCCTGTCCTCTGCCTCAATGTTCTAGGTTGTTTTTGTAGAAAATCAATTTTAGCTGAACCATGATGGTCTGGTACATGTACTTGTGGGCTATCAGACTATCCATCCTTCAAGTTCACCCAATACTCTATAAAAACAAAAAAAACAGAACAAAAACAAAACACCCTTACAAACACTCCTATCTCCAAAGGAGCAACAGCAACTCAAACGCTCCATGCAACAGGTCCATGTTTCTCAGCCTCGTCTTGGCCCTCATTCTAGGCAGGTGTGGACCACAAAGCTCTTGGGTATTCTGCTGTTTTCAGGTCAGCTCTAACAGTGATAAAATGGTTCAGCAACACCTTCCTTCTCCTTACAGCCGTGGTTCTCGACCTTCCTAACGCTATGCCTTTGATACAGTAGTTCCTCGTGTTGTGGTGACCCAGCCATAAAGTTATTTCTGTTGCTATTGCATAACTATAATTGTGCTACTGTTATGAATCATAACGTAAATATCTGTTTCCTGATCATGTCATTCAGCTGCCCGCCTCAAGGGGTCACGAGTCACAGGTTGAGAACCACTTCCTTACAGGCTCCAGCTAGGAGAACTGATAGAAATCAAGGACTTGGTAATGTTACCTTGCCTTGTTATTTATAATAACATAGATAATATTATTGGTCTGTTACTTCTGTATGTGCTTTTGAAACCACTAAAATACTGACTTCTTCTAACAGCTCCATGAAACAGGTATTGCTATTCTCGTTTCCCAAACCAGGAACCGAGGTCAGCAGTGGTTAATTTTTTGGCCTGAGGTCATATGCTAATGTCACAAGGACAGGACTTGAAGCCAGAAAGACAGTCTAGCTTGAGAGTCCAGGCTTGGGCTGGAGAGATGGCTCAGTAGGCAAGAGCACTGGCTGCTCTTCCAGAGGAGTTCAATTCCCAGCAACCACATGGTGGCTCACAACCATCTGTAATGGTGTGTTTAAAGACAGCGTCAGTATACTCACATACATTAAATAAGTAAATAAGTAAATAAATAAGTAAATAAATAAATAAATCTTTAAGAAAGAGAGTCAGTCTAGGCTCTTGAATGTTACACTATGTAATATCTAGATCTTCAACTAAAGTGTTTGTGTGCTCACTCATAAACTTGAGGGGAGGGGTCTAATGAGATTGACCTGACTATAGAAGTTACCCCATACAGCAGAGCAGTCCCTAGATAGGAAGGAAGATCTTTGGAATCATGATTGAATCCCATACGACAGCCAAGCAGCTGAGTCCAAATTCTGCTTAATTTGGATTCTCAAGCGTCTCAATTCATAATCCAAAACACCTTCTTCAATATATACAGGAAACGATAGGGAGCTGGCCCCGCCCTCTCATTATGGAGCAAGCTTACATGCTACTCGAGGATTTACTTTATGCCAGACCCCACATCCCCACTCAGATTCCTGCTGGGCTTGTTGACCAGACCACCTTGATTTGGGGTTCGCTTCCGGGTGATTGTTCCTGACACACCAAACTGACCCCCAGGGACTATTCAGAGTCTTCACTCACACGCCCAGATCCTAGCCCTTCAGAGTCGGAGAATTCCGCGCACAAGCCCATCACACTCTTTTTCCAGAGCAAACGACTCCCTTGCCTACATCCGGAACTGCTCTTCCCGTCCTAGTGAGCTCGGAGCTGGGTTCAGCGCAGTGCCATTGCCCACACAGGACTAATTGTCTCCACTTCGCAGTACCAAACACTAATTAGCAACTGTGAAACCCATCACATCTCACTTTCCCTAGAGAGCCCCAACCTCTTCCCTTGCCTACCTTCTTGTATTCCTTTCCTCTGCTCCCTCCCCTGGGCCTGATGGATTCCAGTGTTCGCTCCATCACTTGGCAGTGGGTGCCAGTTCCTATGAGTATGCTCTTGTTTTCTCTGCAGCTCAAGGGTGTAAACTCTCCGCTCCCTCCGTGGGGAAAGTGGATGGCAAAGACCTGCTGGGTTAGGGCTTTCTTTCCCCCATTAGGCTTTAAGATGCAGGTGGGGCTGTGTTCTTTTTCCCTAGTATTTCCCTCCCAAAAGTTATCTGCCCTTTTTAGTTCCTCCAAATCAGAGCACAGGAAACCATCGCACGCTTGCCCATCTTTGCCTTCCCAGACAATTTAGCAACAGTCAGAGCAGATTGTAGGTGGCCTGAGCTCCCAGGCTCAGCCCCCTTCTCTCTTCTAGAAACCACACAATCCGTCCTTTTACTCTCTAGTATGACTCCTGACCCCATTTCTCTCTCTACCTGGCCCCCCTCTTCCCCTTTTGATGTAAATTCCTTTTCCAAGTGCCATTAGAGTGAAAAGAAGCAGACCTGGGGCCAAGGGCTGAGGAACAGGAATATTAAAAGAATAAAGAAGATCATTATGGGAAGAGAAATAAACCAGGCTCAGAAAGACAAATAGCAGGTTTTCTCTTCTATGCAGACTCTGGATGTGGGGGGTAGGGGTGCGGGCACAGGAGAGAGATGAAAATAGACAGGGGACCTTGACGGGGAGGAAGAGATATTAAAGAAGAGGAGAAAACGGTGGAATGCATGTGACTTAAAAGCAGAAGGGGAGACTTGGGCAGGAAGGGGCAGGGGGCAGGGGTGTCTTCTTTTCCAGAACGGGAACAACTGGACGGTCGGTCGGTCGGTCATTTGCAAAAGCAGACAAAAGAAGCTCACTTGAAACTACCCCTCGAACCCTACAGAAATCAACTGCAAACAGACTCAAAACCTAAACTTTGAAGATGTGGAGGCGGGGAGACTGAGGCAAACTTGAGGTTAACTCGGCCTGTAAGGGACTGCAGGCCTACCGCACGGCAAAGAAACCCTGTCTCAGGACAGCGGCTGCAGCGGCTACAATTAAGATTTTAGAATAAAGCACAGGGGAAACTTTTTGCAACCTTAAGATAGAAAAAAAAAAAAAAGTCCTTAGATGTAGCAAAAGCAAAACCCACAGAAAAGCATTATAAACCAAAGCTTCTCCTAAGAGAAGAGAGGCCGAGCTACAGGCAGAAAGAACTTGTGTTCCAGAGGTTTGTTTGTGTTTGGGGTTTTTTGTTTTTTTGTTTGTTTTTTAAGCACCGTCTTACACTGTGTAACTCCTGCTGACCTGGAAGTCACTATATGGCCCTCGTTTATACCAAACTCATGCAGTCCTCATTAACCTTGTGAGGGCCTGAGATTGCAGGCCTGAGTCATCATAGAATACGTTTTACAATAAATTTTTAAAAATTTACTGGAGCTAGAAAGATGACTCCGTGGCTCGGAGTCTGGCTGCTCTAGCAGGGAAGTTCTGTTCCCGGAGTCCACGCGTAGGCTCACAACCATCCGTAACTCCAGTTTCAGACTATGTAGCATCTTTTTCTGGCCTCCACAGACACCAGGCAAGCTGACGGTTCACACAAGCAAGCAAAACACTCATGCACACATGAAAATAAGTCTTTTTGTTGTTGTTGTTGTTTGTTTTTTTGAGACAGGGTTTCTCTGTGTAGCCTCGGCTGTCCTGGAACTTATGTAGACCAGGCTGGCCTCGAACTCAGAAATCCTGCCCCTGCCTCCCAAGTGCTGGGATTAAAGGCATGTGCCAACCACTGCCCGGTGAAAATAAGCCTTAAACATCAGAGAAAGTCAGGGGAGGCTGAAGAAATTGCTCAATGGTTAAGAGTCTTGGCATCAGCCAGATGTGGTTTTAATACCAGCGTTCAGGAGGCAGGGGCAGGAGTATCTCTGAGTTGGAGGCCAGCCTGATCTATAAGCCAGAACTACATAATAGAGAGACCTTCTCTTAAACAAAACAAAACAAGACCTGGGTAGTGGTGGTGCACACCTTTAACCCCAGCACTCAGGAGGCAGAAGGCAGATCTCTGTGAGTTCAAGGTCACCCTGGTCTACAAGGTCAGCCTGGTCTACAGATGGGAGTCCCAGGGGGGCAAGAACAAAAGCAAACAAAAGATAATTGTGTCCAATCGTGGTCCAGCATACGGCTCTCCGTCAAGATCATGGGTTCAAAGCCAACATGGGCTACATAATGAAACCTTAGTTTTAAAAAAGGAAATAAAACACAAAAAGATAAAAGAAAATCCAAATGCAAAAATAATTGTATGAGTCAGCCCGGTGTTGGCAAAGCACCTAAAGACAGTCCATGTAAGAGCAGCTTAGCTGATCCTTCCCCCTGGCCACAATCTTAGGTGCCCCAAAACTCAACTCACTCCCCCTGCCCCCTTCCGTTCCATCTTCTCTCCCTTTGCTGCTTTCCCCTTTAGTGGTGTTACCACAGCAACCATTGTCACCAGAAGAGGAAGACAGTGTTTCCCCCTCCTCTTTTCCAAGCCGCAAGTCAAAACCAGTTTTGGGAAGGGTGAACTATTCAGCTCTCTGCACACTCTTCACACCCCCGGGCTCTTTAAAGAGCGATCAGGGATGGTTAATAGCAGCAATAACCAGGAGCGAGGATCATTCCTTGGTACCTGGGCCAACTGCATTTGTACGACACGACTTGGGTGCTGTGTGGATAAAAACACACAGATTCTAGTACTGCTACGATTATTTAACTTTGATGGACAGCCACAGATACCCAGTTCTCTCTGTAGACCAGGACAGGGAAACCTAAAAAGAGCTCGAAGCCTAAAAAATTCTAAATATAAGCCTTAAAAAAGACCCCACACCACCACCATGCCTAGCAGTGGTGGTGCATACTTTTAATCCCAGCACTCAGGAAGCAGAGGCAGGCGGGCTTTTTTTGTTTTTGTTTTTGTTTTTGTTTTTGTTTTTTGTTTTTTGTTTTTGGTTTTTTGTTTTTTGTGAGCCCTAGGTCAGCCTGATCTACTGAGTTCCAGGACATCCAGGGCTTCACAGAGAAGACCCTGTCTCCGAAACCCAAACCAACACCCCCAAAACAATCCCCCTTTGTCTTTATATTGACATAAATCCAAGGTTTCACAAATTCCATTTTCAGGAAGAAAAGGGAGCCGGAGTTATTTTTCCAGGTGGTGGGTGGTAAGAGGCTTTGTTCTTAATCCCCCATGAGGGGTTTCTATGCTGACGAGACCCCCCCCCCCCAGTGTTCAATGGAAGCCACTGCTACCCGCCTTACAGAAGCCTCTGGGATCCCGTGCCCCTGTGCGACCCCGGACTGCTGTTTTTGGAGATCTGTTGGAACTGTTTCAACTCTTTCTGCGCAGTAACCAGCTGCAGTCCTCAAACAGCTTCAGAAAGGCTTGCTCAAGGTCACCCTCAAGATAACAACAGAAAAAGAACTAGGAACCCTTCCCTGAGTTTCTCCATACGCACATTCCTCTCCTAATACAGAAACTATAAGACCAGACGCCTGACATCTTAGATGCCTCTCACCTCAAGACTAGACCTTAAACAGCACCAGCTTCCTGGTTTGTCCCTCTCCCCTTGGCCACCCACCCTGTTTTCTGGACTAGCCCCCACCCCCCTGGTTTGTCCCTCTCCCTCACTCTGTTTCCTGGAATAGCAGTACCCCCCACTAGAGTCAGGGGCAGAACTCTGTGCCCCTGCCAACTCATGGTATGCAATGAGTCAACAGCCCCTGCCCATTCCCCCCAGCACGGGCTGCCACGGTTTAATGAGTGGTTATTTGTGGCACTCAGCACACAGCTTGGAGCCGAGCCTTTACCCCATACTGAGGAGTAGGGGATGGGGGGAGAGAGGAAAGCCAAAGCTTCATTTATTACTATAATCTTCAATGTGCATCCCACCAGCGGTGTTAACGTTCTAAAATAAACGTATTAATCCCCCTACAGCCTACAGAGCAAACACTCAGCTGGAGGCCTTTGTGTGGGAGGGAGGCGGCACCAAACACAACAGAATGGTAAGCGGCACCTCTTTTCCCTGGGTGGGGGTTGGAACCAGGTGATGCCTTCTGGAGGCCCGCAGTGGGAAGCAGAAATCAAGCTTCAGGGTTGATGAAGAAAGCTCAGCCCTGTGGTATGAGGTAGCTCGCTCGCCCGCCCGCCCTTGGTAACAACTCAGCCCTGTAACAGCAGAGTAGTCAGGAGGCCGAGCCATGAACATCTCAGAGGTTAATCTGAGCCAGTGAGTTCTACGTCAGCCTAGGCTAGCGATGCAGGAAGAAAGGAAGGAGACAAATCAGGCTTCCGTGAGTCTGAATGGTGAGAAGAATGTCCCAGGTCTAAAGTCATTGTTTGCCTTTGTTGTAGGTTTTTGTTTTTAAAGATTTATCTTTTTAATTTATTTTTAAAGATTTATCTGTGTATTTAATGTATGTGAGTACACTGTTTCTGTCTTCAGACCCACCAGAAGAGGGCATCAGATCCCATTACAGATGGTTGTGAGCCACCATGTGGTTGCTGGGAATTGAACTCAGGATCTCTGGAAGAAGAATCAGTGAGTGCCCTCTCTCCAGTCCCCTGTTTAGTTTTGTTTTGGTGTTTTGACACGGGGTCTCAAGTAGCTCAGGCTGAATTCCTGATCTTCTTGCTATAACCTCCTAAATACTAAGATTATAGGCCCACACCACCACATCTAGCCACCAAGTCTAGGCCTCTGGGCCTTTATTTAAGGCCACTTTGAAGGAATGCAGATTTCATTTAGAGAGAGAGGGGGCAAGGGAGAGGGAGGGAGGGCATTCGGTGTTCTGTTCACTGACTCTCATTCCTCCTGATTCTCACATTCTCTCTCTCTCTTTCTCCCTCTCCCAAGCTCTCATGTAACCCAGCCAGGCTTCAGACTCACTACCCGGGAAGGACCTTTTCCAGTTTCTGAAACGCCTTCCTCCAACTCCTGAGTGCTGGGATTCTAGAATCCTGTTCTGTGCAGTCCTGGGGATCACACGAAGAGTTTTGCCTGAGCTTAGACTTCGCTTGCTTTCGCTTATTCGTTCATTTTTTGGCGCAGGGTCTCCCTTTGTACCCGAGACTGGTCTTGAACTGGCTACATAGCTGAGGGGCCTCAAACTCATCCTCCTGATTCCACCTCCTAGACCACAGATGTGCGCGCACATCACAAAGGAGTGATGAATCTACTTTGACGGAGCTTACTTGTGTGTGTGAGGCAGGACAGGTACTGTACTAGGAGTTGAACCCAAAGGATTTACACATGCTAGAAAGTTGTTCTGCTTCTGAGCAGTCCCTTATCTTGTGTGTGTGTGTGTGTGTGTGTGTGTGTGTGTGTGTGTGTGTTATGCATGTGGCAGGTGTATGTATACATGTGAGTAGGTACAGTAGTGGTGGAAGGACAGCCTCAGGCAACATTCTTCGGGAGTCAGAGAAAGTCAGAGTATAGACACTTCCAGAGCACCCTGAGCTACGTTGTGGGATCCTAGGTTAAACACCAAGCTGTGCATTTTGGGGGTGGGAGTTGAAGGTAGTTAGACATGGTGATACCGGGCTCTAATTCCACTCCTTGGGAGGCAGAAGTAGGAGAGTTACAAGTTGAAGATCAGTGTGGGCAACTTAGTATAAACCTGTCTCAACCTAACATAAAAAGGGGCTGGGCATGGTGGTGAGTGCCTGTAACTCTATCATTTGGGAGGTAAAGGTAGTAAGAGGAGGTGGCCAAGGTACAAGTAGATCTCTCAAGAAGTTAATTAATTAATTAAAATTTAAAGGGAAGAGATAACTTAGTGATAAGGGTTATTTTAGGGTTCGATCTCCAGAGGTATTCTTTTTTAAGTTGCATGTAAATGAGATTACACTATATTCAATGGAGCAACAAGTTAAAAGAGTCCTGAAGGAAAATTCATTTGGAAAGAGGCATCAGCAGTACTGCGCCCTTGCCCTTTAGTACGACACAGATTCAGATAAGGCTTGGGCTCAGGTTCCTCACCTGTAAAATCAGAAAATGGGGCCAAATGATCATTAGAGCTCTTCAGCAAATCTACAATTCTATCACTAAAATAGCTTGATATTTCACTTTAAGGTTATCCTGGCAAAAGATATACCTCCTGACTTTCAACCTTGAAGAAATTTTGCGAAACAAAGTTTAGTTTTTCTATGATAAACCACACTTACAAAAAAATGACTTGGAGAGCCGGAGAGAAGGTTCAGTGGTTAAGAGCACTGACTGCTCTTCCAGAGGTCCTGAGTTCAGTTCCACATGGTGGTTCACAATTACCTGTAATGGGATCTGATGCACTCTACTGGTGTGTCTGAAGACAGCTACAGTATGCTCATAAAAATAAATCTTTTTTTTTTAATGACTTGGAAATTTAGAAAAGTAGGATGAAAAAATCGGTACGCATCCACAGAACCAACACTTTGAAAAGATAGGGGTTGATTTATCTTCTTCCCCTCAGTCAGGATCACAGTCTCCATCATGTCTGCTAGTTAGGGCCCACCACAGACAGGCGGGAAAGATGCATCGGACTCACAACACTCTCTATGATCACCTGCCCCACAGAAACTTGACATTCCGTGAGATAACTGATCAGAGCTGCCGTTTGGGAGAATGAGTCATCTCTGTGCTCGGATCACAAGACGACAAAACCGTCAGCTTCTCACCAACCAGAAAAGTCTTAGTCAAGCAGCTAAAGCCAGCGACATAAATGGGTGAGCAAGAAAGGGATGAACCATGAGAGAAGGTTGTGGACCAAATTCCGGTTTCCCTATTTTAGAAAACAGATCTCCGGAGATAGAAGACATTCTAATAACAAGCTGTCAGTCCTATGTTTTATATTCAATTTAACCAAACAGCATAATAAGATAATAAAATAATAATAAAATGTAATATAATAATAAAGCATCAATCAGGAAGAGAGGAACTTGGAGGGCAAGGTCCCTAACAACTGGCTCACAGAAGGCTCACTAGAACTACGTCATTCCGAATGTCCTTTGTGGGGAAGATTGCAGATGAAGACAGATGTGCACAGGGAAAGAAAGGGATCCCTGGAGAGCAATATCTTGTTTCCGTGAGGTAAGAACACCTCGGAAGAAAAATAGAGGAGAGAACAGCAGCTTCAAGTTCTCTAATGATCTACATGATCTGTCCCTTGGTCTATCCTCTGCCAAGCTAAAACTCCGGGAGAGGAACTATGGGAACTGTCGCCTGAGTAATCCGTGACTCCCATTTCAGCAGAGTGACTGCTGGCCCAAAGGATTCGCCCCGGCTAAGTGCCTCAGAGATGAGAAATGCCACAGCTTCATACAAAACCCCCCGCCGTTCTGCTTCCTGCAGCCAGCCGCCCTGCATAAAAAGGGATTATAGGACAGAGCCCTCCGGGGACTGAACATTTCCCACACCCAAGCTTCACTGGAACCAGGGGGAAAGTTATTAAAGGACCGGAGACAGACTGTGATTCACAGCAATCAAGTCCTGCCTCCAGCTGTGAACACAGACAAGCTGAAGATGAGTCCCTCCCTGCAGCTCCTGTGCACAAGAGCATGCAGACACTGAGAAATGCACCGCTGCAGTATTGAGTGACAGCAAACGGCCACCCAGAGAAAGCAGAGATAGCCATTCTGCTCTGCAGCCCTACCAGAACCTTCCTCGCATGCACGTTCCGTTCCGTTGCCCTGGTCCAGAGCCCCCTCCCCAGTCGTTCCTCAGTGGAATTGGGAATCTCTTAAAGATATCCCAAATCTTCTCATTTCAAGCAGTGTCTCTGAAGCAAGAAAATAAGCGGGTGGGGGAGGTGAAACCCACATAAGATTCGGGGTACATGGCTTTCCTGGCTTGCGCACATCAACTTGAAGGAGAGGGTCCATGGACTAGGGCTGAAAGAAATGAAACCCTAGGGATCCAGAGCTCCAGGCAACACTTCCGATTTTATCAGAGTTTCTAACAAGAGGAAGAAAACAGACTGGTTCTTAGCCTGTAGGGAAAGAGATCTCCCCCTTGGGGCTCTGGTTTAGAAACAGCTGGTCTATGTGAACACCCAGGTGGCTGTCTCTGGATATTATAAATATTCATCCCTGAAGCAAGGCTCCACTCTGTATTAGGAGACAGCCTGGATGGTTAAATTGCTAACTAGCCCCAGTTTGCTCTGAAAGCTTAGGAGGCTGAGCAGTCTGGTACACAGAGTCCCCACTGATGGATCCTACCCTTATCATTCCGCAGAGCCCCCAGTTAAGGCGAGTCAAGTTCAGCTGCTGTCTAGAGTAGCCCAAGCTTTGACTTCCCCAAGCGCACTCCAAACTGTTCTTACCATGCAACAGCATTGCACATCACTAAATGTCACTTGAAAAGCGCTCTAACATGTGCCCTGCCCCGGGGGCCATGCGTGTCTCCTCATGTTAGTTAGCACAAACTAACCACAAACCATGTCAGCATAGTCTTTTCAGATAAACTCCCCAGTGGGGGATGGCTTGGATTCAAATTGTCAGATTTAGAAACATGATGCTGGGGAAGAGTGCTTGGAGCCCTAGACCTTGGCGGGGTAAAAGAGCAAAGAAAGTCTCCCTTCTCGTGTCAGAGCTGGAAAAGGCCAGAGAAGGTCACTCCTTTTCATTTTATTATTAGTTTCTTCCTGCAGGATTGCCATGGTCACTGTCACCATGAGCTGAGGTACTGGAAACTTTCCTTCCTCTGCAGCCCACCAAGCGAGCTGCATTTTCCAGGATAAACTCAGTGGACATAGCAACCACGACAACACAGCAGCTGGCACTAATTGACTCCCTAGGTGATAACTTTTGGTAAGAGTCAGCAGAACTACTGAAAATATTCATCTTTCCTAGCTAAACAGGCCCGGGCTCCAGGGAATCCTCTCTGTCTCTTGTCTCTGTCTCTTTGTCTCTTGCCTCTCTCTCTCCCTCTCTCTCCCTCTCTCTCTCTGCTTTCAGTATTAGAGATTGAACCCACTCATTGCTAGCAAGTGCTCTAAGGAGGCTTGGCAATTCTTAAGCTGTTTTTCTGTAACCAACTAACTTGAAACACACACACACACACACACACACACACGCACGCACGCACACTAGCTAACTCAGATTCCAGATTGAGAACCTACTAGACTCCAGGTAGAGTGCTAAGTACTTGGCATATATAATTTAATCTTTTAGAACAACCAGTGTTACCTTCATTTTACAGATAGAAAGCTGAAGCACAGACAAATTAAGTGATGCTCCCATGGCCACAGAGCTACTAAGTAGCACAACTAGGCACTGGCATACAGCTGAGCAACATACTGAACACAAGGGCGCGCTTACTAAGAATGGGGCCGCAGAAGGCAGGCATGCTAAGCCACTGTTCAAATCGACGTCATCCAGGAACGACAATCTTGTCTCCTGATAAGAGGATCTGCCTGGGATGCTACAAATTAAGTCAGATAACAGGGACAGTTCTTCTTAATGTGTTACCATGGACAGTGTTCTTTGAACCGAGTCAACCAGTTACAGGACCGGGTTGGCTCCCATGACCATCACCACAGAACCTGTGCGAAAATTTGGATGTAACAGGCACTGCACTGCAACGGGAGGTCTTCTCTGGAAGAGAACATCTCCCCAGGTGCTAGATGTGCCTTCCTCTTCTACAGTATTCATGGACGTCAGGTACCCCCCCACACACACACACACACACATCGTTCCTCATTGAATAAGTGAAAACTGCCACCCGAAGGGAGGGAGTTAGGTGGCCAGGGATGGAGCTGTTGGCTGCTACTTATAGAGTGCAAGAACCACACAATCCTAGCGGAGGTCGGAGAGAACTGAAGTGAGGGCATCAAAGAAAGCCATGGTAACCTCGGAGCAATACGATATAGATGCGGAGGATAGCACCCAAGAGAGTTTATCTGCCCGAGAGCTCAGTTCCCGCTTACAGCTGACTCCAGTCACCCCCTCCCCAAAGCACTATTGCAATTGTTAGGCTAAAAGCACCCCCTGCCAGTGGCTTCCGAGAGCCGGGAGGTAGGGGCTTTCCTAGAGGGGCAGTGGCGTCCATCCAGAGAGTAACTCTAGCTTCCCGGGACCTGGAGCCGCAGCCTTCTCCCCGCCGCAGCCCTGGCCCGGACGCGGAGGTGACGGGGTATGCCAAGTGGCACCACTCACCTCGCTCATCCCGGCGGCCGGACGGGCGTGGCAGGCGCAGGTGAGGCAAGGGGTCCTCGGAGATGCGTGCGTGAACCGCGGCCGAGAGTTGCTGGGCTCCGGGGCAGGGGCCCTGGAGGGCTCGGAGGGGAGAGTGCACGCTGCGAGCTGTTGCTTAATGCTGCCCCAAATGCTCCGGCTGCAGCGCTGCTCAGGGAGCCCCTTCTGACCTGGTCCTGTCAGCAGCTCCGGGCGCCTTGACCGGCTCCACCTTTTATAGTGAGCTGCGGTCCCTGCCTCCAGCCCAACCAATAGAAACTCTGCCTAGTGCAGACTGACAGCTCCTTGAACCCAGTGGTGGCAGGCTCAGAAATCTGCTGCATTTCCAAACTAGGGTAAGACGGAGAGAGCGGGAAGGAGGGGGGAGACCATGGGGGATGAGAAGACAGAAAACGAAGTAGGGAACCGGTAAAGGAAAGAGAAGTAGTAAGTAGTAACTGAAGAAACTGAACTCTGGTCCTCTTGAAGAACAGCTAAGGCTCTTGAGCCTTAGCTCAACCTCACATTGTATATATCGTTTAAGGAAAAAGAAAATAAACAGAACACAGGTAAACACACAGACCTTTTAGTTCTGTTTATCTATCTAGTTTTCATCTAAGGAAATTCTTTAATTTTCAAGCCTACAGTTCTTATTGACTTCATAAAAATCTCTTACAGCTTCAGTCAGTCAAACCCGGATACTGCAGCTTTCATAGATATATTCTTTGGTTGGTACCATCACAGACTGTTAACAACTGTAACTGTGACTTGTCACTACCATTCAGTGGTTTGGTCTCTTCTCAACAACCAACTTCAAGGAAGACCTCAATCGGTCTTTTTTTCTAACTTGACTCTTTGTGTTTATACATTTCCTCTGTTGGGTTAGAAATTAGGAAGATGGGGGAAAGATCCATCTGAGATCCTGTGATTCTGTTTCTAATAGGAATCTGGTTGCCTCAGTTACTAAAGTTCTAACTAGGCTGGCTCCTACTCACTCTGTACAGCATACTCCTCTGGAATCTTTCTAATGAACAATTAATTAGCATTGAAAAGGTTGTCCTTAGTGAAACAAACCTTAATTCTTGCTGCTATGAAATGAGCTTTGAGATGATAATGAGAATTCACCCTGTAGGTTAGGGATCAGCTAACTTTCCAGGTAACAATCAAATAATAAATGTTTTTTTCTTTGTAGGATCGCTGTACTCTTTGCTGAGCCATTTCCTACTGCACTTGAATACGGGCACAAATACTTATGTCAACAAACAGCTATGGCTCCATCTGATATAAATGTATTTGTGACCACTGAAGTTTGAATTTCATATAAATTTCATGGGCTACACTGTGTCTTCTTTTTAAATTTTAGTGGAGGAGCTGCAGAGGTGGCTCAGCAGCTAAGAGCACTTGCTGCTGTTCCAGAAGTCACTTCCAGGCACCTGTACAAACATGGGAATATGGCATATACTCATACATATAGTAAATAAATTTTAGTGTATATGATGGTCTGTATATGCTTGGCCCAGGAAGGGGTAGCCTTGTTGGAATAGGCATGCCACTATGGGCCTGAGCTTTAAGGTCCTCATCCTAGCTGCCTGGAAGTGAGTCTTCCTCTAGCGGCCTTCAAACTATGAACTCTCAGCTCCTTCTGCACCATGCCTGCCTGGATGCTGTCATGCTTCCACCTTGATGAAAACGGACTGAACCTCTGAACCTGTAAGCCAGCTCCAATTAAATGTTGTCCTTTTAAGAGTTGTCTTGGTGGGGTTGGAGAGATGGCTAAGTGGTTAAGAGCACTGTCTGCTCTTCCAGAGGTCCTGAGTTAAATTTCCAGCAGCCACATGGTGGCTCACAACCATCTTTAGTGGTTCTGATACCCTCTTCTGGTGTCTGAAGACAGCTACAATGTACTCATGTACATACAATAAATAAATTAAAAAAAAAGAGTTGTCTTGGTCATGGTGTCTGTTCACAGCAGTAAAACTCTAACTAAGAAAGAAGTTGGTACTAGAGACTGGGGAATTGCTGTGATAGGCCTGACCATGCTTTTGTTTAGAAGAACGTGGATTTTGGAACTTTGGATTTGGAAAGCAGTGGAATTCTTCAAGTGGGTCTTAATGGGCTATCCTAGTAGGAATATGGAAGACTTTGATGCTGAGAGTGAGTTGAATGGTGTGGACCTGGTCCAAGAGAAGAATTTCAGTATGTGGCATAGAAACTGTTTTTGCAATATTTTGGTGAAGAGTGTGGCTGCTTTTTACCATTGGCTGAAGAGTCTGCCTGAGGCCAAGGTGAAAAGATTTAGATTAATTGCTTTGAAAAAAGAAGTCTCAAAACAGCCTGGTATAAATTCTGTTGTGTGGTTACTAAAGTTCACTCATATGAAGAGCATTTTAATGAAAAGGAGCAAGCTGGGAAAGGAAAAATACAAAATACATGGTTCAGGTATTAAAGGGACATCAGGAAGGAAAATGGAGCTGAATCCTAGGTTCTAGGAGATAACAGATTAAGGGAGTGGGACCTTAGGGCAAGATCCAACCTAGCTAAATTTAGATCCAGGCATAATGGTACACAGTTTTAATCCCAGGATACAGGCATGCAGATCTCTGAATTCAAGGTCAATCTATAGAGCAAGAGTCAGGACTGCCAAGCTTAGGCAGTGAAAGAATTGAAAAACAGAGAGCTAATGATAAAGTAATAGAACAAGGGGGCCATGTTCCAGCCCCTGCAAGTAGCAGAACTTGGCAGCTTCAGCCATGTGGCTCTGGATTTAGAGTGAAAAATAGAAGGGTCTATTGGGACAATTGGTGCTGGTTAGCTGGAGCTACGTAATTAGTGGTGATTAAGAAGAGATCAACATTAGTGAGGTGAAATTTTCTGGAAAGTGTGTTTTCTGAGAGCACAAAGAAGCTGTGTTTAAGAGATAGCCAAGGTTATACCTCATGCTGCAGCTGGACTTGATAATGTGTTAGAATCACCTTGGTGGTACTGGTTTTGAGGGTATGAAGGGGTCATGGAGAGCAGCTGAGGCTTGGCTCTGTGAGAGGCCATTGAAGGCACATGTGAAGGTACAGCCTCAGTTGCAGTCGATGGCCCAGGACTGAAGGGGTCATGCAAAGAAGCTGAGGCTTGGCACCATGAAGAGAGCCTATGAGAGGCTACTGGTGAAGCCTAGTTGCAGCAGAAGACCCCAGTGTATTGGAGATGCTAGTACCATGGGATGATCACCAAGAGCAGCAGCAGCAGCAGTGGAATAGATAAACCTGAGAGTGCTACAAGAGGGCAGAGCTGGAGAAGTGACACTAGCCCTTTGGAGGAGTCAAAAACATCATGTATGTATTGTAGACATTAAAACAAGAAGCTATAACATTGAAATTACCTAGGAGACCCTAAGATCTTCAAGATGCCAGAGCTGTAGGCTATCTGTTGAGGAAAGCTGCTAACAGGGAGTGGAACCAGCCCAGGAGAAAGAAGTTTGTTACAGTCAACAAAGATGAAAAAAGAAGTCGGAGATCTGAAAGAGTGCTTTGGCATCAGACATAGAGATGCAGAGTTTGGAGTTTGCCCAGCTGGTTTCCTATCTTGCTTGGGGGATTACAGTTAAGTGACTGGATGAATCTCAGAAGAGACTTTCAACTTTGTACTTTTAACATTGTTGAGACTGCTATAGACTATGGAGGCTTTGGAAGTTAGACTAAATGTATTTTTTATTATGCTGTGGTAGGTATGGCCCCCATAGACTCGTGTGTTTGAACAAGCCTATGGGGGGCCAGGGAGTGGAATGTGGTGGTTTTATCTGCTTGGTGGAGGGAGTGGCACTATTAGAAGGTGTGACCTTGTTGGAGTAGGGAGTCACTGTGGACCTGGGTTTTAATACCCTCATCCTAGCTGCCTGGAAGTGAGTCTTCCACTAGCAGCCTTCAGATGACGTTTTAGAACTCTCAGCTCTACCTGCTCCATGTCTGCCTGGACACTACCATACTCCCACCTTGATGGAAACAGACTGAACCCTTGAACCTGTAAGCCAGCCCCAGTTAAGTGTTGTCTTCTATAAGAGTTGCCTTGGTCATGGTGTCTGTTCACAGTGGTAAAACCCTAACTAAGACAGTGTAAAAAACATTCTTTTTTTTTTAAAATAAGCTATATTCCCAAAGAAACTAATAATACTACATGATGGGGGGGGGGATGATCTAATTATAGACTCTGATTTTTTAAAATTATTTCATTTTCTTAGAATTTAGTTTTTGTTGAGTATGGTGGTGCACACCTTTAATTCCAACACTTGGACAGTAGAGGCAAGTGGTTTTCTGTGAGTTTGATGCCAGCCTGGTATACATAATGAGTATACCACTGGACAGCCACAGCTACATAATAGAGAGAACTTCTTTGAAAGAAAGAGAGAAAGAAAGAAAGAAAGAAAGAAAGAAAGAAAGAAAGAAAGAAAGAAAGAAAGAGAGAGAGAGAGAGAGACAAAGGAAGGAAGGAAGGAAGGAAGGAAGAGAAAGAAAGAAAAAAGGAAGAAAAGGAAAAGAAAAAAACCACAAAATAACAATATATTTTTTTAAATGTAAGTAAGTATTTTCCTGCATATACTGTATGTGTGTGTGGTGCCCAAGGAGGCCAGAAGAGGGTGTCAGATCCCAGGAGCTAGAGTTACAGGTGCTTGTGAACTCCCATGGGAACTGAATATAGGTCCCTCTGTCAGTGTAGCACCCTCTAACTCTGATTTATTCTATTTTGTTTTTTAAATTATTTTTATTTTTGTTTGATGTGCATATGTGTATGTATATCTGTGTACCATATGTGTGCCCGGTGCCCACAGAAGCCAGAGGAAGGCATTGGATCCCCTAGGATTGGAGTTATAGATAGTTATGAGTCACCATGTGAGTGATAGGAATTGAACTTGGGTCCTCTGAAAGAACAGCCAGCACTCTTAATTGCTGAGCCCCTAATTTGTCTTACATTTAATTATGTGCATGTGTGCTCCTGGGGAGGGAACACTGTACATGTAGTGCAGGTGTTCCTGGAGACCAGAGGTCACTGAGTTGCTGGGAACTGGAGTTACTGTAGTTACTGTACTGTAGTTGTAAGCCACCCTGGTGTGGATACTAAGACTAAGCTCCTCTGAAGAGCTGCCCAGGCTCTTAACTCCTGAGCCATCTCTACAGCCCCAGTAAAACCATTCTTATCTGTAGGAAGCTATATTTGGCTCATAAATCATAACTGCCAATCCCTGACATAGATGATAATATATGATATTATATTTATACAATAATATAACATGATAATATAAGTATGTCTAAATATGCTATAATAGTTAGTCATATAATGACAAATAGTAATATGTAAAAGAAAGACATTAGTTAGGACCAAAAGAGTCAAAAGCTTCCTGGGGAAGGTAAGATTGAAGTTGAGTCTTAAAGGAAGAGGTTCAAAAACAGTAAGGAATATAGACAAGTGGAAGGAGGAAAGCTGGGTAATAACAAGAAAAATACAATTAAAGAAGATATGGAAAAATACAGTTAAAGATATATAGGAGGGTCTTGACTATCAGAGGAAGTTTTCAAACTTAGCCCCTATACAAATTCAACTGCTATGGCTGAGAAAATAGCTCAGAAGCCAGAAGTGCCTGCCACATAAGCCAGATGACCTGAGTTCACTCCCTGAAACCTATACATGGTGGAAGGAGAGAACTGGCCCCACAACGTTGCCCTCTGACCCCCATGCATGTTTCATGGCATGAGTTCCCTCCATCATACACATGACAATATTAAGTAAAATAAGCAAACAAATACCATTTCTAGATTATTTCTGCGGAGGAAGTGGGATTGCTTTTACAAGAAAAACATTAACAGCAAGAAGGCCATGGTAAGAGCACTGCAGTTGTCCACAGTGTAAGGACCTAGGTGACAGTTCTGGGAGAAAAAGGACAGCATCAAGAAAGACAACAGGCCAAGAAGGGGTGCATGCCTGTGCTTCCAGCAATGGAGAGGTGGAGGTACAAGAACCGTGGGTCTCAGGCCAATGTGGGCTAGACACTTAAAAAAAAAAAAAAGTGTAAGTACACTGTAGTAACTGTCTTCAGACACTCCAGAAGAGGGAGTCAGATCTCATTATGGATGGTTGTGAGCCACCATGTAACCGGTTGCTGGGAATTGAACTCAGAACCTTTGGAAGAACAATCAGTGCTTTTAACCTCTGAGCCATCTCTCCAGCCCCCAACACCTTTTCTCAAAAACCAAAATTCCACCTGGCAATAGTGGCTCACACCTTTAATCCCAGCACTTGGGAGGCAGAGGCAGGCAGATCTCTCAGTTCCAGGGCCAGTCTGGTCTACAGAGTGGGTTCAGGGCTACACAGAGAAACCCTGTCTTAAAAACAAAGAAACAAACAACAGCAATCCCTATGCAGCAATGTAGCCCTTGTAACCTAATAGGAAACACAGGAGCATGCACTAGAAAGGCATATTGTTATAAGTGCTGTGTAACGAGAAATTTGGAGTTCTGTTTTGTTTTGTTTTTTTAAAATACTAAGATATTAATAAGACTATGTTTCTGTTTTAGTACCAGGTGTGGGATATGGCTACTTCAGCTGGCTATGATTTGCCTCATGCTCTAACAGGAGCATGGTTTTTGCCAGCTGCAGGGAGTTTCTGTGATTGTATGACTATGGAACTCTGGGGACTTCTCAGAGGGTATATAAACGCTAGGGCAGAGGGCAAGGGGGTAGGCTGTTGTTTGGTTATTGTTGGCTGTTTTCTTGGCTATTGTTAGCTGTAGTTGGCTATCGTTGACTATTATTATTGGCTACTGTTAGCTGTTGTGGCTGTTGCTGGCTGTTGTTGGTCATTGTTGGTGGCAGTTTGTTAAGTAGTCATGTGCAAAGAAGAAACAGCAACAAGAAGAAACTAGATATCCTGACCATGAAGATCAAACTGGTTCCAAGGAACTTGACACCCTTAATCGGCAGGCAGTAGTTTACCCCGTTCTGACCCATGACTTTATCGACTTTATTAACTTAATTCAGGGATCTCCCCTCTATCCCTTTTCTCTCCTACCTAGTATTGGGGGTTCAAAGGGTGGAAGAAAAGGGGTGGAGAACGATGGAAGAAAAAAGAACCCTCAAGGTAGACAAAGACCAGCTACAGTGCTATGGTAGAAGTCTGGGCAAGGGTAGAGTCCAGTAAAAGTAATAAAAGGAGATTCAATTTGCTGGGGGCCTTTGACCCCAGCATTTAGGAGGCATAGGTGGGCAAAGCCGTGAGAGTTCAAGATCAGACTCAGCTACACAGTGAGACCTTGTCTCTGGGGGTTGGGGGGGACTGGGGGAGTTTAACTTGAGAAAGCACCAGAAATGACTATTAAGAATAGCAACATTTTGCCGGGTGTGGTGGCGCATGCCTTTAATCCCATCACTCGGGAGGCAGAGACAGGCGGATTTCTGAGTTCGAGGCCAGCCTGGTCTATAAAGTGAGTTCCAGGACAGCCAGGGCTATACAGAGAAACCCTGTCTCAGAAAAAAAGAAAAAAAAGAAAAAATAGCAATATTTTAAAGGTTAAAAGCCAAGTGTGGCTGTATGAACCTCTAATCCCAGCCCTCAGCCCTCAGGAAGCTGAGATAAACAGATCTTTACAAGTTCAAGGCCAACCTAGGGAACATATCAAGCGCCAAACCAGACAAGGATCCGGAGTGAGATCCAAAACAAACAGCAAGAGTCTGTGGCACTAGTTATAGGTTTTGGAGATGGTCACATGCTAAGATATGAATAAGTAAAATAAAGCGTATAAAGGTACTTTGCAAACTTTTATGTTAAAGTTAGATAATTTTTATTTCTTTCTGCTACCTTGTGAATAGATGAATTATTAAGGAAGAACATCGAAGGTGAAGGGAAGCAAATTGAGGCTGGACCCAGGTGGAGACTGAGACTCAGCTGCTCCCAGAGTCTTGGGAAAAGAAATATCTTTGAAGGAGGAACTAAACAGAGCTGTTAGAACACGGAGAGGCGGGGCTGGAGGTATGGCTCGGGGACAGGGCTTCTCTGATAGTTTAATCCCCAGCACGGGGGGGGGGGGGGGGCGGGATGCACGGAGAAAGAATAATAGCATAGAGGTTAGAGAAGAAAAGTGTCACAGAAGAAAATGCAATATCAGAGGTTCAAAAGCAGTAAAGATATTGATAAGAAAAGCGTAAGAGAAAGCTCACTGAATTCAAGAGACTATAAGAGATCACTGGTGAATTGAAAGAGAGAGAGAAGGAAAGAGAGAAAAGACTAAAATCAGGTTACAGATTTCAAATGAAAGCCTCCCTTACTGTTTGTGTCCCTGTTTGTGTCCCTGGAAGGTCAAACAGAACAGAGCAGGTCCAGACTGGAAAGTTGGGTCATTGGATAACAGGGTGAGGTCAGCCAAGATCAAAGGCAAACACGGAAGGTAGGAACAGATGTAGCAACAGTTCAGAAGTCAGAACGGAGTTGGAATGAGCAAGAGAGACTAATGGGCATCTGGCCGGAGCGTCGGAACAACAAAGAATAATCAGGCCTGAAAGACAGCCGCTAAAAGGAAAATAGGAACGCTTCCAGGTGACACCTTGGGACTTCCAATACAGCCAAGTGCCTCACACAGACAAGATACCCATTAAACATTTATTGAAGAATGAGGGCATTCACCAATACTGAATGAATGAATGACACACACAGTTGTACCTGATATCACATGGAAAGATTGTTTAGAAAGAGACTATATTTTATTTTCTATCATTTATGTGTATCAGTGTTTTTTCTTCATTTATGTATATGTGCCACCCTGTGTTGCCTAGGACCCCCTGATGTCAGAGAGGGGTATTGGGTCCTCTGAAATTGGAGTTACAGGTGGATGTCAGCCACTATGTAGGTGTTGGGAACCAAACCTAGAACCTCTACAAGAATAAGAAGTGCTCTTTAACTATTGAGCCGTCTCGTCGGCCCTTGGCGTGACATTTTCATTCATATCCCTGGCAGGTTTTTCAGCCCGTGAACATTTATTGTATGTGCTAAGAGTACTTAAGACTCTGTGCATCCCACCCAGGCATCATGGTTCATGTTTCTAATCCTAGCATTTGGGAGGCTGAGGCAAGAAGATGGCCCTGAGTTTGTGATCAAAGCCCCAGGAGCTGCCAGATGTGGGCTCTGGGAATCTGACTCTGGTTCTCTGCAAGGACAGTATATGTTCTTAACCCCTCAGCCATCTCTCCAGCACAGGGATTGCTTGTTTTGTGGTCTCGACTACAGAGCAAGACACCAGCTCAAAAAAACAAAACCAACCCAAGAAACAAGCAAACAAGCCAACAAACAAAAAGGCTCTTTGGATCAAATAAATAAATAAATATATAAATAAATAAATAAATAAATAAATAAATAAATAAATAAATAAAAGCTGCCGACTGTAGTCTGGCTTGGTGGTTCATGAATGTTTGTAAGGGCAGTACTCAGCTGTGTAGTGAGAAATCTCAAAAGGGAAAGGAAAGGGGGCTGGAGAGATGGCTCAGTGGTTACGATCACTTAACTGCTCTTCCAGAAGACCCGGGTTTGATCTCCAGCACCAGCCTGGCAGTTCGCACCCAACTGCAACTGTTGTTCTACAGGACACAATGCCCTCTTCTCACCTCCATAGGTATCAGGCATGTTAGTGGTGTACAGACAGACATCCATGCAGGAAAGACACCCATGCACATAAAATAGAATTTTAAAGTGAAGAGGAAAGAAAGGAAACAAGAAAAGGCAATCCTTGTGCTGGAGGGATGGCTTAGGGGTTCAGAGCACATATTATCCTTGCAGAAAACCACAGTTTGATAACCAGTAGCCACATCAGGCAGTTCCAACTTCCTATAACTGCAGCTCCAGGGGATCTGATACCTTTCTGATCTCCTCTTACATGAGCTCTCACACACAGGCGCGTGCATGAGCACACACACACAAACACAGAGAGAGAGAGCAATAATTTTTTTAAAATTTAAAGAAAAAAATTTTTAAAGAAACTACTTTAAAAAACAGCTGTTCTTTAAGCCAGCAACTTACACTTCATTGATAGTCAGAAGCATACAATTGTTCTTCCATTAGGGCTTTGACAACTTTGTATGCAGAAATAACTTACAGGCTCCTAGAGGTGATCTGCTATTCTCAAGGGCTGCAGGATCAAGAGGACCAATGGAAGAGAGTCTGGAAGTGGCAGGGATGGGATAGGGGGTAAGTGAGGTGCCTGCAACTGAGTGGAACAACAGGGTGAGTGTCAGAGGAAAGTGAGCACAGCCTGTCCAGGGCACTCTAAGTGTCTGAGCGTCTGTTGCCAAGTGTGATGTACTCAGTCAGGACAGGATAGAAGAGGCCAGCGTGATAAATAATGACCAGATCACGAAGGGCTTTGTGTAACATGCTAACGAGATTGGATTTTTTTTCCCCCTGAAGGTGATGGAAAGCAAATGAAGAATATTAAGCAGGGGAGAGACATGATCAAATTAGCATTTTAGAAATAGCAACCATGGAGGATGGGTTAGGAGATGAGGCTGGGAACACGAAGAATAATTCAGCAGGCTACCGCCGGGATGGGTGAAAAATGATGACGGCCTGAACTCAGCTCACAGGCAGTGGGCATTTAGAGGTCAGGGGACAGCAATGACAAATCATGACTTCTAGCTAATTTTAGGGAGAGAAAAGAGGCCAGGTGACTCCATCTTCCAGCTCAGCATCTGGGAGAGGGTGAGAATGAAAGAGCAAAGGTGGAAGACAGTGAGGGCGTGAACACATATAGACCTCTCCCATGTTTTAAGCACTATGTAAAGAATTTTACATCTACTACCTCATTTTTCACAATGAAGCTGTTTGATGGTTCTATGATCCCAGGTGAAAAGGAATAAGAATTCAGAAAACTTAATGCTCAGGTCTCAGACGGCACAGGTGTTTTCTGATCCTGGCTGAAGGTGTTGGGAGAGGGTGATATATCAATTAATTGAAAGCCTGTTTTCTATGGATACCAGGGATCATTGCAGAAGATTCCATTCTTGATCTGTTCCACAGAAGAGACCCTAAGGCTGGGAAGTTGCTCTGTACATAGAAAAGTAAGCTCAGAGAGCTCTGTTTCCAAGGCACCAGTGTGTCAAAGAAGTGTAAGATATACTAGGTGTGGTGCTACATGTCTGTAATCTCAGCACACAGGAGGCAGAAGCAGAAGGATCAGGGAGTTCAATGCCAGCCCTGACCACATAACAAATTCCAGACAAGTTGAGTCTACATGGGACTCTGTCCCAAACAGCAGTAACAGCAGCAACAGCAGAAGTTCAAAGCAGGGGGCTGGTGAGATGGCTCAGCAGGTAAGAGCACCCGACTTCTCTTCCAAAGGTCCTGAGTTCAAATCCCAGCAACCACATGGTGGCTCACAGCCATCCGTAATGAGATCTGACTCCCTCTTCTGGTGTGTCTGAAGACAGCTACAGTGTACTTACATATAACCAATAAATAAATCTTAAAAAAAAATAAATAAATAAAAAGAAGTTCAAAGTAGGTCACTCTAAGAACAAGGCTCAGTATAATTCCTAGACCCCAGTGAATGAACAGCTCCAGACTCAAAAGTGCTCCCTCCACCTGCCCTACCAATAAGCATCCAGTGTTGTCTTAATCAGTGCTCTATTGCTGTGAAGAGACACCATGGCTGTTAGGATACATTGTGTGAAGGTGTCCCTGTATTGTCAATTGTTGATTACTGTACTCACAGAGAGCTAAGCACTACTAGCTGGATCTTGGCATAATAATTCCTACGGCCCATCATCGGCCTCAGATTTTGTAAATTTTCATCCTTCCTTATTTGCTGATTGGCTTTAATAAAGAGCTGACAGGGGGGCTGGTGAGATGGCTCAGTGGGTAAGAGCACCCGACTGCTCTTCCGAAGGTCAGGAGTTCAAGTCCCAGCAACCACATGGGGCTCACAACCATCCGTAACAAGATCTGACTTTCTCTTCTGGAGTGTCTGAAGACAGCTACAGTGTACTTACATATAATAAATAAATAAATCTTTAAAAAAATAAAATAAAATAAAGAGCTGACAGACAAAGTATAGGCAGGAAGTGGAGGGCAGAATCTTTGGATGGAGAAGAGGTCTCTGGGAGAAGAAATTAGAAGCAGGAAAGTCACCATCGGACTCTAAGGGATAGGACAGACTGCAGTGGAGCAGATAGGTTCAGAGGTAGCCATGTGTGTGAGTTGTAGGCTAGTTAGTCACATTAACTTTAGATATCTGGCTGAGAGACTGCCCTAGCTAAAAGGCCTCACCGTTAAAATATTAAAAATACTCTGTCATCGTTTATATAGCTGGTGGGTTATGAAAGTCCTGCTATACCATGACCATGGCAATGCTGATAAAGAAAAGCATTTAACTGGGGCTGGCTTACAGTTTCAGAGGTTTAGTCCATTATCATCCACACAGCCACACAGGCAGACATGATGCAGGAGAAGTAGCTTGAGAGTTCTACATCAGATCTGCAGGCAGCAGGAAGAGAGAGTCATTAGGCCTAGCTTGAGTGTGTGAAACCTCAGAGCCCACCCTCAGTGGCACACTTCCTTCAACATGACCACACCTCATAATCCCTCTCAAGTAGTGCCACTCCCTAGTGACCACACATCTACATAGATGAGGCTATGGAGGCCATTCCTGTTCAAACCTAGAGTCTGTAGTGAGTTCAGGATGACAATATCTGATTCCTACAGTCCATTGAACTGGGTCTCAGCTGTGTCAAACAATCAAGAAAAGGGCAATACCAATAATTCAGCTAGCAAGAGTTAGGGGCAGAACTGGAACTTAAATTCTGAGTTAGGGATTGATTGATTGATTGATTGATTGATTGATTGATTGATTGATTGATTTGACAGAGTCTCTGCATAGCTCTGGTTGTCTTGGAATTTACTATGTAAAACAGGCTGGCCTTGAACTCACAGAGATCCACCTGAGTGCTGGGACTCCCGAGTGGTAGTGAATGCCCAGCTTTTAGAGTTTCTATTTCCTAAGGAAGAAAGAAAGAAAGAAAGAAAGAAAGAAAGAAAGAAAGAAAGAAAGAAAGAAAGAAAGAAAGAAAGAAAGAGAGAGAGAGAGAGAGAGAGAGAGAGAAAGAAAGAAAGAAAGAAAGAAAGGGAGAGAGAGAGAGAAAGAGAAAAAAGGAAGGAAGGAAGGAAGGAAGGAAGGAAGGAAGGAAGGAAGGAAGGAAGGAAGGAAGGAAGGAAGGAAGGAAGGAAGGAAGGAAGGAAGAAGCCTGAGGAGGGAAAGAAGAGATTTACTCTGTTGTTAAGGGAAGCCAGGGTGGATGCGCTGTGACCACTTGGTTGCTTGAGTTCTTGTCTTGCCTTCCCTGAAATGATGAATTGGAACCTGGAATTGTGAGTTCAGTAAATCCTTTCCTCCCTTCTGCTGCTTTCTGCCAGGGTATTTTACCACAGCAACATAAAGAAGCTAGAACAGCTCCATAATTAAATTCCTTTGTAATAAGACCTCTCTCTCTTTCTCTTTTGTTCCTCCTCCTCAGAGTCTAACCACAGAGCAGACACTTGATAACGCGTTACTGAAATGCAGCCCTGTGGGGGAGGATCGGGAACCAAGTGTAAGGACATTAGCCCTCCTTCAGTTGCCTCTCTTCCCCTCGGTACTGCCATCCTCCAATCTCTTCCACCCAGTGATTTCACTTCCTGTGTAGTTCTCAACACTCCCTCTTCCTAAATGTCCCACTACCATTCTAGAGCAGGCTTAATCTGTCACCTGCATAGCAATAGCTGGCTTTCTGCTCCCACCCCTCCATCTTCACATTTACCTTCCAACCAGCTACCAAGTGAGCTACTCAGGATGCAGACAGATCCGACCACATCATTTTCCAGCCCATCGTTACTTTCTCTTACATGTGCTTATCCGTGTGTGCATGTTCCCTGCAGCACATGCATAGGGGTCAGAAGACAACCAGCAGAAGTTGGTTCTTTCCTTTTGTCATGTGGGTCCCTGGGTTGAACTCTAGTCATCAGGCTTGGCAGCAAGCCCTTGTAACCTAGCGCCATCTCTCCAGTCTCCAGTTTACCACCTAAAGTTCTCCGAGAAAACTGGTGTGGTGCTATAGTCCTATGATCCTAGCACTGGGAAGGCTGAAAGGGCAAAATTGCAAGAATTCCAGCCAAAGCTACATAGCAAGCTCTGAGACCTATAATGCAAATGAATAAATAAATAAAGCTCCCCAATGGATTCAAACTACTTAGTCTGACACATGAGGCGTCTGCATCTGGCCCTGCCAAGCCTCAGCCCCATATCTCATCTCTCTAGCCCTGGTCCTTTTCACCCTCAGTAAAAGTTTTCTGCTACAGCGAGAGTCCTATTCGTTGCTCTACCATATCTGCCTTCCTGTTTCTGGCTTCTTGAATGTTGCAATGTCTAATTAGATTTTTTTTTAATTTTCTCCTGGCTAATTCTTCATTCTCTTTTTAAAAAATAAACTCAGTTGCCACTTGTCCAAGAAGGAAACGGAAAAGATCATCACTTTGTCACATCAATACTTGAAAGGCTAAGGCAAGTGGTTCTCTGAGTTCGAAGCCAGCCTGGTCTACAAAGTGAGTTCTAGGGTAGCCAGGGCCACACAGAAAAACAAACAAAAGAACAACAACTCAGAATAAAAAACAAAAGAAGAAGGGTAGAAGGATGTGCTGGGGAGATCGCTCAGCAGTTCCAAAGGTCCCAAGTTCAATTTCTAGCACCCACATGGCAACTCATGACCATCTGTAGCTCCAGTTCTAGGGGATCCAATAAACTTTTCTGGCTTCTATAGGCTAAGCTCTCTCTCTCTCTCTCTCTCTCTCTCTCTCTCACACACACACACACACACACACACATACACACACACTACACAGAGACATATTCAGGCAAAGCACTATTATAAACATAAAATACAAATAATTTAAGGAAGAGGAGGAAAAGGAAGAAAGGGGATGTGGAGGGACGGCTCCCTGGCTAAGAGAACTTCCTTTTCTTGGAGGAGGATCCAAGTCTGATTCCTGGCATCCTCTTCTGACCTCAGCAGGCACAAATATGGCATACATTAACACAAACACATACATATGCATACATTTATATTTTAAAATTCTTTTTAAAAATGGAAAGAAAAACAAAAGAAGTATTTGTTTCTAGGTGGAAAGATTATTCAGTGAAGAATTAGCAAATTCTCAGAGAGACCTGCAGTAAAAGAGCTTCTTTCTACCTAGGGAAACCAAATCTTTGAGTTTCTTCCAGTTTGTGAGAGATCAAAATTTACCCAACATAGATTTATCTAATGTAATTCCTATCTGCAGAACATCCAAATACTTTGGAAATTATTTTTTGTGGTTGTAGCTGTTTGAATGTAAACATATATTCAAAAAAAACTCTTCATGGTGATGTAGCATTGGGCAAGCTATGAGGATACCTACTTCTGGTTATTTACTAAAAGTTGATAGCCAGGCAGTGGTGGCACACACCTTTAATCCCAGCACTTGGGAGGCAGAGGCAGGTGGAATTCTGAGTTTGAGGCCAGCCTGGTCTACAGAGTGGGTTCAAGGTCAGCCAGGGCTACACAGAGAAACCCTGTCTCAAAAAGAAGGAGGAGGAGGAGGAAAGAGGAAGAGGAGGAAGAAGATCTTTTGTTTTGAGATAGCATGCAGTGAAAATTTCGGTTTCTTTAGCAACTCAGTTGTGTCACATGATGTCTTTCTGGAAGCTGTCTTGTGAGCAGACATGTGCTGTTTATCACAATAGAAAGCAAACTAGAATAGAATTGGTACCAGAAGTAGGGTATTGCTGTGAATGGCCTGGCCATGTTAGAGAGAGGAATGAAGAAAGATGGCTTTGGGCTAGAAAAGCTACTGAGTGCTCCAAGCTTACTGATTGGCTGTTGTGGGAGGTTAGAAGGTGAGAGCATCGCAGATGATGAAGGCCATAATTACAGAGGGAACCAAGGACTATCAGTGTAGTGGAAAGTTCTCTGGTGAGTCAGTTGTGTGGGATGGTGTTTTGCTGGGACAAATACCTGAAGGAGTGTTTTCCTGAAGTGGATACAGGTGTGAAAGACTAAGGCAGACTCATGAAGGAGTGTTTCACTGAAGCAGACGCAGGAGAGAGGATGTCCTGCTAAAGCAAACACGTGAAAGGATACATGATTGATTCTTTGCTAGCGATGCACATGTATTGGTCCGCCTACATTGCATAGTTCAGCTACATTTGTCCAGACTCCGTGGACTGGGGCTGATTGGATGCACATGCTGAGGCAAAACACATGCTGAGACAAGGCACCTAGAGGACATGTAATGTTTGGAGGGTACCAATAGGACTCATGGAGTGATGGAGACAGAGCTTGGCTTGCTGGTACAGCTAGCTGTGCAACGCTTGTGGGTCTTGCATCTTCCCTGATCTTTGCTTCCCCTGAGAGAGGCACACTGGAGAACTTCTGCTGACTTGAGCCAAGGCTGAGGCCTGGCTGTCTCTGCTAGGTCCTGTCACTGCTGTTGCTATCCAGACTCTACCGAACTGAATTGCTGGTAGATCCCTGGGGTGTTTCTGAGTGGTTTGAGCTGCTGCTGCTAATCTGTGAACTGTACTGCTGATTTCCAGACAACACAGACAAGAGTTGCTCCAAAGAACTTTTCTAAACAGGTCCACTACCTCTGTGTCCTTTCTTTCCCACTCCCTCTGGTGGGTGGTGGGCTGCAAGGGAGGTTAAAGTGTTTAAGAACCATCATTAGAAATAAGGTTATATATTAAAATTTAAAGTTATGTATCAGGACTCTTCATGTGATATTTTTATTAAGAATTTGTAGTTTTGGTCAATTGGGTCTAAATAATAAGCTATGATTAACAAGAAACCACCACCCCTGATCTGGCACCAGGTATCAGGGTTGGAGCCTGGAGGGTTTGTGTTGTTTTTACATTCCTTTTTGAGCGAGAATAAGCCACTCTGTGCCAATAAGCCACAGAGTGTGTATAAAGGTCAGAGAACAACTTACAGGGGCCAATTCTCTCTGTCCATCATGTGGATTCTAGGGATCAAAGAGGTCATCAGGCTTGGCAGCAAGTGCCTTTGCCTACCGAGTCTTTACACCAGCTCCACCGTGGTTTTTGAGACAGTCTCTCACTGGACTGGATTTCAGCAAGAAAGCTAGGCTTGCCTTCTTGTCTCTGCCTCCTTGGCATTGGAATTATGAGTTGTTCCACCGTGCCATTTTTAAAAATGTAGGTTCTAGGAATTAAACTCGGCTCTCGGTGCTTATATAGTGAGCACTTTACAGAGGGAGTCACCTTGCCAGCACCTAGAATTCACTTTTATTCATATCCCAGTCTCCCCACGTAAGAAAGTGGGATCCCTTCTAGCATTACACCTAAGTTCTTAGTTGGATACTGAAGTCTTTTTTTAACAGATCTCTGGGGCTCAGAAGGCAAGAGCTCCTTGCAGAGGATTTAACCTCAATTCCTAGTACTCAACTTGCCAGCTCACAACTGCCTATAACTCTAGTCCCAGAAGATCAGACACTGTCCTCTGATCTCTGTGGGTACTAGGTATATACATTATTTTTTTTAAAAAAATCAATAAAAAATAAAAAAAAAGAAAAGAAAAAGAAAGAAAATCCTTTGGGAGCCTGGTATAATTGTTATAGCTATTTTTTTTTTTTTTACCATTTGCAAACTGCACGTGAAAAAGCTTGCCATCTCTCCCATTGTTTCCTGGCTTATTCAGGATCCATGCAAAAAGGGGAGTGTAGATTTAGCCTAAAGCTCACCCACAGGGAAATCCTCCAGGAGTCTAGTAAGCAGCAGCTTTTAATGAGTCATGAGGTCCTGGCCCCTCCCCATCTGCCACCAACCAACACTTCTCGGGCATGCTAGGAACCCCCACCCCACCCCACACCCACACCCAGGTCTTTGCCCTGGGTCCAGAGTCTGGGTCCTACCTACATATGGCACCGAGGATACCTAGAGGCCCCATGCAAGAGAAGGCCCTTGTTTTCCAGGCACTGAGGACCGCAGTCCCTAATTCCTGGCAGTTCCTGAGATCTCAAGGAAAGCAGGGTCAGCGAGGAGGCCTGGGGAGAGGCATCCTACACCCGATCTTGTGGCCTGCTGCCTAAGGGAAACAGGTAGGTAATTTGTTGGAGGCCAGAGACAAAAAGCAACATTTTTGCTTTTAGTGTCCGCAGTGCTGGGGAGCCCGGTGTCAGGCTGGGCAGTCTTGGGAAGAGATTCTGTAGAGGAGAGAGAAGAGAGTCCTATGGCTCAGTGCTGATTCTCAACTCCTCCCACATTCAGGAGACCATGACAGCTATGCTAACACTAGAAACCATGGCCAGTGAAGAAGAATATGGGCCGAGGAACTGTGTGGTGTGTGGAGACCGGGCCACAGGCTATCATTTCCACGCCCTGACTTGTGAGGGCTGCAAGGGCTTCTTCAGGTGAATGCTTCCTCCCCAACAGAAACAACCCCGACATTTCTATCAGTCCACCTTTAAACACTGGTACACCTCCAAGTTATAATCCTCTTGCAGCTAAGCTGAACTGCCCAGTGTCTAGCACTCTCAATCTTGCTGACCACAACGCAGTGTGAAACTGGTGACCTAATGACAAGGCAGGTTAACCATTTGTCCCAGAGACAGAGCCTAAGAGTCAAGAACACTTGTGTAGCACACACTACCTGCAAAGTACCGAGATCATTGCCACACGAGGGTTCCTGAGTAACCTTGTGTTCTCATGAAAACGCTCCAACTACCTCTGAAGACCTTTGCGCACAGCTCAGATGAGTCTGTTGTTAAATCGATCCGTCTTTTAGGCCGTGTCCTTTTGGGGTGCTCTTAGACCCACCTGCATGTTCTCTGCCATCTAAAACCATGCAGTGCCTGTCTCTATCTCACAGACGAACAGTCAGCAAAACCATTGGTCCCATCTGTCCGTTTGCTGGAAGGTGTGAGGTCAGCAAGGCCCAGAGACGCCACTGTCCAGCCTGCAGGTTGCAGAAGTGTCTAAATGTTGGCATGAGGAAAGACAGTGAGTTGGTCCCTACCGTTCCAGGAGTCCATTGGTGCTTCTCTGCTTTTGTTCAGGTTCCCACAGCAGGCAAAGTGAGCTGTTGGAAACCAATCAGATTCTGCCTGTTTTCAAAACTTCTAATCTCTTGTTTTAAAAAGCACTTATTTTTAATGTGTGTGTTCACCTGCATATATGTCTAAGTACCATGTGTGTGCCTGGTGCCCACAAAGGCTAGAGAAGAGTGTTGGATCGCCTGGAACTTGAGTTCCATATGAGTTGCCATATGGGTGCTGGGATTTTAACCCAGGTTCTCTGCAAGATCAAGTGTTTTTAACCCTGAATTAAAAGTATCCCTCCAGTCTCTCCCCATCCCAATCTCTTTCAAGGTATATGCTTTCATGCATATCCTCTTCCAGACTTTGTCTCTTAACCTCCCTTCAATACATCCCAGCCACACGGGCTCAGTGCTATCCTTGAGCGTGTGTATCAAGCATACTGTTCCCCAAGGCTTTTCCCATTTGCCATCCCCTTGCCTGAAATGCCCTTCCCCTAGACATTCATATGGCTTGCTTCTTCTCTTCTGTCTCTTAAGTACATACAACCTGTCACCTCATAGGTACTTCTTAGTTATTGCTGCTTTCTCTGTGACAGGTAACTGTGCTATGCTTCCAACAGATAACAAGGCTGGTCTCCCACAACTTAAGTTGTCGGAGTCAGTCAGCTAGGAAACAGAATCACACTTCGGAATCAAGCCTGTCTGCCCCTCAAACTCCTGCTTTCCCTCCCATACTGCTTTTCAACACAGAGCAGTGGAAAAGACTGTAGAAGCCAAATGACCCTGCCCAACCTATATCACTTATTGTACAACTGTGGAAGTGTTACTGGAGTCGGCTTCTGACACACACATGAGGTCTGAGTTAGAGTTGCTAGATCCACTGACATCTAGCCTCAGAGCCTTTGAAATCACGATTTATGCAGATACAAAGTGATGTTTCCAATATTAAGACCCTTCTTCAATGTTTCCAAGGAGCCAAACATTCTATACCCTTCCCACTTTATTCTCCACCCTCCCCTTCTTTCCCATGGTGCATTGCTTTCTGCTGAAGTGTATCACAGATGAATATGAGATCGACAGAAAGTGTGCAGGGATTCCCCTGCCATCAGGAAACATTAATTCAATGAAGTCCCAAGGAAGCCTCAGAAACTCTTTCTTCCTTCCTCCTTCCTTATCTGGGGAGGTGGAGTGGCCCCAACTGAAGGGATGGCTGAAAGGTGCTCGCTGCTGGTCTCAACAGCTTTGTCATCTCTCTTGCCTGACACAGTGATACTGTCAGCAGAAGCCCTGGCATTGCGGCGAGCCAGACAGGCACAGCGGCGGGCAGAGAAAGCATCTTTGCAACTGAATCAGCAGCAGAAAGAACTGGTCCAGATCCTCCTGGGGGCCCACACTCGCCATGTGGGCCCCATGTTTGACCAGTTTGTGCAGTTCAAGGTGAGAACTTAACCAGGATGTGACCTGGGTACCTGAGGAGGTAACCCACAGAAGAAGGCTATGCCCTGATGGAGAACAGATCTCCAGAATCCCACGATGGGCAGGTTCCTCAGCAAAAAACCTTTCTTAGATAAGCCTGGTGAGCCCTCAAGGGCAGCCAAGGCTGGGGCCTCTTACTAAAGCTCTGAACTCTACAGCCTCCGGCCTATCTGTTCATGCATCACCGGCCTTTCCAGCCTCGGGGCCCCGTGTTGCCTCTGCTCACACACTTTGCAGATATCAACACGTTTATGGTGCAACAGATCATCAAGTTCACCAAGGATCTGCCGCTCTTCCGGTGAGTAGCACATGGCCTTTCAGGAAGCAAGTGCTCGCTCGGTAAGTCAGACCGGTCTCCGATTAAAGACTGGTATGACATCCTTTAGCCTTCTGAGTGCTAGGGTCTTACATTTGCAGTGTGCCGATTGGACCTTTTTTTTGATGGATAGACCTAAGTCTAAAGTGCCCTTGTTTTCTACCCGACACAGGTCCCTAACCATGGAGGACCAGATCTCCCTTCTCAAGGGAGCGGCTGTGGAAATATTGCATATCTCACTCAACACTACGTTCTGTCTTCAAACAGAGAATTTCTTCTGTGGGCCTCTTTGCTACAAGATGGAGGACGCAGTCCATGGTGAGATGGTAGAACGGTCCAGGGTATGTATCTCAGTGGTATGAGGTGTGGAGCAATGGCCAGGAGGCTCCTCAGTCTACCATCTCTCACAGCAGGGTTCCAGTACGAGTTTTTGGAGTCGATCCTCCACTTCCATAAAAACCTGAAAGGACTGCATCTCCAGGAGCCTGAGTATGTGCTCATGGCTGCCACGGCCCTCTTCTCCCCTGGTGAGGATCATCCCAAAGCTGAGGAACTCTGGCCCCTTCCACCTCTACCCAACTCTCGGTCCCTTTAATCCTTCCCTGACCTTCTAGCTTTCAAGCCTAAGCAAGGGTCTATCTATACCATCCCCAGCCCCTATACAATGTGAGGCCCCCATCTGTGGCCCCTGCCACCTTGCCCTTCCCAGTCTCCTCTCTCAGACAGACCCGGAGTTACCCAAAGAGAAGAGATAGATCAGCTACAAGAGGAGATGGCGCTGATTCTGAACAACCACATTATGGAACAACAGTCTCGGCTCCAAAGTCGGTAGGGAGGAAGGAGGCAGCGGATTCGGAGGCTGCGCCGGGGGTAGGAAGGGATCTGTGAAACACTGAGCTCCGGATGGATGCATTTTACTGTTGTTTCCTTTGGGAAACCAGGTACTTAGGAATCTAGACCTTCCCTCGGACCACCCCATCCATCGCACACAGTATCCAGATTGCTCAGACTGCTGTGTTGTCTCCCTTTTCCAAGTTGTTGGCTCCTGTTGTTGTTTTCAGTCAGTAGAGATGCAAAGTCGTAGCTCATGGCCTGGGTGTGACAGCTTTCCTGAGACTGGTGACATTCCTTACCTCTCACCTCTCCGACTTTTCCAAACTAAAGTCAAAATTTCAAAGTCTTGTTCATTCTTTTGGCCCGCTCCTCTCCTTTGGGTCAATTCCTTGAAGTTTTAGGTCCCCTTGAAATTAGGATCCGTCACACTTTCACGGACAGAGCCTAGTTCAACAGTGCAGGCTCAGACATCTATGCCACCTTCGCTCTGCTCATTCCCTAATGAATCCGTTTGCTACGAGGGAGATGCTTTATACTATAGAATAACACAACCGCCTTCTAGAACTGGATCTAGAAGGCCTCACCTTCAGATTCTATACAGTTGACGTTTTGGCCAAGAACTTCTTTTACACTTGACCTCAAAGCCCTGGGTTCAGGAAAAACTAGGCACAATGAAGGAACAGTGTTGATAGAGGCCCTTCTTGGGTATGTCTGAGATTTTCCAAGATGTAGCTCCAGAGCATCTGCTGCTCAGACTTAGCCTCTCTGAGGAGTGGTCCAGGGGATAGGAACCTCAGGACAGGACTCCCAGCTGCCTTATTTCCCTGGTAACCCTGCTCCTTCCTCCAAAGGTTTCTGTATGCAAAGCTGATGGGCCTGCTGGCTGACCTCCGGAGTATAAACAATGCATACTCCTATGAACTTCAGCGCTTGGAGGAACTGTCTGCTATGACGCCGCTGCTCGGGGAGATTTGCAGTTGAGGCCCAGGCTTGCATCCTTTCCCCAGACCCCCAGGGATACACTGGCCTGGAAAGGGTACAGCGCTGGACCCCACACGGGAACCAGCAGGAAGGAGCTTGGGAGTGGCAATGAAATGCTGAACAGTCACTGTCTCTTAGTGCACTCATCAGTGGGGCGTGGAGTGGGTGGGGGACAGAGAGAAGGGAGGTGGGCAACCACAGGGCCAAAGTTGTTCTCCGGAAACACAGGGGATGGGAAAGATGGAAGCCTCGGGGCTAGGAGGTGACTAGAGTTCCTTCTGGGAATGGGTGGGCCCATTCTTTGGTCTTTCTGTGGCCAGAGATTTAACTCTTTAATCCTCCCTTCCCGAGGGAAGGAGTGGAAGACTGAGGAATGGAGAAACCAGGAGAAATGGGATAGGAGGCTTTTTTTTTTCTGCTCCCTCTTTCCATGCAGATTTCTCTGCTTTGAAGAAGGAGTAGTAATATCTCAATCAAACAAAAATAACAAAAAAAGTAGGGTGAGGGAAGCCAGACACATCCCGTAGTCCCTCTCCTTTACTCCAGAGCCATACAGCTTATGGGAGATTATAGTGGGGCTGATGGCAGTATTGGGAACCTCAACCCGCTACCTAACTGGAAAAAATGACTCTCCGGCAGTTCTGGTTCTGAGGAGGACATCGTCCTGTCCCCCCCACTCTGCCCATGGGACCTAGGAGTCATCCGGCAAGGTAGGCTCTGGAGAGGGACCAAGTTAGTCTCTGGCCCTAGGGTATCAGACTCAAAGGTTCCAGCTGCTGCAGAGGCTGCTCCCAGGACAACCTCAGCCCACAGTGATGCTGAAGCCGCAATGGAATCTGTTTCGCCAGTGATTGAGGAAGGCTCCAAGGGCTAGGGTGACAGGCAGGGGACGCATCTTCTTCTCCAGCACCGCACCAACACACCAGTTACTGTCCACCAAGCCTGCCGGGGAAAAGTATATTGACCCGGTTGATTAGCCAGACTTGGAGTATGGAGTCAACAGAAGTAAGGTAGAGCCTCCCTCCCTGCATGTCCCCAAATCCCTCACCACTTCTAAGTGTCTCAAAACCCTCACCTCTAAACACCATATCGGCCTGGGGCAGAGTCAGGTGGTAACCAAAGGAGAAGGTCGTATCTTGTAGCCTTGTATTTGCCTCAAACTCTACTCCAACCTGAACCTGAGAAGCAGGGACAAGAACGAGAGGAGGACCCGTCGCCATGAATCCCACAGGAGTTCTGGCAGGGTATAAGCAAGCTGGAATGCATGTGTGAAAATGTAGACCAGATGAGGCCAGAAAGAATCATAGGCCAGAAGCCTGGGAAGACTCGAGGGGCAGAAGGTTCTGGTTGACTGACTCACTAGGCTAAGAGATGAGCTTGGTAGTCTTACCTGTTCATTGGCCTTGTGGTAATAACTTGCATGGGCCCCACCTGACCCAACATTCAACGTAGCTACCCAGTGGACAGCTGCAGGGTGGGGGAGAACAGAGGGAAAAGGCAGTTACCATCGTAGATACAGGCAAAGGAACCCCAGAAAAGCCCCGAGTCTCTCCTCCTCACCATCATTCACTTGATCTCGTACCTGAGTACTTCCCAGCCAGAGTCAAGATGGCCCCCTCTTCTCCTGGCCGCCGGTGATAAACTAGCTCTCCTCCTAGCACAAGCCGATGGGTGATGCTCTGCAGGAAGTGAGCAACCATGATCACTGTCAGGGAGAGAGGATGCAAGAGTCAGGGAGTCAGGTTTAGTTTCTTACCATCTGGTCATTCCCACCCTAGCCTAGCCAAAAAGGTCCCCCCACCCCCAGAACTCCGTCCCAGTTCCCCACCTGATTCCCCAATCAGATCCGGATTTCCCAGGGTCAGAGTGGCTGTGTAGTCATCTCCCCGATACTCGCCATCAAACTGCCATGTCAGGAACTTGGCCTGCTGTGTCTGGGTGGGGAGAGTAACAAATAAAATACCCTTCTCTCTGTTTATATTCAGTATTGCCTCTGCTCCTCCTCCCCCTGCGTCCCCCAAGGCAGGATACCCATGGAGGAGAAAGAGAGGTGCCTCGGTGGATGGAGGCAGGAACTGTGGGTCACCTGGAAGACAGCCTTAGCTCGCAGCCGTTCTGCCAACAGAAGCAAGACCTGGGCGTTGAGACTGCCACTGCTGTCCATATCCCCCACCACAGTGGGGAACACCTGTTAGGGAGCGTAGACAGGAAGGCTGAGATGGGTAGGTAGCTCTATCCATTGGCACATGAACAGGAAGGGATTTCAGTAACATCTCACAGTGCCCCCTGGTGGACGCCAAAGACAAACTCGGGCAGCTTTGCACAGGACTAGCTCGCGTTCAGAAGAGGCACTGAGAACATAGTTGCTGATCACACACATTTCCAAATTCTCAAGACCTACGTCCATGTGCGTTTTACACAGTTGACGCGAGTGTGGGGGAGCCCTCACCTCTGTGGGGCTAAGCTGCCAGTCCCCTGCATAGGCGGTATGGAGGTGGTACCCTGGCAAGCCCAGGGCACTCATGTGCACAGTATGAGCCACCTGAGGAAAGAGGAGACAACGGAGAACAGAGCATTCTATTTCGTTTCAATCCCGTCTCCCACCCTTGACCTTTTTTTCCATCCAGAGGGGGCTTTTTAAAACCTCAACTATTCCAACGCATGCAGAGGGCCACTGGACTTTAAGCAACAAGTCCCACATCTTGTTGCTTAAAGGCATTGGGGGGGGAGGACCCCACACTTCCCCTCATTTGTCCCACATAGCCTAGCCAAGACAGGACTAATAGGTGTAAAGAGGATCCAGAGACAAGCAGGGAGGAGGGGGGTAAGTAGGGGCCAGACCAGTGGGAGCACCTGGAAATGGCTGCTCAGAACCTTGTTGACAACCAGCTTCACGCCTTCCATCTGTGCTGGGAATACATCTGAAGGGAAGGAACATGCACAGATAAGGACCCCTAACTACATAGACGGACTCCCCTTTCAATTGCATATGAAGCACTGGAGGAAATGACCTCCTTTCAAATCCTGCAACAAAACGCTCTGCTTTGAACATCTGGTCCTTTTTGACTGCCGGATGCTCCAGCTGTGATCTCCCCTCGCTGTTCACATCACTGGACATCAGCATTCAGGACCCTCCCCTTCTCTATGACCCTTCATCCTGAGACACCCAAAAGCTGCGGTCTCACCTTTGCACAACCGGTGCAGCTCGTCGAAGCTCCCGGGGTTGGGCAGCGGTTCCTCTCGACGGTGGCTCCGGCGGGGTAAAGTACCCATCGGTGCCAGGCCCAGGGTGTTCCCCATTTTAATCCAGAGGACAGGGAGGGGTTGGGGTTAGCCTGGGGATAAAATCTATTGCTCCCTCTATCCCCCACGGGCTCCACCCCCCATCATCGGGCTCCCCAGTTTCAGAAACTTCCATATGGTTCAATGCTAGACCTGCAATAAGGAACAGTAGGGGGAGAGAACACCGATGCTAAAGTTGAATCCCGGGCACACTCCCGCCCCATCGTTGATCCCTCACCCCCACCTGTCACCCCCGTCTGCTCTCCCATTATCTAGTCTTAACTACTACCGCAGGCTTCCGCTGACTTTCTAGTTTCTCTGTTCTTCATTCCCACGTCCCAAGGGTCTGCCCGCAATGGAACACTAGCCCTTACCATCTCAGACCATCCTGCAGCCTCTTTCCCCCTAGGCACACCCGGTCATCTTGATGGGGGCAGCCATCTTGAGTAATGGCAGAACTGCAGCTTCACCCTGTATTCCAAGCATGTCCGTAGGCGCCATCTTGGAAATGGGCAAAGGAAGCGCCCAAAGACCCAACCCACTCAATGATGAAAAAGGTGCCTCAATTTACTAGTGACCAATAGGAGAGGAGAAAACAGAAGAGTGGCAGGCCTGCAGGCCCCAGGGCTTCAGTCCGAGTGCAGTGGCGAGTGGGAGTTTGTGGGTGGCCCTTTAGACGTTAGTGGAAGGCCCCCTTTTAAGACCGCCCAACCTCCTCAAGGTCGAGATAAACTCTTGAGCATTCAAGACACTAGAGGGAGCATTTTGCCTATTAGACCAATGGAGTTCCTTAAACCGGAACGTGAGAAAAGTGAAACTATAGTTTGAAGACCTATTTTATGAATATATCACACTCAGGGGTTGTGAAGACGTGGTTCACTTTACCCTCCACCTTCCTGAAAGCCGGCTGGAGAATCCCCACAACTCTCCACTCTATACCACCTCCAAAGGACTGCTACTCACAATCCAACCCCCCAAAACAGACCTCTACCGCCCCCCGCCGTCCCCCCTTCCCCCGCTGGAATTCACAGGCCTTGCCTTCCCGGCGTGGTGGCGCAGGCGGATTTCTAAGTTCGAGGCCAGCCTGGTCTACAAAGTGAGTTCCAGGACAGCCAGGGCTATACAGAGAAACCCTGTCTCAACGACCCCCCCCCCCCAAAAAAAATGACTGTGAGAGTTCTGAGGGCGAGGAGAGAGTTGTGGGCAGAACTAGCTTCCGAAGCAGCTACCCTCTCTAGTTATTATTTACATGGAGAAAAGACAAATAAAATCTAAGAATACAACCGCAGCCTGAAGTTACGCTCCTCCCCCCAGGGCCAGGGGCAAGCAGTGATGTGACACTAGAGGTAAGTCCACAAGAGGACAACTGGAAATATGCAAGATTGCATATGCAAGGGTTGAAGAGATGGCGAAGTGGGTAAGAGCAGTGACGAGGCTGGTGAGGTGGCTCAGATGCTTCCCCAAAAGTCATAAGTTCACTTCCCAGCAATCACATAGTGGCTCACAACCATCTGTAATGGAATCTGATGTACCCTTCTGTTGTTTGCATTTATACATGCAAAGAGAGAGAGTCGTGTGTGTGTGTGTGTGTGTGTGTGTGTTTGAGAGAGAGAGAGAGAGAGAGAGAGAGAGAGAGAGAGAGAGAGAGAGAGAACTGGCTACTTTTCAAAGGATCCAGGTTCAAATCCTAGCACCCACAACTTTAATTCCAGTTCCAGAGAATCTGACACTCTTACACAGATACACGTGGAAGCAAAACACATAACTAAAATAAACAGATTTCTTGGTCTTCGGTTGCACTCTCCCTCCCTAGCTTCCACACTTCCACCCCCGTATCTCTCACTAATATTCCAGTACACACAGGGTAAGCTTGGTGGCAAAAAGGTGAGTGATAGGAATGTTTTCAGTAGCTACTGAGTTGACTCCACTGGAGAGCCCTGGGCCTAGCGAATGTACCTCTGTCCTTCCACACAGTTAGAACTGGGCCAGGGGCCAGGACCTAACTGATAAGGGGATCAAGTGTCCAGGCCCTTTGACCTTGATTTGGACAGAGCCTCTTAACTACTGAGGTTGGGAGCAGGAGGGCAGAGGCTATTTTTCTGAATTTGTTTTTTGGAGGCAGGGAGCACACATTGATGAGAACCCATAAATGGACTTGTATTTCATGATTATTTTAAAGGAATTTCATTCATGAGACCTATCAAATACAATAATTCCAATGCAGCATTTTCTCTGTGTGTCTTTTGTATGTCCGTGAGGGGTGTGTGTGTGTGTGTGTGTGTGTGTGTGTGTGTGTGTGTGTGTGTTTGTGTGTGTGGTGTTCATGCCCCCTTCCTATCTCATTACACATTAACTCAAAAAGGGACAGAGGCAGTTGTACCTGTTCTGACTTATATCTTCATAACCCCCATTCCTTTCCACCTCCTATTTCAATTCATTTCCCTTCTTCCTCTTTCTTCCTCTTTCTTTCTTTCTTTCTTTCTTTCTTTCTTTCTTTCTTTCTTTCTTTCTTTCTTTCTTTCTTTCTTTCTTCCTTTCTTCCTTTGAGACAGAATCTCTCTGTGCCGTCCTGAGACTCACTATATAGATCGGGCTGCTCTCAAGTTCACAAAGACCAATCTGCCTCTGACTCCCCGGGGCTGGGATTAAAAGCTTGTGCCACTGTGCCTTGCTCCTTTCTCCTTCTGTTCCCAAATTCCTCTCTGCCAAATTGCTATGAAGGGGTGAAGGGTTGGGGAAATGAAACTTGTCCATAATAAGGTAAAGATGACGAGGGCTAAGAGCTGCATGTTGGAGCTTTCCAGAAAAATAACTTAGAATCCTGATTACCTGATGGATACATATAAACCCATCAACTCCTGATCCCAAAAGGATAAATCATAAGCAGACATTGGCCTTCACTAGAGTTTATGCCCCTGTGGTTCACTGTGACACCAAGAGTCCCTTTTGCTTGTCCTTTTGTCCATGTCTAACCCTTGTTTACTCCAGCCTGATCTCTGCCCTTCTGGACTTGCCATTCTCCGTATCACCTGACGGGGTGGGGGTGGGGGAGTATATGTGTATATAGCCCCTACCTCCAGTCAAGCCCAGAGTAGACGGGAAGGACTGCAGCACAGAATCGGTATGCTGAGGGAACAGAGCTGTGGGTGGGCAACGTGCAAAGAGCATGGGACTTTAATTGTGGAGAGGGAAGGAGCTAAGTTAGAGTGAGCATCCATCTGGGTGGGGGGGAATCCCTGCAAGGGGCTGAAGCCCCTCTGACGGCAGTGTTCTTTCTCACCAGCAGCACTGTTCCTAGGCCATAGTCTGCCATCATGAAGCTGCTCGCAATGGTCGCACTGCTGGTCACCATCTGTAGCCTGGAAGGTGAGGTTTTGATACGGGGGAAACCAAAGGAAAGAAGGTACTGAGAGTCTTGGCTGCCCAACTCTCTTGTGCTTCTTGTATAGGTTGAGTGCATCAACCAGTGGACTCAACAGGAAGATTATTCTCTTTCTAAAGTCCAAAAACCCAAACCAACTCAAAACCACCAACAGAAAATACGTAGCAGGCCACCAATTTGGGGAAGGGGCTAAAAGCTGGGGTGGGTCCTGTGGGGTGTGAGGGGAGACCGGGATTCATTGCTGGCAGTCTACATGCAGAGACTGTGATCTATGTTTGTGTAGGAGCTTTGGTTAAGAGACAGGCAGACGGACCGGATATGCAGAGCCTGTTCACTCAATACTTTCAGAGCATGACTGATTATGGCAAAGATTTGATGGAGAAGGCCAAGACCTCAGAGATTCAGAGCCAGGCCAAGTAAGTCTCTGGGAGAGAACTCAAAGGGCTACAGGACTGCTTCAGGGAGGGAGGGAGGGAAGTCTCCCAGGAATCTTAACTCAGGGGTTGGAGTTAGGGATGCTCAGGCTTAACTTGGGGAGAAAAATCCCTTCCTTACCCTAGATGAGGGCAGCAAGAGGTGGACCTTGGACTCCAGTCTGCAGAGTCTGATCCTCTGCTGCATGGACGGCCTACCCACTCCGCCTCTAACAGGCTTTGCTATATCAGGGTATACCAGGGTATATTATTTGGGGACCCTAGTCAGTCTGCTCTGACCTTCATCACCAACAAAGACTCTAACCTCTGCTCCTCCCGTTCCCCAGGGCATACTTTGAGAAGACACACGAGCAGCTGACACCCCTTGTCAGGTCAGCAGGAACTAGTCTGGTGAACTTCTTCAGCAGTTTAATGAACCTTGAGGAGAAACCGGCTCCTGCGGCTAAGTGAGATGTGCCAGGCCCAGTCTTCCCACCCCAGCTGCTCCACTGGCCACCGCTAGAGCCCCTCTCCCTACCTTCTGCCTGTTTTCTCCAATAAATGCGGAAGGAGTTAAACTTCATGCCTCTTGTGTCTTTGGGTGTTTGGGAGAAGTAGCAGGGTGGGGGAGGAGAAGGAGGAAGGAATAAGAACTATGTTTCAAAAAGGAGAAGGAGACAAGTTTTGGTATCATGGGGAGGGAAAGGACTGAAGAAACCAGAGATGGACGTGACAGAGTAGGTGCCTCTGATTTGTTTCCGAACCCGAGGTGTGTCCTGTGTGAATGACTCTGTAATGTCACTGAAGAACATGGACCCAAGAAAGGAATGACAAAATCCCTTCACTTGAGGTCATAGGAAAAAAGGGTAACCCTCAGAATTTCATCTTTCTATAAAAAGATGGTGTTATTGTTGTTTTGTCTCATTTTTTTTAAAAAAGAGCCCAGCAGTTGACTCAAGACCCTGTCTTTCCTTTTGAACCTGGGGACACTGTTTCCTCCATCCCACAATAAAGAGGTTGGCCTGATCCTTTTGTATAGCCGCCAGCAGCTAGGGGTCCCTGAAAGGAAAGCTGGGGATGGCAAGAGAAATAAGGAGCCAAGACAAAGTTCTCTGATCAAGGCTCAATCTTTTAATTCTAGGGTCTGATTTTTAAAGGGTGGGGGGCCCATCCCCCGTATGCCAGGAAAGCGAGCTCAGCTGCTCAGCAGGTAGTGGCTTCTTGCAGGAAGCAGATGTGGCACTCAATAGACTTTACCTAAGTCAGAAAACTCCACCCTAGGTGGACTAGCTGACTGTGGCAGACAAGGTCTGATTCAATCCACTCAAGGGGGGGGGGGGGCAACGGGGGGGGGCACACTTTTGTCCCAAAGTGCTCTAGTTTCTTGATTCAGAACCTCTAATTTAACCTTGTGTGGTGGTGTATGCCTTTAATCCCAGCACTTGGGAGGCAGAGGCAGGTGGATCTTTGTGAGTTCAAGGCCAGCCTGGTCTACAGAGTGTAGTTCCAAGACATCCAGGGCTACACAAGAAACCTTGTTTAGAACAAACAAACAAACAAACAAATGGTGTTTGCTTGCCTGACAACCTAGATTCAATTCTTGGGGACCCATATAGCAAAAGGAGACAGCAGACTCCTGTTAAGTTGTCCTCTGACCTCTACATACATGACACGACACACCTACACTGCACTAAATAAATTAATAAAAATTAGGGGGAAAAACCCTTCTGATGGGGGGCTGGCAACATGGCTCAACTGGGTAAAAATGCTCGCAGTACAAATCGGATGTTCTGAATTCGATCTCTGGTACCCTTGGTGGTGAACATACATGTGCCATGGTGGCTTCACCTCCCACTCCTATTAATAAATAAATAAAATTTAAAATCTCTCATGTGACTATGCACAGTGGTATATGCCTATGCTCTCAGCACTCAGGAGGCTGAGACAGGAGGCTCACTTGAGCTTAGGAGCTTCAAACCAACCTAGGCTGTATAAGGAGACCCTATCAAGAAAGAAATGAAGGAGGAAGGGGAGAAGACAAGAGCTACAGTCCCAGCCCTCCACTTTAAAATACCCTAGATATCTACCCTGGCTCACTCGTCATCTTGCAACCACAGACTGAGCCTGAGACTCCAATATCTTCCAATTGATCAACCTCCTTCAAGACCTTCACCTTTCACAACCATTTCCCTTCTCTTTTTATTCAGTGTTTCTGGGCCCATGGAAATACATCTGTAATTGTAGCTACTGAGGAGGCTGAAGCAGAGCTCTCCATTTCAAGGCCTGCCTGAGACTCAAAGAAAGTTCAAGGCCAGCCTGGGAAATTTAGAGAGACTCTTTCAAAAGGAAAAGGATGCCAGCATTTGGGAGACAGAGGCAGCTGGATCTCTGAGTTCAGGTCCAAGCTGATCTTTATAGTAAGTTCTAGGCCAGCTAGAGCTACAAAATAGAAAGACCCTGTCTCAAATCAGAACAAACAACCCCCTACCCACTGCAAAGAAAACCAACAAAAAATAGTCTAATGGCACAGTCCTTATTCTAGCGTTTGAACAACCAATGTAGAAACCAAAATAAAATAAAATGATAATAAAAAAAAACAACGTTTTGTTTTATGTAGAACAATGTACAGAGATAATAAAGTCAGTATCCCTGCTTTCAAGGTAACCTTAGTCAGGTTAATATTTCAAAGAGCCTGGATTTCTTATCTAGGTCAGTAAGCAGATAAAATGATACAATGGAAAAACAGTTCGAAAATAGAAATCATTATGCACTTTAGTGTTGTCCCGCACAAGGGTTGTGGGGGAGGAGGGTCAGGGAGGGNAGNGCAGGGGAGGGGAGGGGAGGGGAGGGAAAGCTTGGTCGCTTTGGCCCTTTCAGGAAGAAATGCAGGCAGGGTTAGAGACAGAGCTCGCTGCACCTAATGAGGCTTAAATGTTTCCAAGCAGAGTTTCCTGGAGACTCTGGGGAAAGGACAGGTACTGGCAGGTGATTCCTTGTGGAAAACGACCTCCCATTTAGAGCCGATTTGCTCCCCCTGGCCTTGCCTACCTCTCTACTAGGTTCTCTCTAAGGCCCTTCTTGCTCCCAAATCCCCTGAAAGTTCTCATAAAGTCTTCCACTAGGATATTGTCACGATCCTTGTCATCACATTCCCTCTGAATGTTTAGATTCCCAGCTCTGCTACCTCAAACATGCACACGCTGGGTCGATACTATCTAGATTGGTGACTATTCTGGGTTAGACATACAGACTTCCCCACAAACCAATCATGATTCATTTTTCAGATGCAAACAGCCACATTGGGTACAGAAGGAATTTCTCAGGTTCTAATGTCTCCAAATACATCTCTACTCCCAACACAGAGTTAAGAGTGTGAGAAAGCAGCCAGGCGTGGTGGCGCACGCCTTTAATCCCAGCACTCGGGAGGCAGAGGCAGGTGAATTTCTGAGTTTGAGGCCAGCCTGGTCTACAGAGTGAGTTCCAGGACAGCCAGGGCTATATAGAGAAACCCTGATTCGAAAATCAAAAAAAAAAAAAATTAAAAGAAGTGTGAGAATGCTCTCTGCTACAGTTCCATCTCAGACACCTCAGACACCGAGGGATCGATGGTCTCCCCTCTCACCCAGATACAGTCAGCATTCATACGCCAAATGAACAAAGTAGCTCTAGAGTCCTGTGTTCTCAGGAGCTGAGTTTGCCTTACTCAAAACTATCGCCACTATCCAACCGAACACTTAATCCAAGCTCCACCAGCATGTGACAAATGACAAAATGAATTGAGTCAGGTCTCTGGCAGCTTTATTGGGGGATAATCCCTTTCCATTGTTTAGTGAGAGTCGAGGATCAGGGAAGGAAAAAGAAATGAAGCAAAGGAGGCTGGAAGAAGAGAAATGTCAGTGAGTAAGTCTTTAACGGAGATGGGGACCTGCCAGTGTACACTGATGTAGAGCCTAGCTAGCATCATTATGTGAATAAGGTCAGCCAACCTTCAAAGCACAGAGGTGACCAAGAGGGCTCGGAGAGAATTAGAAGTGGGAAAAGAATGCAGCCAAGCACGTCTGTTCTGAAGCTACTGGGGTGGTTTCTCATGCTTCAGAGTCTCATATGTCTCCTGGCTCCGGGTGTTCAGGCCCTGCAGGAGAATCAGAGGACGTTTAGGAATCTGAGTGCATCACAGGGCCCCCTTCCACCTCAGACTCCATTCAAGGTCATTCCCAACCCCCGCCTCTTTTTCTGACCCCTAAGGTAGGAATAAAAAGAGGTTCACTCACCGTGTAGACAGCATCTGCTTTCTACAGAGATGGAAAGAGCAAGGCATTAGAGACCCACCTTCTCCAGGGCCCCTCACCATTTTCCTTCCTACCCAGGGAGTATCTGGGTCAAGAGCAATGGTAGCTGCCTTAAGCTAGGCGCACTCCCATGATTGCTCATTTACCAGTGTGACTACAAACACACTTCAGAGCAACATGCAACTCTCCAGTGTATTAATTGTCACCTCTGTAGGAAAACTGCTAATTAAGGTCGAAGTCCACCATAGCGGGGTATAGCCTCTGGACTTGGTGCAACGTGGGAGACTCCCTTTGTTAGCAGGGGTTTTCCCTTTTTGACCTTGTCTGGGGAGTTCTAAGCCCACACTGAGGAATGTCACATGGCTTCAATTAGATTTTAGGACCAATTTCTTTACTCCTGAGAAAACCTATTCAGCCAGAACCTGAGATTCCAGAAATGCTTCCCCATGCTAATGAGGCATTCCAGACACCCTAAGACCCCAGCCATGACATTTACCCTTTCTGGTTGTCCCTGCCCTCAGTCCCCCAAAGCTTTATAAGTCTTGAATCACCCTAAATAAAGTTGATCTGCCTACTGACAGTGAGTCCCGGTAGGGTCATTCATCAAACGTACTCACAGGGCTTCCAAAAACATCTCTGCTCCCTTAGCCCGCGTGGATCGAATTGGCCAATGATCCACGAGGGCGGAGAGACCCACACACTTCTACTTGATTATTTCCTGCCTGGATATTTTATTTGCAGTTCAGCTAGATAGCAAGCAGGTTGTTACCCATCCTGAGGAGAGGGGCAGGATACAGATTAACACCTAAGACACACTCCATCCCAGGGGCGTCAGACCTCAGGCTAAGGCCCCGGGAAAGGTTGAAAGCCAGAAAAGAAACGCTGACATGTAGACGTGGGAGACTCCATACCTCACGGCTGGCTATAGCTGCCTTTCGGACCTGGATCTGGAGTGGGGAAAAGGAAATCAGAAAAGGAGAAGTTGGGGGCCCATCTTTTTCCCTTCAGACCATGGGGAACCCCTCTCGCTCCCCTTCTTGCTGTCCCTCCACCCCCACTTCTGGGTCTGGTTCTTAGACCACCCTGCCTTACCTTGAGTCGACAGTAGAGTAGGGTAAGGACAATACCATACAAAAACAGGACAGCATCCAGGATATAGCAGAGCTGCGGCTCTCCCAGGGCGGCTGAGGGGATACAGGGTGCCCATGGGACCCGGTGTAGAGGGAAGGGAAGGGCCATCCCTCAGGGAAGGGAAAGGGGTCCTTCTTCCTTTCTTTTTTCTTTCTTTCTTTCTTTCTTTCTTTCTTTCTTTCTTTCTTTCTTTCTTTCTTTCTTTCTTTCTTTCTTTCTTTTCTTTCTTTCTTTCTTTCTTTCTTTCTTTTCTTCTTTCTTTCTCCCTCTCTCCCTCTCTCTCTCTCTCTCTCTCTCTCTCTCTCTCTCTCTCTCTCTCTCTCTTTCTTTCTTTCTAAGGTTTATTTATTTTTATGAGTCCACACCAGAAGAGTGCATCAGATCCCATTACAGATGGTTGTGAGCCACAATGTGGTTGCTGGGATGTGAACTCAGGACCTCTGGAAGAGCGGTCAGTGCTCTTAACCACTAAGCCATCTCTCCAAGCCCATGGCAGCCTTCTAAGGGAAGAAACTAACTCCCTCTCTAGACTATTATTCCCCCCTTGCCCCTGAGACCATGGCAGGAGTGGGACAGGAAGCATGGAGGGTTCTGCTGTACTAGGACTTAGGTTTACTATAGACTTCCCTCTCTACCCACCCGGCAGCTCTCTTTTCAGTATTGTGGTTCCTCTGGCATCATTGAGCACTTGGTCTACCTCAAGGACCCATTGGAGTTCACTGGGCTGAGACAAAAAAAAAAAAGAAAGAAAAAAAGAAAAAAGAAAACCTCAGCCCAAAGGGGGAGGGGAGAGGAAAATAGTGGCAAATTTCAGCAGAGAAACCACAAGAGTATGTCTCTGTTAAGTCCTGTGACCTGTGGCTGAGGGCTGGACAGGAAGGATGTGAGCCGGGGAAGGGAGGCAAGACAATTACACTATTATTGGTCATCTTCTCAGCCTCACTGCTTTTTGTCTCACCAGACACTTAACGATACCAAAAAACCAAACCAAAACCAAAGCGACTGCTTTTTGAGGCTCTAGAGATGCCATTGGCTTTGCACGGGAAGCTGGATGGTGACCGACGACAGCTCAAAGGAAGGACCACAAACTAAGTTTAAAATACGGATTCCTCGTCCTGCTATTCTGCCCTGTTAATCACGATAGGCTTCTAAGAAGGGAAGTTTATGCAACTAGAAATAAAAATTTTAAAAAGCATCACACAGGAGCTGAAAGAGATGGGTTGTATAATCCCAGCACTTGGGAGGCTGAGGAAGGCGTCGCCATGAGTTTGAGGTCAGCCCAAGCTACATAGTGAGTTCCAAGACCAGCCTAGGATAGAGTGAAATCAAACAAACTGCTGGTGGTGGCACACACAACTTTGATCCCAGCACCTGGGAGGCAGGCAGGTGGATCTCTGAGTTGGAAGCCAGCCTGGTCAACAGAGCAAGTTCCACGACAGCCAAGGCTACACAGAGAAACCCTGTCTCAAGGTTAAAACAAAACAAAACAAAACAAAACAAAACAAAACAAAAAACACGCAAAAAAAAAACAAGAAAACCCCCAAATCAAAGGACACGGGAACTGAACATGGTAGCCCCATACAACTAACTACACAAGGCTAAGGCAGGACGATTATGCACGATGCCAGCCTGGGCCATATGATGAGATCCTGCCTCTAATGCTCACACAGGATCTGGGCTCCAGAGACTTCGCCCAGTCTTATTAGGAGAGATAATCTGATGTCAGCCTGCTGCAGGGACCTTGACATTTTTTTTACAGTCCTCAGCTGATACATAAGACTCTAAGTCCAGGCACTTCACATTGCCTGTCCTCTTATCGGTTGACAAAATGGTGTAGCCCTGCCCACTTCCACACAAGTCAGGTTAACTAAGATCAGTAAAATTCTTTTTGCTCTACAGCACTCACACTCATGATATTGCATAAATCTCAAAACTACCCTGTGAAAGATACACCAACTTCACCATTTTATGGATGATGAAACCCAGGCACTCAGAAAAGCTAAGAAAACACTCAGGGCCAGAGTTGAGCAACAGACTTGGAACTCAAATCTAGGTTTTCTGCTCCCAAAGTCTGTGCTTTTCTCTGTGACCCTCCTTCCCAGTCATTCTCTGTTTCCCTAAAGTTTAACCCCACCTCTGAAAAAAAGCCAGCTGTCAATCAGCAGTGCTTTTCAAAACTCCTTACTGGGCATGGTGGCACAGACCTATAAACCCAGCATTTGGAAGGAGAAGGCAGGAGGACCAGGAAACCAAGGTTACCCTCAGCTAAATAGGGAGTTTCAAGGCTAACTTGGGCTACAGGAGTTCCCCCTAATAACCAGGATTGACAGACCACACAGTAAGCGACGCTGAGGGGGGGTTCACAGGCAGAGCAGAACCTCAGAGCCGCTGCTTCGTGCTGCTTTTGGCTTTTCTTCTCAGCTGACGACTGAGACTACAGGACTCTGTGCTCTGATGCCTACGTTATCAGTTCAAGGAACGGCGTGGCCCTCACCATCCCCAGAAATGGTATTTAGACTCCCCTGCCTTACTCCCAAGCGCAGACAGGCCCTTGTCTATATAGAGGGTTATCTAGTTAGCTGATACCAGCTCCCAACAGAGCATCCTATGGTGTTGCTGATCAAGAAAAGTAACTTTCCTAAAGCTGTTCTCTGTGCTGTACAGTCCAGACCCCTGACAAACCCACCCTTCATATAGGCTCTAAAGTCAGGGTGGAAAGAGAGAGAGAGAGAGAGAGAGAGAGAGAGACAGACAGACAGACAGACAGACACAGTGATAACAAGGAAAGAAAGAATGGCTGTGCCTGGGTGGGGACCCAACAGGGCTAAATTCAGAATCTGCTTCAGCCCTCCCTGGCGGGCTTGGCTCACCCAGGGCCTTCTTCCATTCTCATCGCCCAGGGCCAGCCTTCTCCCATCCCCAATTCCTGCCCTAGATTCCCACTCAAGCCCAGCTAACGCTCCCTGAAGCCTTCCCCTTACCTGCTTGTTCCACCAAAAGGAGCAAGAACAAGATCACGGCTGAGATCATCCTGGGTGCGCTGGGGGCTGCGGCGCTGGGAGCTGGTGATCGCGCTGCGCTGACAGAACTGCGCAGCTGTGCCCACGAACAGTTCCCTGACCACAGTTCCCTCCTTCCTGCCACGCCTTCGCCCACACTTTGGCCCCTTCCCCTTCCTGTACTACAGACCAGGCAGCTCCCGGAAGGGCCATTTTGGGGAGCTGGACGATCTGGCCTCTAAGACTCAGCCCTTTCAGGGACCAACCTAAACCACTGAATGAGCAGGCTTTCATGCTGGGGAAAGGTTGTCTATATCTGCCATATTTAACCACCCACCACTCAGATGCATGCTATGTAGGCAGCAAACTGCCCCTAGAGACTCCGCTAGACACCCACCATAACCCTTACCTTCCTATCTAGAACTTTATATACCCATTTGTCATTTGAGTTAGCAGTTTTATAGATACCAAGAGGGTCGGAGCAGGAGGAAGTGAGGGGAAAGGGGAAATGAGGAATGGAGAAGTGGAAAGAGTAAGACTCAGAGAGGGGGGTGGAGATCAGCTGGGAAAATTAAGATCTAAGTCAGAGAAATACAAAGTGAAAGGCAGCAAGACACCAAGAAAGACACATTACAAGCTGAGCTTAGGGGCCAAAAGGTGGCTAATTTAATATAATGTCTCCTTTTCTAGTTCATGCACAGAAAGCCTGCGCAGCTAAGTGCGAGCACGTGCACGTTTGTTTACACACACAGAGACACACAGCCTTGTCTCCCACCAGACACAGGCCTCGAAGGAGCAGCTGACAGGCAAGGCAGCTCGAGGGTGGTGCTTTCGCTCATCGGTCTATTTCTCCGAACACAATATCCTGGGTACCTAAAAGGTTAGAGAATGAAATGTTATCACCAGAGGTCCAGAGGACATTATGATGTCCAAGAAACTCCGGCCCAGAGGCCAGGACACAGTCTATGCTGAACAGGAAGTGTTTGGTTTTTGCTCCCATACAGAATCCCAAACCCCTTGTCTTAAACATCTTGCTATATAATAAAAAGGTCTCATACCTATGATGGCCACGACATCTGCCAACATGTGTCCCTTAGACATCTTGTCCAAACCAGCCTGCAGAAATGGGGGTGGCAACAGTGTAAACCCAAGTCTGCAGAAAAGAGCTCTTAAAAATCTCACCCAAAGGCTGGCCGGCGTGGGAGTATACACGGTTAACCTTAGCACTGGGGAAGGCGTTCATGAGTTTGAAGCCAGCCTAGTCTACATAGAGAATTCTAAGCCAGCCACAGACCTTGTTTCTGTCTCAAAACAAAACAAATCAAACACCACCACTACAAAATCCTCAAACTGGGCACAAGAGCTCATGTCTGTTATTGTAGCACTTGAGAGTCTAAGGCAGGAGGATGACCGTGAATCCAAGGATAGCTCTCAAAGGGTTCCAGGCTAATTTGGGTTATGGAGCAAAACTGTCTTAAACAAACAAATGAAACAAAACAAAGCTTCACCAGGAGTTGGGTGTGGAGATTCAGACCTGTGATTCTCACACCTGGAGGGCTAAGGCAGGAGATAGTAAGTTTGACGCCAGCCTTGGCTACATAGGGAGTTCTAGACACCATAGGGCTGTATAGCAAAGTCCTATCTCAAAAGAGCCAGGTGCTGGAGAAATGGTCCGGCATCTAAGAACATGTACTGCTCTTGCAGAGGACCCAGGATTGGCTCCCTAAACCAACAGCAGGAAGTTAATTGGTTGTCACTTATAACTCTAGCTCCAAGGGATCTGATGTCCCCTTTTAATCTCTGCAGGCACCTGCTCTCATGTGGCATACATATATAAATAGACACACAAGTAAGTTAAAAATAAACACTAGTCGGGCAGTGGTGGCACATGCCTTTAATCCCAGCACTTGGGAGACAGAGGCAGGTGGATTTCTGAGTTCGAGGCCAGCCTGGTCTACAAAGTGAGTTCCAGGACAGCCAGGGCTACACAGAGAAACCCTGTCTCAAACAAACAAACAAACAAACAAACAAACAAACAAACCCTAAATAATTTAAAATGATAGCGGAAAAAGAATAACAATACTCAACCAAGGTCAGTAAATTATTAATGTGCTGCAGTTAGAATCACTGGGATTGTCTTACCAGGTGGGCAAAACCGGGAGCCTTGATCTTACACCGATAAGGGCGGCTGCTGCCATCGGATACCAAGTATACCCCAAACTCTCCCTGTCCAAGGAAGAAAGTTGGATGCCCCATTAGTAGGAAAGGCTCTCTCCTATCAAACCCTGTCTGGCTTCCCTTTACACCTCTGTGAGCAGTGAGGGAGTGCTTCGTTCCCTGTCTGCCTCTGGCCACCCACAACCCAGAGGCTCCCTCCCCCGCCCCCCTCACCTTAGGAGCTTCAATGGCAGTATATGTGGCTCCTGGAGGAACTTGGTAGCCCTCTGTATACAGCTTAAAGTGATGAATTAGTGACTCCATGGACGTCTGAAGGAAGGAAAAGGAAGCATCAAGAAACCAGATCCATCTGGCTGCTGGTGGTGCACACCTTTAATCCCAGCACTTGGGAGGCAGAAGCAGGCAGACCTCTGAGTTTGAAACCAGCCTGGTCTACAGAGTAAGTTCCAGTACAGACTGGGCTCTACAGAGAAACCCTATCTAAACAAAACAAACAACAGAAGGAAACCAGATCCAAGCTCTAGCCTTGGGCTTTCCCCTGAGAGACAGCAATCTCTACCTTCAGAGAGACTATCAGCCCACATGTAGGTCAGGGAGAGTAAAGGTGGAATATACGGTGAGCGCTCGCTGTGAGAGGCTGAGTCTTAGCAAGTTAAACAGAAAAGTGGGATTTAATCCGAGCTCCATTCTCCGCGGCTACCGGCCCCTTGCAAAGACCCCCCTGCTCTTCCCTCCCCTGAGGCCAACCTTCATCTCTGCTCGCTTCGGTGGGGACACTTTGGCGTCATCAACCTTGATCTCCCCGGGAGGCATCTTGTTCAGACACTGCTCAATGATTCGCAGGGACTGGCGCATCTCCTCCACACGACACAGGTACCTGAAATGATGAGACAGACTCAGAACAAGAGAAAGCAGACCGAGGGGTGAGCAGGAGTCTGGATGGAAGCCTCGGGAGACCTGAAACATGGTCAGTAAATGGTCCTCAGTTTCCCCTGGCACAGTCTCTCTGCTTGGCATGGTTGCCCATACACATCCCGAAGTGCCTGGATTCTACTGGTAAGTCCTTCTCCAAATCACCTCTCTCTCTTTTCTTTCAGAAGGTGGTCTGTACTTTCCCTCCTTACCCTCACTCAGAGTTTGGACTGCAGAGTAAGGGAGTTGAATGGAAAGATAAACAAAGAGACCGGCAGCAGCAAATCTTACTCAGGGTCAGTAAACAGGAAAAGCGCTGGGTCAGAAGGCTTCGGACTCCAATCCAGACAGGCTAATCCCTAGCTTATGCTTCAGCCTTCTCGGCTACAAATGCAGTCCAAACTAGTTCTAAGATAGCATGGAGGCACACGGGGTGGGGGTGTGGGTGTTGGGGAGAAACTGGCGGTCTGATTTGGTATATGTGGTGGTGAGGGGCACACTGGGGCACACTGGGGATTGTGACTGCTAAAGACACACTCTACCAAGTCTAACACATTCCACGGGCTCCTACAGATACTAGGAAACAGAGCTCAGAGAAGTCAGGCAGGAATGAAGAGCTGAGCCATGATACGAATCTTACCTATCGTAGCAGTCCCCTCGAGAACCGATAGGAACATCAAACTCCACCTGGTCGTAAACGTCATAGGGCTGGGTCTTCCGCAAGTCCCACTGGATGCCTGAGCCTCGGAGCATCACCCCACTATAGGGCATAATGGGCATAGGACCGTCCTCCGCAAGAAAGGACACGCATGCCTCCCACCTCCCTCCCACCCCCCACAACAGAGGACATGCATGCCTCCCATCTCCCTCCCCACATCTGGCTATGGAACAGAAACTCCAGGCATGGAGAGGACAGCACCAAACACACCTGAAACAAGACACTGGGCTGTACACCGGGCTGTACCTCTACGGCCTCTCCTACCTGAATCCATAGTTAAGTGCGTCTTCCGCTGTTACAACCCCAATGTCGACTGTCCTATTTCGCCAGATTCTATTGTTGGTCAGCATCTATGGACGGACAAGTCCAGTGTGCTGATATTCTTCGTGACAATCTCTAAACGCCTCTGTACTTACGCTCTGCTGGGTACTAAAACCCCACCAGCCTTTCTGGGAGATAAAGGTATCTTTCTCGCGTCGAGTTCTGTCTCACCTCCTCCACCTCATCAATCCGAAGAGAGAAGTTCTTGGAAAACTCATAAATGTCATCCAGAAGCCCAAGAGGTAGGTCCTAGAAGCCAAGTGGTGATCCTGTCACAGCACCGCTTCTCAAAAGGCCAGAGCTCCGGCAGCCCACACTGCCCTCCAGTGGTGGCAGAGGAGAGAGGCCAGAGAGCAGCTCACTCACCTGGTGCACTCCTCCAGGTCGGATATACGCCGCGTGCATCCGGGCCCCAGACACCCGCTCATAGAACTCGAACATCTTCTCTCTTTCTTCAAACATCCAGAAGAAAGGAGTCATGGCACCGATGTCCAGGGCATGTGTGGTGACAGCCATGATATGGTTTAAAATCCGTGTGATCTCTCCAAAGAGCACTGTGAGACGGAAAGACGGGGAGTGATGGAAGGGGCTGGAAAGATGGCTCAGCGGCTGCAGAGAAAGGCGTTTGCTAACAAGTCTGGAGCCCACATGGTAGGTAGGAAGGAACCGACTCCCCAGAAGCTGACCTCTGACCTCCCCACACACGCCTTGATGTATACTGTTTCACATTTACGCACACACAGTAAATAAACAAATATATATTATCATGGGTGTTTTTTTTTTCTTTTTCTTTTAAAGAAAGAAGTATGTGGGAGCCGAGGGCTCATCGTACAGATCATTCTGGGTAGAATCTGGAATCTAAACATCACAGTTGAGTCCAGGGCACTTAAGATGCCCGTGTTCGACAGTGGACAGCAGAAATAAACATACCTCGGATCCACTGTGCCCGAGGAGGAGGTTGGATGTTTAGCAACTTCTCCACAGCTATCGAATAGGCCTGTTCATTACACATCATGGACACATAGTCCAACCGGTCAAAGTATGGAAGGGCCTGGGGAAACAGGGCATCAAGGTCACATCTAACAGACCAAGGAGTCCACTGCTGCTAGAAACCTTCCTCATGACAGGCACTCAAAGTTAGTGCTTACCTTTAGAGCCTTCAGCTAAGCAGGATGAAATGTCCCCAAAATCACTACCATGATGATTTAAGACTAGCGTAAAATGTTTACAAACCGACTATCTAAAATGATTGGAGATTTACCATTACTTTGATTTATCATGTTGACAATTTCCATTGTAAAAATACTCTTACCATGGCCAAATTTTAAGTTATCAAAATGTAACTAAACACACCCTTGAAACACACAGCCCAAAATCATACAGTATCTTCTGGATACAGATCAACTGTGTCTATGGGTTTGAGGCCAGCCTAGTCTGCTTAGTGAACTCCAGGATAGCCAGAGCTACATAGTAAAACTTTCTCTCAAAACAAAATGGCAAAACTACACATATACAGAGAAAGAGAGACAGAGACAGAGACAGAGAGACAGAGAGAGAATGTATAATCTAATTTCTAATAGTAACTTCAGCAACTAAGTCATAACATTTCCTAAAATTGCATCCTCAGCCTTCCAAGCCCGTGTAAGTTGACTTCAGCACGGAAGCCTTTCAGAGAGCGCCTTACACTTCTTTCTCCTCCTGGTCCCTTAAATCCGAGACTTGGAAGGGGAAAGGGAATCAGGTTTATAGTAACTTTAGCCCAGAATGTCAAGAAAGCTAAGTCCCAGCTGCCTACTAAGTCAGGACCAGCTTCCAGGAAGAAGGCGGGGTTAAAATCCTCCCTGGGACAGCCTGTTCTGGTCCTGGTGTCACTAGTGACGCAGGACGATGCTACAGGAGTTAACCCATGAAAGCTGGGACCTAAAGCCACCACTGCTTTGGCTCCCTGGAGGAAGTCACAGAGCTGAAGTCACAGAGCTGGGTCTAAGCCCTTTATCCCAGGGCCTTCCTTCATAACAGTAAGAAAAAGAAAAAGAAAAGAAAACAAAACAAAACAAAAAAACCAACCAACCGACAAGCAAACAAAAACCACCTTTAGAATCTATTCCAGATCCAACTCCTTCCAACCCGACCTTCAACTATTTAGGTCACACAGTTCTTCTACGACGGCAAACTCTGTCACAAACCTCCTCCGGTCACTCTGACTCACTGAGTGTTTTGAAAACAAATCAAGAGAGTGGGAAGACACGAGAATCAGCCATTAATCTAAAAGAGCTGACACCTCATTCCCCCTTCTCTGCCCTCCGGGACACTCGCTTTGACGCACTCATAGTTGAGGAGGGAAACTGAGGCACTAGAGCAATGATAAAAAGCCAGAAATCAGACAGAGAGAAGCTGGCAGGGGCCCCCAGGTGTAAGGTCAGGATGCTGAAAGAACCCATCCAGCCCCACATCCTTTAGCACCTTCTCCACACTCCATCCAGCCCTGCTAACCTCAGAGCACTAACCCCCACCACTCCCCGCCCTGAAGCTCTGGGGCAGCAAACCCATCAGGTCTCAGCCCTCCCCGGCTGCCATCAGCAGGCCCCTGGTCACCTCCACACCTGCAGATAGGTCTTGTACTCAATGAGCTTCTCCGTGCCTCGGTGCAGGAGCCCGATGTGAGGGTCACATTTCCGCACCATCTCTCCACTCAGTTCCAGCACGAGTCTCAGGACTCCGTGGGCTGCTGGGTGCTGGGGCCCAAAGTTCAGGGTCATGTTGGTCACCGCTTTTTCCTTCAAAATGTCCACATCTGAGAAGTGGAAAATAAGTCAGGGCCAAATGATAATTCCCTTGGGGATCCCCCTGGTACAGCCTCTGGCCCACCGTTCCATCCCTTGTTAGCACCTTCACTCCAATAACTAGGAAGATGGCTAACAGGTGGAAAAACGAAAGGAAGCTCTGATCATTAAGTTCATGTTACAGGCCCCAGGGTGGTGGTTCTCAACCTGTGGGTCGAGACCCCTGTCAAGCACCGCTTTCATGGTCACCTAAGACCATCAGAAAACACAGATATTTACATCACAATGTATAAAAGTAGCAAAATTAGTTATGAAGTAATAGCAAAAATAATTTTACGGCTGTGGTCACCACAACCTGAGGAAGTGTATAAAGAGCTGCAGTGTTAGGAAGGCTGAGTCACTGCCACACAACATCTTTTACTTTGTTGTTGTGCTGAGGATAGAACCTGGGCACAAGCTCCACCCCTGAGCCATCCCCCACCTCCTCCTCTCTCAGACAGGCCCTCACCAGGTTATCCAGGATGGCCTTGAACTCACTGTTGTCTACACTAGTGACAACTGTGCCTCGGCCTCCTGAAGAACTGGGCTTACAGGCCTGTTACCAGGCGTGGACACTATTCTTCTTCTGTGTTTGTTTGTTTGTTTGTTGAGATAGGGTTTCACTACTGTAGACCCAACTGGCCTGGAACTCACTATGTAAACCACAATGCTATGAATTCAGAGATCTGCCCGCCTTCGCCTCCGAAGCACTGGGACTAGAAAGGCATGTGCTACCACAGCTGACAAACACTTACTAGTTTCATTTTTTAATGGGTATGTGTGTGCCTGAGTGTTGCGAGCCGTCCAGCGGCTCACAAGGACCGGTATACCTGAATGGCAGGCCGGCGCTGAAAGAGAGGGAAACTAGGAGACGAGAGAAAGATAGAACCAAGACAGTGTTCTGATCAAGGTTCAAATTTTTAATGGCGGACACGCTTTATAAAGGAGAGGGGAAAGTCCATTCCCGCCAAATCATTCTTGGAGCCCAGCTGCAAGTGACCACGTGTAGGCTTCAGAACAGCTAGGCAGCAGGTGGCAGCAGTGGCAGTGGCAGAACAATAGAGTGATCCAGGGAGGCAGGCTCCACCCCAGGTGATCTCCTTAGTGGCAACAAAGTCAAGCCTGGCTCAGCCTGCTTCAGGCTTATGGGAGGCTACACCTGCGTGTGTACATATGTGTGCCATGTGTGAGCAGGAGCCCACAGAGGCCAGAAGACATCAGATCCCCAGAACTGGAGTTATAGATGGCTGAGAGCCAACGTATGGGTGCTGGGAATTGAACCTAGGTCTTATTCAAGAGCTCTAAACCACTGAGCCTTGCCTTCTTACCTGTAAGTATCATGATATATCTAAATGTACCTGATAAATGGACAATCAGTGAGAAATACACTCTTAAGTTCAGCATGGAAGTGCATGCCTTTAATGTCAGCACAAAGAAGGCAGCGGCAGGTAGATCTGTGAGTTCAAGACAGCATGAAAGAGAAAGATTACTACTAAATGACAGGGCTGTTCACTGTTTTGAGACCGGGGCCACCTCAAACTCACTACCACTATGCAGTTGAAGGTGGTAACCTTGAAATTCTGACCCTTTTGCCTCTGCTTTCTGAGCACTGAGAAGTCCAGGTTATGCCATGCTGGGTATCGAATCGAACCCAGGACCCTGTGACTGCTAAACCAGCACTCTACGAACTGGACTACATTCCCAGCCCAAAAGGCAAGGTTGTTTTTGTTTGTTTTGTTTTTGGCTACAGGGTCTCTCTACAGAGTTCTGGCTCTCCTGGAACTCACTATGTGTACCAACCTGGCCTCAAACTCAGAGACCCACCTGCCTCTGACTCCCAGGTGCCGGGATTAAAGGCATATGAGAGCATGCAGTTTTTACCCTCAAGAAACCGACACTTTTGAGCCAGGCGTGGTTGTTGTATTCTTAGTGCTCAGGAGGTGGAGGCAAGCACATGCTTGGTCTACACGGTGAGCAAGGCTCCAAACCAGCCAAGGCTACATGGCTATATGGTGAGAAGCTATCTCAAAAAATTACATAAACAAATAAGAAGAAAGAAAATTAGACTTTAACTTGTAATCAATTACATGTGAAAACTAGAAACAGATGAAATTTGTAAGTTACCAGGCAGGGTTTACTGGGTCAGGCATGATGATGCTGCCTTTACTCCCAGCAGTTGGGGCAAGGGTAGAGGCAAGTGATGTAAACCCTCTCGAAATGCCCAAGACCTAACACAAGACAGAGCTAACCAAGAGTGATGACGATAGCCGGGTATGGAGGCATACACCTTTGATCCCAGCACTTGAGAGGCAGATGCAAGCTGATCTCTGTGAGTTCGAGGCCAACCTGGTCTATAGAGTGAATTTCAGGACATCCAGAACTACAGAGTGAGACCGTATCTCAAAAGGGTTGGAAGAGCAATAGAAAACGGACATCAGGAGTGAGGACGATGGGATTTTAAACGGAAGAGCTGAAGAAATGGCTGACAGCTGAGAGCACCTGCTGTTCCTGTAGAGGAGTCAGGTTTGGTTTCCAGCATCCTACACAAGTGGTTCACAACCACCTACAACCCTGTTCTGGGGGATGTGATGCCCTCTCCTGTTCTCTGTAGGCAACTGTACACACACAACCGTCCTTATAAAACAGCCTGGTTTGGGCTGCAGAAATGGCTCAGTGGTTTAGGGCATTGACTGATCTTCTAGAGGTCCTGAGTTCAATTCCCAGCAACCCATGATGCTCACAATCTGGTGTGCAGATATGCATGAAGACAGACCACTCATATACATAAACAAATCGTTTTTTAAAAGCTGCCTGGTGCTGGGCGGTGGTGGTACATGCCTTTAATCCCAGCACTTGGGAGGTAGAGGCAGGCAGATTTCTGAGTTTGAGGCCAGCCTGGTCTACAAAGTGAGTTCCAGGACAGCCAGGGCTACACAGAGAAACCCTGTCTCGAAAAACCAAAAAAAAAAAAAAAAAAAAAAAAAAAAAGCTGCCTGGTACATGTATGAACAGGCAAAGTCATATATATATAAATATATAAATAAATATTTTATTTATTTACATATATATACATAAATAAAATCTAGGGCTAGAAAGATGTCTCAGTTGGTAAGAGCACTTGCTGCTCATGCAGGATATTCACAATGAATGAATATCATTCAGGATATTCATGGTTCAGTTCCCAGCACCTACATGGTGGCTCACGTTGGGATAATTTCTTGTGCTGCACTGTAATCATTGTATTTCTGCACCCAGAAGAGATTTACGTGTAAGCCAACTTTGGTGTTGTCATTTTATGAAGCATTCTCTATCGCAGTGCTTCTCCATCGCCTTCTGATTGGTTTAATAAAGAGCTGAACAGCCTATAGCAAAGCAGGAGGGGACAGGCGGAAGTTCTGAGCAGAGATAGAACTCTGGGAAAGAGCCAGAGGTAGGAGATTCCTTGAATGGGTACAGAACGGAGTAAGAGGAAACTAACGGCTCACACACAGCAGAACTTAGATTAGAGTAAGTGGGTTAATTAGATTATATGAGCTAACTGGGAAATCACATCGCTAAGGCCTGAGCTATAATAATTGTCTCTGTGTCATTACCGGGTGGTTGGCGGGCTGAGACTCTCCTGTGATGGACTGATAATCAGTCATAACTTTAGTTACAGAGAGGATCTGACGCCCTCTTCTGAATTCCATGGGCACCAGACACACATGTGGTAGGTACATAATCACACACAGGCCAAACACCCAGACACAGACAGATACATCTAAAGAGACTTGTTTTTAATTAAAAAAAGAGAAATGATGGAAAAATCTACATGGTTTGGTGACTTATTGGACAGATGTGGAGGACAAGAGAGAGAGAGAAAAAAAAAACAAGATGACTAAATGGTTTCCATACCGAAAAACAATCTGGGTACCACTGATAAAAACCAAAGTAATCCCAGCATATGGAAGGCTCAGGGATCCTGATTGAGGCCAGACCCTGTTCCTCCTCCCCCACCCCCTACCCCCGTGTGTGTGTCTGTGTGTGTGTGTGTGTGTGTGTGAGAAAGAGAAAGAGATGCACATCTGGTTCCCGTGGAGGGCAGAAGAGAGCAGCAGACCTCCTGGAACTGGAGTTATATAGATGGTTGTGAGCGGCCATGTGGGTGTTGGAAACTGAACTCGGGTCCTCTCAAAGACCAAGTGCCCTTAACCATTGAGCCGTATCTCTGTCACAAGACCCTGTTTCAGAGTATGAAAAACAAAAGAGCTAAGTTATCGTGACAATTTTAGAATTTGAGTTTCTTTAAAAAAAAAAAAAAACCACAGAAATATTGTAGGAATGTGCTTTCGTTTTAATCCCAGGTGTGGGATGTGGGCTGCTTCGGACTGTCTGCAGCAGCTGACTATGATTTGCCTCTAGCAGAGGCGTGGTTTTCCCAGCTGCAAATAGTTTCTGTGTGACACTTGGAATTCTTAACACTTTTCAGGGGTATATAAACACCCCAAGAGGCGGGGTGGTAGCGGATGGGTACTCGGGGGTGTGGGTTGGTTGCAGTTTTTTAGTAGCTGTGCTCAAAGAAGAAACAAAAGGAAAGAAATTAGATTTAGGGGTTGGTCTCTCTCTCTTCCCCCCCCTATCTTTCGTTCTCTCCTCTCTAGTGATAAGGAGTGAAATAGGGGAGGGGTAAAGAGGAGGGAAAAGGAGAAGCCACAAAATAGCAGACCCGCTTGCTACACTAGCCAGGCAGCGGTGGCGCAGGCCTTTGATTCCAGCATTTGGGAGGCAAAGGCAGGTGGATTTCTGAGTTCGAGGACAGCCTGGTCTACAGAGTGAGTTTCAGGACTCCCAAGGCTACACAGAGAAATGTTGAATTAAAAAACAAACAAACAAAAAACATCAGCAAAGATTTCTGACAACTTGAAACAGCAGCTCTTAGCACTCACCATTCCAAGGAGGAGGTTTCCAGTGGGCTGTTTCCTTGGAGGGGTACATGACAGCTCCCGAAAACTGCTCTGCCCATTCAATATCTGGCTGCCACTGCCGAGCACCTCTGGGGAATTAAAGATAGATTCTATACACGGGGCATGAGCAGTATGTGTGGTTCTTCTGTTCCAAGTCACTTCTCAAAACACGTTTTGGAGATTATAATGGAATCACAACATTTCTCCCTTCCCGTCCAGCCCCCCATATGCCCCTCCCCACTCTCCTTCAAAGTCATGGCTTTTTTTTCACTAGTTGTTATTGCAGGCATACATATATTTGTATATACATATATATTCCGAAACATCCTATCCACTCTTATGTGAGCCCGAAGAAGGATGGCCTGAATGGCAGAGCTGTGTTCTTCAATGCCAAGTCACTGACACATATATCTGGGACATACAAAGCTGGGGTCGAAGCTGCTTCCTGAATATGAATGTTGAGAACATCATGTATGCATGGTAAACCTAAGATTACTAAGAGACAGGGAGTATGGAAGGCGGGAGGAGAGAGGGAAAGAGCATAGGCGAGCAAAAAAGAGGGAACTGGGGAAAGAGGGCTCAGAGAAGAGGGGGTCTCCTTCGGATATGGGAGGTACTCTCTAGCCATTCATCTGAAGGGTAGGATATTTCATCCCACATATTTCGCTTCTGACAAAAAAATAAAAATTCATCTCCCTTATTTCCCATCCTTTGCCACAGGAGGCTGGCTGCACCTAGGAACCTAGGAAGAAATCTGGTCTGCGTGAGGAGGGTTACAGGCCTGGGTCATTCTCTCCTCAGGGGTCACAGAGCCCTTGAAATGTCCTCAGAGTGGAGACATTGCAGTTCTGCAGAGACCGCATGTAGGGACCGCCTCCTCCTCACCTGCTGGGCTGACTTGGCAAGCGGATCCCAGACCCGGGCCGCAGCACCGGGGCTCCGACCCCACGGAGGCAGCGCAGCGCCCTCAGGGCCGCCATCTTTACCGGGCTGCAGACTGTAGGAAGGAGAGCCGGGCGGAAGTCGCTCCCGCGCGCCCCCTGGTGGGCTTCCCTTCTTATCGCCACAACGGAGTCCCCATCTTGGAAGCTGGCAGGGAGGTCAATTGCGAACGGAACAACATCCGGATTCCGCTTCTCAGCTTCACTTGCGTTTCAATAACGACGACTGCCGTCATCTTTAGTAAGGGCGTCCCTCCCACGGCTTCTCTGGGCGTGAGAGATTTACTGCTCTCTCCTGAGGCAACTTCGCGCAGAATCCAGCACTTCCCGCTAGGTCCACGCTCTGCACTCGAACTTTCCTTAGAAACTGCGCTCCCTCTAGGTCCCCTACGCACTCTCTGTATGGGCGTTCCTTGACTATCTTACCATCTTGGTCAGTCTCCTGCGGTAGTCCTGCTTTCCGACAGAAGCCCCCAAGTTTTGATGACTATCTCTTTACTACGAAATCCAAAAGTGTTCATTTCCAGAGGTCCGGAAACGGGCTTGTGTGAAGGGACTCAAGTGCAGATGGGCAAGTCACAACAAACGGGAATTCACAGCCAAGGCCACGAGCGGTGGTGGAGCAAGGGGGCACTTGGTGCAAAGATAAGGAAGCAGCAATTTACAAATGGGAGGGGAAATGCTCTGACAGTGACTCTTCAATCCCTGCGATGCCCAAGTCACAGACTCAGGGAGCACCCTTAGCAATACCTAGTAACCCGCCTCCATCCTGGACGGTCTTACGTGCCACAGTCTTCCTCAGACGTATCTAATAACATAGACATGTAATAATTCCAGGACTCTGAGCCTAATTTTGTATGGACAAAGAGTTTTCCTGCCCTGGAGACTGATTTTTGTCTTTTTGTCTCCAAGCCCGGCTCCAGCTGGGCCACCCACTCTTTGAGGTTCTCCAATTTTCTCATTGGAAAGAGACCTCCTCCACATCTCCCCCAGACAGGGTCCCTGGGACATAGGCCACCAGCGGTGCAGCTGGGTGGAGCAGACAGACCAGGGGAGTGGCACCGAGCATTCTTTGTTGCAGAGGAAGAGGAGAAAGCCAGATTTCTAGGCTAAAAATTGACCTAATGGGAAGCATACCAAAGGGTGGGGCCAGAGATCCGTTGGCTGTGGGAACTGACCAAGACCTGGTGTAGACAAGGTGGTCCCCAGAAAGTCAAGGCAGAGGCTTGGTCCCCTTACCCTCTACAGCCACCTCTCCTTTTCTGGGCCTTTCTTCCTGAGATATAGTTTAAACACAAAATGTGGTGATGATGGGAGGGGGGGTTCCTCATTTTTGTGTTAATCCATCCTATGTGAAGTCAAGACAGACTCTAGCTTGCTTAGCCCTGGGGGTAGTTCAAGCAGGAACTGGGATGAGAACTCTTGGGGGGCTACCTAGGACACTGCATCTTTTGTGCCTTCTCCTTCTGCCAGCACCCCCCTCCCCACGTGCTGTAGCTGCCACTCTGTGGCCCTTTGTCTTTCACTGCTTAGTCACACTCTTTGTTCTCAGCTCAGATGGGGGGATGGAAAGGGGTAATAAGAGTATCCTGGTGACAGCTCCTCTTGCCCCTGTCCCTTCTGGTCCCTCATCCCTTGTGTGATTGACTCCTCCTGCCTCAGCCCCTCTGCTCAGGACCAGGGAGGGTCAGGGCATGTGATGGGTCAAGAGGTGAGACTGGAAATCACCAGAGGGTGGGTAGTTCAGGAAGTGATAGGCACCAGGACAGGTATTAGTGACGGGAGCAGGAAGGGAGGGGGAAGAGGAAGCATTCTGAGGAATATGATGTGGGGGACAGGAGCTGACCAGGCAGAGAATGAATAAGGGGACAGGGGCAGGGGAGGTGGGGCTTCTCTGGGAAAGGGAAGGGACTGCTGAGTGTACTCTCCTTCCTGGGGATTTCCTGGGGAAACAAGTGGCCATAGGGTGGAGTGAGCAGAAATTGCCCCGCTCCTGAATGCTTCATTTCCTTGCCTTGAGAGAGTGTGCTTTGGTTTCTTAGTCCCCCCCAGTTCTGGAAGCAGAAGAGTCATTAGTTCCCTCCTCTAACACCCACACACATACACATACTGGTCACTATCCCCATCCCAGGTTCTCTCTCTCTCTCTCTCTCTCTCTCACTCTCTCTCTCTCTCTCTGAGATGTGTGTGTGTGTGTGTGTGTGTGTGTGTGTCTCCTCCCCTCCCCCCATGGGAAATGAGGAGTCAAAGATTACTAGATATTCCAGGAACTATTGGATTTGAAAGGTGGGGTCAAGGAAGTAGCAGAGATGACTTCTGGGTGAGAGAGAGAGAGAGAGAGAGAGAGAGAGAGAGAGAGAGAGCGCAGGTCTTGTCTAGGTGAGGGTCTGGCTGACTTGAGGTAGTGGGGGTGTGCTGGGGTAGCTGGGTGTGGGTAGGAACGGGGCCAAGAGCCTGGGGGAATCTCCTGGGAGCTGAGCCAGGGAAATGGGCACTCAGGAAGTTGGGGAGGAGGAGGCCTAGGGTGGAATGGCTGTTCTATGCTTTAGACGCTGGGGTAACTCGGGGGGGGGGGGGGGGCTTCAGAGAGGGAGGGAGGGAGAGAAGGAGAATGAATGAGAACAGACCTACTCTGGATGTTCCTCCTATAAAAAGACAAGTAGTTAGCTCCTCCTTTTCTGTCTGTTTCTTTCTTGTTTCCATTCTAACAAAGTTCTAACAGCTGTCTCCTTGCCTTCCTGTGTGTACCACCTCTTCTTCTCAGTGCCTTGGTCCCATCCTCTCTTCTTTCTCTCCTAATGTTTTCTTACCTGTTCACCACTTCCTTTTAAACCCAGACAGCTTGGCTCTAACAGATTAGCCTCTGGGGTAAAGGGTAGCATAAATGACTTCCTCAAGGAAGTGAGGAAGCATAGGCTAGACCAGGCTGGATAGGAAGGACCTGAATTCTCCCAGGACAGAGTCTCATCTGTGACTGCTGTCCAGACCCTTTCCCCCAGTCCTGACCTCCCCTGGGGCTCTGTCCCACAAAAAAAAAAAAAAAAAAAAAAAAAAAAAAAAAAAAAGACCGGGAAAGAGACAGCTGAGGGCTGATGGTGGGATTTGGGAAAAAAGATGTGTCATCAGCTGGCTCAGTGCCTTAAATGCATCTGCTTGCTAGAGATTCCCTTCCCCTGGGCAAGTCCCTTCCCTCCCCCCCCCCTTCTTTTTTAAGGAAAAAAGAAAACCACTAAGGTCTTTGGGAAGCAATGATACATCCTCCATCCTTCAGAGTCCCAGTGACCAAGCTTCTGGCTGAGTGGCTTACAGATCTGCCACTCACACACAGAGGGCGGTTCTGGATGCTTAAAAGAGCTGGAGGGGAGAGAGGCTGGGGAGAACCCGGGGAAGACCCACAGATACACAGAAACGAGAGAGACAGAAGAGGAGAGAGACAGAGACAAAGAGACAGCAGCAGGAGGAGGAGGAGGAGGAGGCAAAGACAGGGCGAGCACTGAGGCAAAGCCAGACAGCTGAGCAGAGGGAGAAGCCAAGGAGTCACAGACAAAGACCTGGGACAGAAAGGCAAAGGAGGAAGTTTTGGAGCAGAAAGAACCCGTGGGCACTTTTCCTGAGCCCAGGGGCTGTTTTCTTTTTCATCTTCTCTGAAAGTCCCTAGCCCATTTAAAAACTTTGCCTCAGATTTTGGCACAAGCCCCAAAGCCCTTCTGGCTTTAACGAGGAGCCTTCCACAGTTAGGGTGTGGAGCATTTTGGTGCCGCAGATGGCCTCAATCCATCCCAGCTGCAGCCCGGGTACCATGTCCCAGATGGGCTTGCATCCCAGGAGGGGCTTGACTGGGCACTGGCTGCAAAGATTCCAACCCTGCTTGCCGCTTCACACTGTGCAGTGGCGGAGGCTGCTGCTGCTGGCCTTCCTCCTGTCCTTAGCGTGGCCCGCCAGCCCCCTCCCCCGGGAGGAGGAGATCGTGTTTCCAGAGAAGCTCAATGGCAGTAGCATCCTACCTGGATCAGGCGTTCCTGCCAGGCTGCTGTACCGATTGCCAGCCTTTGGGGAGATGTTGCTACTAGAACTAGAACAGGACCCTGGGGTGCAGGTAGAGGGTTTGACTGTACAGTACCTGGGCCAGGCACCTGAGATGCTGGGTGGGGCAGAGCCAGGTACCTACCTGACTGGCACCATCAATGGAGATCCGGAGTCGGTGGCATCTCTGCACTGGGACGGGGGAGCCCTATTAGGGGTACTGCAGTACCGTGGGGCCGAACTCCACCTCCAGCCTCTGGAAGGAGGCGCCCTTAACTCTGCTGGGGGACCGGGGGCTCACATCCTACGCCGGAAGAGTCCTGCCAGCAGCCAAGGTCCCATGTGCACCGTCAAGGCTCCTTCTGGGAGCCCGAGTCCCATTTCCCGCAGAACCAAGGTAGGCAACTCTGGAGATCATGCCCCGTGCCCGTATCATTCCTCCCGCCATGTCTGCCCTACTGACCCCTATTCACCCTCTCTCCTCCCACTTCCACTTGCAGCTTTCCAACTTCTCTCCTTCTCTCTGCCTTTCCCATCTCCACTACCCTTTCTTTGAAAAATCCTGGCTACTCCCTGCTTCGGTCCTTTGCTTTGCTCTGAGGATTCCCTGAGGTAGGTCAGATTCTCTGGGCCGGAATGACCTCTCCCCCTCTCTCCCCCGCCCCTTCCTGGCCCTGGAGTCTCCTGCTGACACAGTTCCCAGCAGTAAAGCTCTCCCAACAGCCTGTTGGCCTAGGCTCTTTTCTCTGCCCCAGTGATTTTTTACCCCCACCCCCAGCTACAGGAGTAAAATTTGAGGCCCGGGGGATTGAGTTTTTGGCTTCTGATGTTCCGTTTAAAATTGTTCTGGTAAACTGCAAACTAGGGCAGGAGGAGGCTGGCATCCCATACCTCTGGGTCAATCTTCTTCCCACACTGTGGGCTGACTGCAGGGCTGCCTGAGGCACTATCCTCCCTCCCTCCCACTCCTGGTCTCCCCCCTTCTTCTCCCCCCACCCTTCCTCTAGCTTTAATCCAGACCAGACACTCCTTCCACACCCGCCACGCTGAGATCTGGCTGTGGCCCTAGCTGCTGACTGAATTGTTCCTCCAACCACACAGTGCAGACACGTCGCCGCAGCTCAGCCTCTAGTCCTACTCCCACAAGCCCCGCCACACTTGGGGACCCTAGCGCCCCTCCTCCCTGAGTCAGTCCCAGCTGCTTTTCACCTCTGGGGCCCACTTAGCCATGAAACGTGGCAAGCCTCCTCTTCTTCCAGAACGACAGCTGATTCTTCAACATTACCACAAAAACACTGGGATTTGGGGTTAGGGGGAGGGCCCAAACCAGTCAGTCACTTCAGGAATCCTGAGGCACACGTGAGGGCCAGCTAACTCGGCTGAATTCTAGACCCCGGAATGAAGGGAGGTGAGAGAGATCTCAGGACCCTCCTCTCTCTCATTTTTTTTCTTCTTCTCCTCAAGCGCTTCGCTTCTCTGAGTAGATTCGTGGAGACACTGGTGGTAGCAGATGACAAGATGGCAGCATTCCATGGTACAGGGTTAAAGCGCTACCTGCTGACGGTTATGGCAGCTGCCGCTAAAGCCTTTAAACACCCAAGCATCCGAAACCCTGTCAACTTGGTGGTGACGCGCCTGGTGATCCTGGGGTCCGGCCAGGAAGGGCCCCAAGTGGGGCCAAGTGCCGCCCAGACCCTACGCAGCTTCTGCACCTGGCAGCGGGGCCTCAACACCCCTAACGACTCAGATCCTGACCACTTTGACACAGCCATTCTGTTCACCCGGCAGGTAAGGCCTCAGTCAGCACCACAGGAAAGGGACCACAACCCAGAGAGAGGCACAACCACTCCACGGGCCATGATGGAGAAGATGCCCCTGGAGTTACACACGAGCCTGGCGCCAGCCGCACAGCCATGGGGTGTCTATGTGAGCCCTGACCGTGCTGGCCCCAGCGTCTAGTTCCTTGCTAACCTGGATATCAGCCCTAAGCATCGTCTGTGCTCCTTCTCCACAGGACCTGTGTGGGGTCTCCACTTGTGACACCCTGGGTATGGCTGATGTGGGCACAGTGTGTGATCCAGCTAGGAGCTGTGCTATTGTGGAAGATGATGGGCTCCAGTCAGCCTTCACTGCTGCTCATGAACTGGGTAAGGAAGCTCTGGGGCAGTGTGGCACCTGAACTGGATGTGAGGGGGGCTGAGGATACTCTAATGATATAAGGGGCTCACTAGAGAACAAACTGAGGTACCAAGATATCTTCCTTCCCAGCCCTAAGTCCAGGGTCAGAAGCCCTCTGTGCTCTGGGTGCAGACAAGCATAGATTCTTCCCCCCTCCCCCCAAGACAGGGTTTCTCTGTGTAGCGCTGGCTGTCCTGGAACTTACCCTGTACACCAGGCTGGCCTCTAACTCAGAAATCCACCTGCCTCTGCCTCCCAGGGACTGGGATTAAAGGCATAAGCCACCACTGCCCGGCTCATGGATTCTTCTAGTAAATAAAATAGCAGGTGGAAACTTACTTTGAACTGTATGCACATACATGAGTATTCATGTTTGGAAGGGGCGAGAGTAAGGGAATAGGAGTGGAGGATTGGGAGTGTTAGCAACAGTGGAAAGTAAGCAGAGAGGAGCCTTTCCTTTGGGGAAGAGAAGATAGGGCAATAGGGGCTCCACATTGAATCTTCAGAGAACCACGAGGGGATCTGAGAGCGGGGCAGGGAAGGTAGATCTGATCATCGACAGCTGCACCCAAGTGTATGATGGAGCCCTGGGAGGACACGGGATGGACCCTCTAGATGCCAGCAGGACCTTTTCTCTTATAGGCCATGTCTTCAACATGCTCCATGATAACTCCAAGCCATGCACTAACTTGAATGGGCAGGGGGGTTCCTCTCGCCATGTCATGGCTCCTGTCATGGCCCATGTGGACCCTGAAGAGCCCTGGTCGCCCTGCAGTGCCCGATTCATCACTGACTTCCTGGACAATGGTTATGGTAAGCTGGTGACACCTTTCTCAGAGTAGAGACTTAATTCCTGCCCTCTCTCACTGGATGCTTATTTCTGGAATATTCTCTGTGGGCCACACTGAGTCCTCCATGTGTGTTCTATCTGCTGTATGTAATGGGGTAAGAAATGCTGCTGCCTTGGTGTGGTTCCCACTCCCTATGACAACAAATAGCACAGATAAGGGGGTGAGGGAGCTTATATTGGCTCCACACAATTAGAACTGACCCTTTAAGGGCCAGCACTGTCCCAGATTGAAACGGACTGGCTATGGATCAGTTGACCATCTTGCCACTCAATAAAGTGTGCAAGGCTGCAGAATGACTATCTCCAGACAAAAGTTCTTATTTTATTTTCTGTATGTGTGCATACATGCTTGCCGGGGCCCTTGGAGGCCAGAAAGGGGGTCTTGGATCCCCTGGAGCTCGAGGCAGTTAGTGAGTCACTTGATGTAGTGCTGGGAACTGAACTGGAGACCTCTTCAAGAGCTCTTAACTGTGGAGCCATGTCTCCAGCTCCCCAAAGCAGCTGATTAGAAGCAGTCTCAGGAATTCTATAGATGGGCATGGTGGCACATCCCTTTAATCCCAGTATTCAGAGGCAGAGGCATCTGTGAGTGTTTGAGGTCAGCCTGGTCTATGTAGTGAGTTCCAGGACAACGAGGACTATATAAGAAGACCACATCTCTAGAGGAACAAGAGAAAGAAAGAAAGAAAGAAAGAAAGAAAGAAAGAAAGAAAGAAAGAAAGAAAGAAAGAAAGAAAGAAAGAAAAGAAGGAAGAGAGAGAGAGAGAGAGAGAGAGAGAGAGAGAGAGAGAGAGAAGGATTGTGCAGAGATGCTATGAATGGTGGCATATGCCTATAATCCTAGCATTTGGGAAACGAAAGCAGAATTGCCACATGGCTTCAGGCAAGCTTGGGCTGTGTAACAGTGAGCTCCAGGCCATCTGGGGCTATAGAGTGAGACTGCCCTCAAGACTCCAAGTAGGGCTGGCAAGATGGTGCAGCAGGTTAAGGCACTTGCTGGCAAGCCTGAGAGTCTGACAACCAGGTTTCAGGTTGTCCTCTGACTTCCATACATGGGCAAACTCCCTTCTCCTGAATGTGATATATAAGTGAATGTGATTTAAAAAATAGTTTTGAAAACCCAAATTCTGGGGCGGGAGAGATGGCTCAGCAGTTAAGAGCGTGACTGCTCTTCTAAAGGACCTGGGTTCAATTCCCAGCACCCACATAGTGACTCACAACCATCTGTAATGGGATCTGATGCCCTCTTCTGGTGTGTTTGAGGACAGCTATAGTGTACTCATATACATTAAATAAAGAAAAAAGAAAAGAAAAGAAAACCCAAATTCTACTAGTTGTAGAAATTTTCAAACCCAATCTGGGGTTTCCACCCCACCTTGAATATTCAGTTCCCAGTAAATGACACATACAACTTTATATTTATAATAAGTCATAATCAGCACAAGAGCTGAGCAGATATCTATCCTCTATGCTAATGTGCCTGTTTCCCAACCAATAATCCCACTGTATAATTTACCATGTTTGTCTGGGCTGCTCTTAGCCAAGCCACATGGCCATTATTTCATGACTCATGAATCCTCCTCCATTCTTCACCTTCTCTCCCTCCTGGTTCTCCTCTGGCTCCCAAGCCCAGAACCCTAAACCCCACCTATGTCTCTTCTGCACAGTTATTGGCTATAGGCCTCTTTATTACCAATCAAAAATAACTTGGGGGCAACCAGGTCTTGAGGAACCAGTATTAGCATTAAAATACAAACAGCATCAGGCCAACCCACTACAAGTAGTACAACCCACGACGACATGATGGTGGTGATGATGGTGGTGATGGTGATGGTGATGATGATGATAAATTCTGCAGTGGGTAAGACCAGGTGGAAGCACTTTCCGTTCCTACGCCGATTGAGTTCTTGGTTTACATGCAGACATGTGGCTATAAGTTACTTCACTTCTCTGTGCTTGTAGTTAGCTAGTAGGTAACTTAGATGTAATAGCAGCCAGTACCCCACAGTAGTGTGATTAGTAACTTTGTATGTTAACCCCCTTTCAGGGCACTGCCTCTTAGACAAACCGGAGGCTCCCCTCCATCTACCAGCGACTTTTCCTGGCAAGGACTATGACGCTGACCGCCAATGCCAACTGACCTTCGGTCCTGACTCAAGCCATTGTCCACAGCTGCCACCGCCCTGTGCTGCCCTCTGGTGCTCTGGCCACCTCAATGGCCATGCCATGTGCCAGACGAAGCACTCACCTTGGGCTGATGGCACTCCCTGCGGGTCTTCACAGGCCTGCATGGGTGGCCGCTGTCTGCACGTGGACCAGCTCAAGGACTTCAATGTGAGACCTCAGGGCATGGCTTGGGTAACAGGCCTAGAGAAAGGACTGGCCCTAAGCAAGGCCTAACCCCATCTCCGTTCTGTGCCCTTGCAGGTTCCTCAGGCTGGAGGCTGGGGCCCCTGGGGACCATGGGGTGACTGCTCCAGGACTTGTGGGGGTGGTGTCCAGTTCTCCTCCCGGGATTGCACGAGGCCCGTCCCCCGGAACGGTGGCAAGTATTGTGAGGGCCGCCGGACTCGCTTCCGCTCCTGCAACACGGAGAACTGCCCACACGGCTCAGGTGAGGGGTGTGAAGATGGGAGCCCTGGGAAGGGGTGGTGGACAGGAAGGATTGTGTCTTGAGTCCTGGCCTAAGGTGCGGATTGTGTCTTCTACCGGGGAAATTATCTTTCTAGAACTATCCCTGGAAATCTGTGAGGGAGAGATGCCAAGATGGCTAAAGTTCTGAGGGTCTAGGTGGAAGGGTGTGTGGGATGGTGTGAGGAGAGAGAGGCTCAGACTGTTTGCTTTATGCCTGTAGCATTGACCTTCCGTGAAGAGCAGTGTGCTGCCTACAACCACCGAACCGACCTCTTCAAGAGCTTTCCAGGGCCCATGGACTGGGTTCCGCGCTACACAGGTGTGGCCCCTCGAGACCAATGCAAACTCACCTGCCAGGCCCGGGCACTGGGCTACTACTACGTATTGGAGCCCCGGGTGAGGACCAGAGACCTCGGGGAGGAAATCCTTGACTGGATTCTCCGCTCTTTCACTTTTGACTCTGTCAAAGTATTGGTCCCCTGACAGTCAGTCCCTCAGTGGATAGGCTTCCTGAAGACCGCTAACTCGTGGACACCCCTTTTGTATCACAGAGTGGCAGGTTCAAGGGGAAAGAAGCCCTAGCATCTTTGGACGCCCCTGCCTTCTCCAGGAGGCTATACAAAATTATTCCTGCAAGTTTGTTGCCCCCTAGTGGCCATTGGCAGCTGCACCATTAAGTTTAGAGTTTGGTGCTGGGACTAAAAATCCTGGCCCTCTCAATTTGTGATATTTCTAAACCTCAAAAGTTCACCCTTAGAAATTGTGAGACCTAAAGCATTTTGTGCTTCACCTGATGCATAGCCAGCGCAAGAACACTGGTTACGTGTATCATTATTATCCTAGTAATCCCATACAGCGGAAGTCTCCCCTACATCTCTCCCTTTCCTGTGATTTTCCGATTTCACCTTCCAGATGTTTTACCTTACAAACCCCTGCTGACTTAGCAAGAACTCTAATTAACAATATCCCTCCTTCGCTCCTCAGGTGGCAGATGGGACTCCCTGCTCCCCAGACACCTCCTCTGTCTGTGTCCAGGGCCGCTGTATCCATGCTGGCTGTGACCGGATCATTGGCTCCAAAAAGAAATTTGACAAGTGCATGGTGTGCGGCGGGGATGGCTCTCGCTGCAGCAAGCAGTCGGGCTCCTTCAAAAAATTCAGGTCCTTTCAGTAGTTCTTGTCTGCTCTGTTCTCCTGGTCTAGTCTTGGGGCCCATTGCTTTCCTGCCCACTCAGCACTTTCTGTAGTCTCAGGGAGAGACAGATGAGTAGGTGGTTACAATGCAGCGCTCCACATGTTGAACACAGAGGGCACGAGAGCTCTTGAAGGCATCAGGGAAGGCTCCCTTGGGCGGTGACCTCTGAGCGAAGAGTAGGAATTGGACAGGCCCCAGGGAGGCCAGGACTGGCAAGACATTCAGTAAGCAGTAGTGGGAGTCAGAGAGAAGGTTAAGAAAGGTACACTTGCTGGTAGCTCCTTTCTAGGGTGGACAGATAACCTCATAAAAGCTTGAAGAAGTAACCTTGTCTTAGGGTTTCTATTCCTGCACAAACATTATGGCCAAGAAACAAGTTGGGAAGGAAAGGGTTTATTCAGCTTGCACTTCCTCGTTGCTGTTCATCACCAAAGGAAATCAGGACTGGAACTCAAGCAGGTCAGGAAGCAGGAGCTAATGCAGAGGCCATGGAGGGAATGTTACTTACTAGCTTGCTTCCTCTGGCTTGCTCAGCTTGCTTTCTTATAGAACCCAAGACTGCCAGCCCAGGGATGGCACCACCCACAAGGGGCCCTCCCACCCTTGATCACTAATTGAGAAAATGCCCCACAGCTGGATCTCATGGAGGCATTTCCTCAACTGAAGCTCCTTTCTCTGTGATAACGCCAGCCTGTGTCAAGTTGACACACAAAACCAGCCAGTACAAACCCCTAACACATACATCCACACCCAGACAAACACAGTATGGCCAGCTGAAAGGATTCAGGCGATGCTGAGTTCTTTATTTACTTTTTCCTCACAGGTATGGATACAGCGATGTGGTCACGATCCCTGCGGGGGCCACCCATATCCTTGTACGGCAGCAGGGGGGGTCTGGTCTCAAGAGCATCTACCTGGCCCTGAAGCTTTCTGACGGTTCTTACGCCCTCAATGGTGAATACACGCTGATGCCCTCCCCAACAGATGTGGTTCTTCCTGGGGCAGTCAGCTTGCGCTACAGCGGAGCCACAGCAGCCTCAGAGACACTGTCTGGACATGGGCCGCTGGCCCAGCCCTTGACGCTGCAAGTCCTGGTGGCTGGCAACCCACAGAATGCACGTCTGCGGTACAGTTTCTTTGTCCCGCGGCCAGTCCCTTCAACACCACGCCCTCCTCCCCAAGACTGGCTGCAACGCAGGGCAGAGATACTGAAGATCCTTCGGAAGCGTCCCTGGGCAGGCCGGAAATAACCTCACTGTCCCGGCTGCCCTTTTTGGGCGCCGGGGCCTCGGACTCATCTGGGAGAATGAGCAGGCTTCTGCAACTGCCTCCTGCTAAAACACAGTAGGGAGGTGTAGAGGGTGAGATCTGCCTGCCTCACTGCCCCAAACCGCAGGCTGGCCCTGCCCTGGCTTCCTGCCCTGGGAGGCAGTGATGTCTTGGTGAATGGAAAGGGGCTAGGTGACAGTACCCTATCTACTAAACTGCCCCCTCTACCCTGCAGGTCACAGGAGGAATGGGGGGAAGACAGGGTGGGTCCTGGGCCCTAGTTGTATTTATTTGGTATTTATTCATTTTTATTTAGCACCAGGAAAGGGGACTAGGGTCTTGGGGAAACTCACCCATTATAGCCCTAACCTAGCTATGAAATCCAGGGTGTTGGTGACAAATATGAGTGGTGTGTGTGTGTGTGTGTGTGTGTGTGTGTGTGTTTATGTATGAGGTACAACCTGCCCTGCTTTCCTCTCCCTAATTTTTTTTTTTTTCTGGGAAAAGGAAAGTCAAAGGTAGGACTGCCTTCAGGGAGTAAGGGATGATTGTGTTTTTAAATTGAAGTTTGCTATTTATATGCTCTTTTTGGAGTCAGACAAATGTGGGTTATATTCTGGCCCCGCATCTTTGAGCATTAGTTTTCTCATGTGCCAATAATAATCCCTTAGAAATTGGTTGTAAGGATTAAATGATGTTAATAAAGAACTAGCATAGAGCCTCTCACTCAGTAGGTGCTCAAGGAATGGCAGCTGCTGCTCCTGTGGTCCTTGTTCTCCCAGTCACCCTCCACAGAGGCTCTGCCAGGCACTCGAAGTCCACAAGGATTCATGTCACTTGTGCCTATCTTTAGTCCCAGGCTCAGGACCTTCGGTTGGCAGGACCCTGTTTAGGATTTGGAGAGAGTTCAGACTCTCAGATGGCCATCTTGTCTATTACTTCTGTAGGCACGTAAGCACCTGCAGCAGACATAATAAACACTTGGCAAAGATAGTCAACAAGAACATGAAGGTACAAGAACAGAACCCAACAACTCCCTGGACACAAACAGGAGCTTAGTTGTAAGAATGGCGGAAGGGGCAGAGAAGGGATGATGTAATAGCATCCTGGCATTCCAGGAGCTGGTGGATCTGAACTTGAGTTAGGGTTCAGCATCTTATTACCTGGGTGATGTTGGGCAAGTGCTGATAAGTGACCTTGGAGTACAAGTCTGTGGAATGGGGCCAGTAATAACTGCTCTGACAGCATTGCTCTGTGCTCAAGGATTTTCAAACAGTAAAGGCCGTTGTAACAGGAGAGGTGACCTTTGTGGTGACAGACTGGGACAGTGACTCCAGAATCAATCAAAGTAAGCCCAACCAACATCTAGGAATGGAATTCAATGAGAGGAACAGGATGTGGTCTGGTATTGCCTAATAATCAACAAAGCAAAGCAAAGCCAAAAAAAAAAAAAAAAATCCTACAAGAGTGGAGCCATCTGTCAATCTGTCCAGTGGTGGCGGAATGCGAGGACCAGCACTGGCTGAAATGGATCTCCCTTCCTTGAGGGGTAACCTAGTCAGTCTTATGTGCGTCAGGGACTGGCGAAAGTGTCAGTGGAGAATTTCACATGCTAAGTGGCAAATGCAGAGCTTCTAGGATTGTGGAAGGGACTGAATGCTGAGGTAGGAAGGAGCTGTAGGTTAGGAAGACCCTGAGGTGAGGGTGGACTGTGGAGACACTAAAGGCATCTTGCTCTGCCAAAGGAGAGTAGGGGTGAGAGGGGGAGAGGCAGGCACAGAGGGCAAGGCTGTTTGTGTGCTGTATTCATTGGGACCAGGCTTGGCTGGTCAAGTTCTAAACGAGGCAGGGCAGAGCGTTGTAGAGTGCTCTGTGCCTTACACCAGCAAGCACAGTGGCTGCTCTCTCTGCAGGCTTGAGGGAAGGGCTGGCTACACTCCTCTCTTTAGCGTGCATTGCTCTCACTCCCATGCTTGCTCTCTGATGTGGGCCTTGTGGTGCTTCTACCAACCAGGCAGGGGGAGGCAGCAACAGGACAGTGGCATCTTCAGTTGCTTCATCTCAGTGGTAAGATTGGACCAACAGTATGTTTATGGAACTTAATACTATGAACTCACGGTACAAGCAGAGCTTTGTTGAAGTGAAGGTAAAACACAAATGATATACGGCCGTGTCCTTAAAGAGCTCACACTGCATCCTGGGGGAGGGGGGAGGTTGTGCAGCACATGTCCACAAAGAGAGTCAAGGGTCAGTCTGAGGAGCTATAAGATAAAGGCAAAATGGACTTTGTGAAGCTTGAGCCTTGTACCTGAGCACCAGGGCTCAGGAAGGAGGAACGTGATTTGGGCTTTGGGAAGTGGGTCATTATGGTAACGCTTCTCACATTTCTTTGAGGTTCTTGGCAATTTACTTTGTAAGTCACTGTCATATGTTATTTTAAAGAAAAACCACTTTGTTCACCAGGTAGGGTTCTTACTGGCACGAAGAAATTTTCTCCTTGGGAGGTAGAAACAGATGGGTCGGAATTTCAAGGCTATCCTCCGTGGCAACATCATAGCATAAAGGCCAGTTTGGTTACATGGAACTTTGTCTCAAAAGAGGAGGGGGCTGGAGAGATGGCTCAGAGGTTAAGAGCACTGACCACTTTTCCAGAGGTCCTGAGTTCAATTCCCAGCAACCACATGGTGGCTCACAACCATCTGTAATGAGATCTGACGCCCTCTTCTGGTGTGTCTGAACACAGTGACTATGTACTCATATAAATAAATAAAATCTTTAAAAAAAAAAAGAGGAGGAGGAGGAGGAGGAGGAGGTAGAGAATTTTGAAGGCTAGAGAGATGCTCAGCCGTTAAGAGTACTGGCTGCTCCTCCAGAGAACCTGAGTTTGAGTGCCAGCACCCATACGGCAGCTCACAACCATTTGCAACTCCAGTTCCAGGGAATCAATACTCCCTTTTGTTCTCTGTGGGTACTTAGGCACGCACGTGGTGCATAGACATACATGCAGACAGAACACTGATATCCACAAAGTGTAAATAAATAAAGAAAAATTAAAAAACATTGAGTTTAATGGCCACTTCTGTGATGATTGACTGATTGATTGATTGACTAATGGTTGGTTGGTTGATGAAGTGGGTGGGTTTGTATAGTGAAAGAGGGTCAGAGACAGTTAGCTCTTCAAAAAGATGAGTATCCCAGTTCTCAATGCTGGGCAACACCTGACCTTTTCAAGGAACGATCTTCCTTGTTCCACCCCTCCAGGGCCAGAATATAAGTTCCACATAACAGCTATCCTGAAGTCAAGAGTCCAACAAGTTTTTGCTAGAAGTGGAGATGAGGGAATATATCTCTCTGTCTTTGGACCAGGAGGAGCTCAGTCTCCAGTTCGTCTAAGCACTGCCTCTGTAGCTTTGAGCTTACGATGTGGTATAGAAGCAAGAGCAGGAAGAGGGCAAACAAGAAGAGAGGGGAGGGTGCCAGAACTGCTCGGGTATCTGTAAAGATGAGAGGAGGGACAGGGAGAGACTTGACAAAGAAGAGGCAGTGATTGACAAGGGGTGTGTCCCCTGAAGAAGTTTAAGTAGAGTTCAGACTCTCTCATGAGGCAAATGCTATCTATGCATGAGGACTCAGCTGAGCTGGGAAGGCGGCTGTAGCAGGGCAGGATTCTGATCAATTTCCTCAACCCCCGCCTGCCTGCCTCTGACATTCTCACTTCTGTGGTTAGAGCAGAGGAAATCTGGGCTTTCGTCCAATCACTATTTTGGTGGTGGCGGTGGGAGAGCCAGGGTTTCTGCAAAGTGCTGGAGAACGGGTATTTGTTTTTCTACATGAACTCTAGCTCCGCTTCTCTCTGTCCTTCCCATACAGCAGTCTCTCTCTCTCTCTCTCTCTCTCTCTCTCTCTCTCTCTCTCTCTCTCTCTCTCTCTCTCTCTCTCTCTCTCTCTCTCTCTCTCTCTCTCTCTTCTCTCTCTCTCTCTCTCTCTGACATACCAGATTGACAATGATAGAAGCAGTATCTCATTGGTCAGAGCTTGTCAGGGAGGGAGGGATGAGGGCATGGATTCAAAGGATTAACATTTTATTGGCTATGAGAATGATGTTCCTGAGCCAATTGAATACCTTCCCCATTGACTGTTGCTGGGGGGAGGGGAGTGGGGGCAGCGCAGGGCGGGGGGGGGGTGAGAAGCCAAAATCTTTGGCAGCAAGAGCAACCAGCTGACAGCTGGAGGAAACTATCAGCTCAAAATATGCTCAGAAAAAGGGGAGTCAGAGGGGGAGGGGGAGCAACAATGTTCAACAACATCCCCAGACAGGACCTTATATGGGGACAGGCTCCAAGCTCTTAATTAGCCTTGGGGAGGAAAGGAGGAGGGGTGGAAGTGTATTTAAGCATCTATTATAGTCTTTAACTAACAAAAAGCCATATAAGCTCTTACAGTGACACACATTTTTCACACACACACACACACACACACACATCCTGATAGAGACATGATGTTAGGCACATTCTCTTGATAATGCATATACAAATATTCATGAAAGAGAACAGGGGCTGGGAGAAGTGGAGGAGAAGAGGAGAAAGAGAGGAGAGAGGACAGGGGAAGTGAATAAGAGAAAAAACCCTGCTGGGTGTGGTGGTATATTACTATTACTGTAATCCCAGCACTCAGGAAGTTGAGGATGGAGACCTGCCAGGAACTCAAGACCAGCCCCAGCTACGTAAGAAGACTCTGACTCAAGCCAGGTGTGCTGGCTTTTATCTAGCACTAAAAGGCAGCAGAGGCAGGTGGATCTCTGAGCTCAAGGCCATCCTGTTTACAAAGTGAGTTCCAGGAAAGCCAGGGCTACACAGAGAAACTCTGTCTCAAAACAAAGAACAAACAAACAACCAAACCAAACCAAACCAACAAAATGAACAAAAGAAAAAAGATGAAGAAGACCCTGCCTTAAAAAGTAGAAAAGAAGGGTCTAAGGAGGCAGTTCCGCTGGCAAGGTGCATGCCACACGTACTTGTTGTTTTAGGATTTTATTGTATGTGCTCTACCTATCTGCATGTACACCTGTATGCCAGGAGAGGGCATCAGATCCCAGGAGAGATGGTTGTGAGCCAGCATGTGGTTGTTGGGAATTGAACTCAGGATCTCTGGAAGAGCAGCCAAGGCTCTTAACCACTGAGCCATCTTTCCAGCCCACAAGATATATACTTGAATCCTAGCACTTGGGGGTGGGGCAGGTAGATCTAAAAGTAGCTAGCCAGCTAGTCTAGCCTACATAGCAAATCCCAGGTTTCAGTGAAAGATCTAATCAAAAGAAAGAAAGGAAGAAAGAAAGAAAGAAAGAAAGAAAGAAAGAAAGAAAGAAAGAAAGAAAGAAAGAAAGAAAGAAAGAAAGAAAGAAAGAAAGAAAGAGAGAAAGAAAGAGAGAAAGAAAGAGAGAAAGAAAGAAAGAGAGAAAGAAAGAGAGAAAGAAAGAGAGAAAGAAAGAGAGAAAGAAAGAGAGAAAGAAAGAGAGAAAGAAAGAGGGAAAGGGGGGCTGGCGAGATGGCTCAGCGGGTAAGAGCACTGACTGCTCTTCTGAAGGTCCTGAGTTCAAATCCCAGCAACCACATGGTGGCTCACAACCATCCGTAACGAGATCTGGCGCCCTCTTCTGGAGTGTCTTAAGACAGCTACAGTGTACTTACATATAATAAATAAATCTTTAAAAAAAAAAAAAAAAGAAAGAGAGAAAGAAAGAAAGAAAGAAAGAAAGAAAGAAAGAAAGAAAGAAAGAAAGAAAGAAGAAATGTGATGGTGTGTGATGGTGTGATGGTTTAGTGGTACTAAATGCTCTTGAAGACCACAACTTACAAGCATCTGTAACTCCGATTCTGGGTGACCTGATGGCCTCTCTGGCTTTTCCAGGCCCTAGGCACCACTTAGTATGCATGCATACATAGGCAGGCATATAGGCAAGTGAACACACACACATAAAATAAAAATATTCTAATGAGAGCTGGAGAGATGGCCCAGTTTTTGCGGAAGACTGGGGTTTGATTCCCAGCACCCATATAGTGGCTCACCGCCACCTGTAACTCTAATTCCAGGGGCTCCAAGACCCTCTTCTGGCTTGCTGTGGGTACCAGGCATGCATGTGGCATACATACATGAAGACAAAACATTCATACATGAAAAATAAACCTAATTATTTTTAAAAAATCAGAACCAAACAATGTAAATAGCTCCTAAGGAACAATGCCCAGAGCTGACTTACAGCCTCTGTAGCTGCTTTGTGAGTGCTGCTTTCTTCCACCCTTCTCCACCCTTTTTCTTCTCTTCCAACCCCCTAACACTACATAGGAGAGAAAAAAGGATAGAGGAGAAAGGAAAGAGTACCCTGAATAAAGTCAGGGGTCAGAAAGGGGGTGATGCTATCATCAAACTACTTCTTGCTTATTAGGGGTGTTGAGTTTCATTGAGGTAAGTTTGATCTTCACATTCTGGGTATATAATCTCTTCTTCTTCTTCTTCTTCTTCTTCTTCTTCTTCTTCTTCTTCTTCTTCTTCTTCTTCTTCTTCTTCTTCTTCTTCTTCCTCTTCCTCTTCCTCTTCCTCTTCCTCTTCCTCTTCCTCTTCCTCTTCCTCTTCCTCTTCCTCTTCCTCCTCCTCCTCCTCCTCTCCTCCCTCCTCCTCCTCCTCTTCCTTCTCCTCTTCTTCTTCTCCCTTCTTCTCCGTCTTCCCTCTCCCTTCCTCCCTCTCCCTTCCTCTCCTTCCTCTCTTTTCCTCTCCCTTCCTCTTCTTCCTCTCCCTCTTCCTCTCTCCTCTTCCTCTCCCTCTCCCTCCTCCTCCTCTTTCTTCTTCTTCCTTCTTTATACATGACAACTTAACAAGCCACATCCAACAACCATATCCAACAACCACCCACCCTGCCTTTCAGGGCCCTAGCATTTATAGACCCTCTGAAAAGTCTCCAGAATTCCAAATGTCACACAATCGCAGAAACCATCTGCAGCTGGCAAAATAACACCTCTGATAGAGCACAAGGCAAATCATAGTCAGCAGCTTTGAAGCAGCCCCCACATCCCCACACTTGGGATTAAAACAAAAACATATATTCTTATAATATTTCTGTGTTCTTTTAAAGGAACCAAAACTCCAAAATTGTCACTAAAATAGCCTCCACATGTAACTAGACTTTTGACTACTTTGTGGGTCCTTTTTTTCTTCCACCCTTTCCCACCCCTCTTCTCCCCTTTTAACCCCCTAACACTAGATAGAAGAGAAAGAAGGATAGAGGTGAGACAGAGAGAAGGAAATCCCCAAATAAAGCCAAGGGTGGGAAATGCAGTGATAACATTGTTATACTACTTCCTGCTGATTAGGGGTGTGGAGTCCTTGGGGCAAGTTTGATCTTTGCTGTCAAGATATCTAATTTCTTCTTCTTGTTTCTTCTTTGTGCATGACGATTTAATAAACCGAAACTAACAGCAACTAGCCCCGTCTATCAGGGCTCTAGCATTTATAGACCCTCCAGAATTCCAAATGTCACACACTCTCAGAAACCATCTGCAGCTGGCAAGACCACTTCCCTGTTAGAGCTCAAGGCAACCCATAGTCACCTGCTGTGAAATGGCTCCCTTCCTCTCCCTTCCCCTCCTTCCCTTCCCTTTCTCTCCTTCCTCTCCCACACCTGGGATTAAAACTGAACACACATATTCCCATAATATTTCTGTGTTTTTTTAAAGAAACCAAAATTCTCACTACATCTACATGCATGCACATACCTGTGCCACTATGCACACACCTAAATCAAGCAAATAATAATAATAATAATTAACAATAATAATAATAGAGCATGAAAGTCAGTTTTGCAAGAATAGAACCCTACCTGCCAGATATAGTGGCTCATGCCTATAATTCCCAGAAATCAAGAGGCTGAGGCAGAACACCAGGTCAGATGGGATCACCTGTAGATGAAACCAAACCAAACCGGAAACAGAAAAACAGAGTGGCTGAGTCTGCTGACACACGTCTGTAATGTCAGCCCTGAAGGTTAGAGGCAAGGGGACCAGTTATTCCAAGCTAGCCTAGACCACAGGAGACCCCCATCTCAGAACAAAATGAAGGAAACAGAAGCAGCCCCAACAACAAGAAGGAAGCACCAGTGGAGCAGTCTCGGGAGAGGATCCTCTGGGGAAAAAAACCCACATACCAATAATCTGTGTACGTCTGACTCTTCTGCTAACGTGAGCTCCTCCAAAAAACAAAAACAAGTCGAACAAACCGACAGCCACCCCCCCTCCCAGCCAGAAGAACGAGTGTGAAGCCAGTGAAGTGGCTCAGTCCCTTAAAGGTACTTGCTACCGAGGATGTCAACCCGGCAACCTCAGTTAACCCTGGAACCCAGGTAAAAGTGGAAGAGGATCAGCTCCACAAAGTCGTTCTCTGACCGCCCCACCTCCAAAAACTAAGCCCTAAGCTAAAAAACCAGAGCTTCTACTCAATTCCTATTTTGTGTTCACTATTAATGTTTAGAATAAAAAATATGCTGCCTACTAATACTTTTCCCAGCACTTGGGAGGCAGAGGCAGGCGGATTTCTGAGTTCGAGGCCAGCCTAGTCTACAAAGTGAGTTCCAGGACAGCCAGACAGCCAGGGCTATACAGAGAAACCCTGTCTCGAAACACCCCCCCCCCCCCGCCAAAAAAAAGGACATCAAGGACTAGAGGGATACTGCAGGATACTTGGTCACACTGAGAACCCCAAGATCATGTTGTTTACGGCAAATATCTGTTCCTATTTGTGGTGTGGCTCACCCTTAGCACACACCTTTAATCCCCTCTGGCTGGATATGGACATGCCTTTAGTACACACCTTTAATCCCCGAACAAAGAAGGTAAAGTTACTTTGTAGAAGGAAGTATCTGTGATTGAAAGTGATGTCTAACTGAGTGGCAGACAAAGTGACAAGTTAGAGAAAGACCTGACAGAATAGGGTATGCCCAATTGTCTCAAGAAGAGAGAGGAGGGCTGGTGAGATGGCTCATTGGGTAAGAGCACCCGACTGCTCTTCCGAAGGTCAGGAGTTCAAATCCCAGCAACCACATGGTGGCTCACAACCATCCGTAATGAGATCTGACTCCCTCTTCTGGAGTGTCTGAGGACAGCTACAGTGTACTTACAATAAATAAATAAATAAATCTTTAAAAAAAAAAAAAAAAAAGAAGAGAGAGGAAAGGGAAGCTACTTGAGGGACAGTGGGGACAGAGGACAGAGGCAGTTTGACTGGGACAGTTGTACAGAGACAGGATGCAGAGAGAGAGAACAGGCTAGACACAAGACAGAATGAGTCAGAGAATGAGAAGGAGCCAGAAGATCAAAACATATTGCCAAAGTTAATATGAGGCCAGGCAGAGCTTGTATATGAATACAGTCAGAAGCTGAGAAGAGAAACCAATTTAAATCAGTCCAATTTAAATCAGAGCTTGAGCCAGAACCACGAAGTTACACCAGCCAACAGAGTTCAGAAAGAACTAGGAAAGGGTGAGCTTATTCAGCAGTAAGTCTCAGAGGCTGAAAACATTCTAGGCCTAGATTAGGTTTATAGATTCTAGAAGTTTCCAGGACTAGGCCTAGATTAGCAGGCAGAGGCAGTAAGCATCAGGGAGGACAATCTGAGCAGAGAATGAGATACTTTTAAGGAGGGATGCTTGGTAAACTGACTTGACAGGATCCTTACTGCAGGCAGATGGTGGTGATCAAATATCAAGGGGTTGGTGGTACAACACTTGCTTGTTTGGCTTGGTAGGATTCTTTCTGGCAAAAACTGTTAAGGCAGGCCCAAGATAGGGCCAAAGATACGATCTAGTTAAGAAGAGGGCTCAGCACAGTGTGTCTAATGTTTGGTAAAGAATTAGTTTTAGCAATATAAAAAAGGAACATATGTTTATAGTGTTTAACTCCTGAAGGAACTGGCTTTACAGAACACACATTTACAGATGAGAAATATAAAACCAAAGGAGGACATCGAGACAAACTTTTTTTTTCTCTTCATGTGATAATTTACTAGACAGGACAGAATTGGAATGCAAGTCACCTACCTATACTGTGTTGTAAAATAAATTTCTTTTCTTTTTTCTTTCTTTTTCTTTCTTTTTTTTTTTTTCAAGACAGGGTTTCTCTGTGTAGCCCTGGCTGTCCTGAAACTCACTCTGTAGACCAGGCTGGTCTCGAACTCAGAAATCCACCTGCTTCTGCCTCCCAAGTGCTGGGATTAAGGGCGTGCGCCATCACTGCCCAGCGTAAAATAACTTTCATGAGAACAATTTTTAAAGCGGGATATGCCGCAGACAAGTCTTTCAGGTTTCCCATTAGACATGACTATTTCTGAAAAGCCTGCCGGGATCGCAACATATATGAATGAGGTGACCTTTCTGGGTCATTATGATCATTGCGTTGTATTGTTTGTGTGTAGCCCCTCCGCACTCTCCCAGCCCCAGCGCCACCGGTGTACACCGCAGGAGATGGTGCTCTGTTTGAGGCAGACACCCCAAGTAATTGGTCTTATTGTTTCCTCAGCAATAAATATTTGTTTCTAAGAAACAGTAAGCTAGGGGCTGGAGTAAGCCACAGGATTAAATATATCGTTGTAGGGTCTATTTTAGTCTAATATCTAGAAAAACATATTTACATCGGAGCCTATGCTGCCTTTCCCTCCACGTTGTATGTTTCACTGTTAGCTAACTTCCATTTCAAGGTCTGTGAGATACCATGGGGATACAAAATGCGTGTTACAGTAGCTTTAGTGAGGAACAACTTTGATACTAAGTAGCACTAGACTACAGGGGACGCCATTAACACACTGGGGTAAGGGCTCAGCTGATCCCTGGGTGAGGTAGTCCGAAACGTAGAAAGTGTCTCTTAGCTTTACTGAAAAACAAGGGCTTTGAGCTGCTGGGTTTTTAAAACTGAGGTGAGCGATGGAACCCCGTTAGGAGACTGCGAAGTCGAGAGGAAGCACCGGGACCTGAGACTTCTCTGCACCACCCATGTGCACCTCCGCGGTGCGGGCCACCAACTAAGGACTGGCAAGCTTGGAGGTGAGGGGCCTCTGCGCCTGAATCTCCCAAGGCTCCGCCCCGTGACGTCAGGCCCCGCCCCAGCGCCCGCTTCCAAGATGGCTGCAGCGATACCTGCCCGGTTGTCCGGGTGGCGGTGACGACGGGGAGCAGACCAGGTATGGTGGGCTGGGGACCACGGAGAGAGAGAGTCCTCGGAGAAAGGTTGGGGAGGTCGGGGGCGGGAAGAGAAGAAGTTCTGAGTCAAGGCTGAAAAATCAGATTGAGCACGGACAGGGTCTCGGATGGAAATGTGGACGCGGGCCGGTTGCTTTCACATTGCACAGTAGGGGCAAGCGCAAGAGACCGGGGTGGAATGGGCGTGTTCGAGGAGAATGGGGTTCTGATCCCCTTCCCTTCGCGTGCAAGGCTCTGACCGACCACGCCCTTCCAGGTGAGCCGGCCCAGGTCTTGGGCCGATCCTGTCCCAGCCCTTCCGCTCTGGTCCCTTCACCTGGAACGCTCCTCCCCACCCCCACTAATGCTAGAGAAAGGTGGAAAGGGGAGAGGACGCCACCCCCACCCTTCTCCGGGCCACGCTCCAGAGCTGTTGCCTGCGGCTCCCAAGTGACCAAGCACCCTATACCTGCGGAGGCGCTCCCCGGTACCTAAAGAACAGAAAGAACCTGTTCCCTATTTTGTTTTGTTTTCTGGCCACTCCAAAGTCCCGTTACGTATGTCTTGCCTCTCTAATAGTTGGGGTTGCTGTTGTTTGGTGCCTTCATTCATTTCCCTGTCCCCACGCCCAAACCAGCTCGTTTTGTTGGAGTATAGAGGGTTAGTTACGGACCTGACACAACCCAGCTGCAGGTAACCTGAGAACCTAGGAACTTTCACTTTCCAATCAATCACTTTCCCTCACTTCCCATGATGGCAAAGCTGTTTCTTCCCGAACTCTGTTGTACAGGTGACTGGTTATCCTTGCTCATTTCTGGTTCCCGCTGGTCCCAGATTGGCTGTTGGAATGCTTTTTTTCTGGCCCCTGTGACAGTTCCAATTTGAGATAATGCCTCATATCTCTGCTCCCCGGGGACCTCCTGGAGCCCCCACGATCCGGAACAAGGCAGCGTGAACACAGGTACGTGTGCGTCTCTTCTCTCAGAAAGCCTGAAAGGACTTCTGAAGTGTACTTGGAACTTGAATGATGTAAGCCTTCTTGAGGGTAAAGATACAGAGTAGCTGCTGCGAGTGCTTTGGGAGAAGTGGGTGAAACTTGCTGGTAGTTGCTTACCTTTCTTTTTAATTGTTATTCATTGTTGATCGATCACACCAGTGTTCCTTTCTGTGACTTTGTTCCCTGCCTGTCTTTTTTTTTTTTTTTTTTTTTTTTTTCCTTTCCCTGGCCTCGCTTTCATCTCCTTACCTGCTGCTGATGTCTCTTCTGGCTTGCTCTCTTCCTGTTTGCTTCCAGAAATCCCTTCACTCCTTACCTAGCTCTCAAGTCAGGATGTTGCGGAGGCTGCTGGAGAGACCCTGTACATTGGCCCTGCTTGTGGGCTCCCAACTGGCAGTGATGATGTATCTGTCACTAGGGGGCTTCCGAAGTCTTAGTGCCCTGTTTGGTCGAGATCCGGGCCCAACATTCGACTATTCTCATCCCCACGATGTCTATAGTAACCTCAGTCACCTGCCCGCAGCCCCTGGAGCTGCAGGGGCTCCTCCGGCTCAAGCATTGCCCTACTGTCCAGAAAGATCACCCTTCTTAGGTGAGTAGAAAGGAAAGACGGTGAAGAAGAGAACAAGGTTTGGGGGTAGGGAGTCTTGGGCAGGCATGCAGCGAGCCTTAGACTAATGGACTCTAAGGTGGGCCGATGTTGTGAATTCAGAGGTAGGCTCTTGGGTCACAAGCTTCCCATGGCCTGCCTGTTGTATGGGCTCTTCATACCCTAGGGTGGGAATCATTTCCCCTGTAGATGAGTCTTGGCTTAATTGGGTAGTTCTTTTTTGTCTTCCGCTGTAGCTTCAGTGTGGGACAAGAGGAAGTTACATAGTTCCCTAAAATAAGACCATGATTAGTCTAAGGTAGAGCCTGCCTGCTGCAGTTTTTGGCTTCCAGGAACAGTCTTCATGACGGGAAATCTGAGGCTTGTTAGATTTCTGAGTGAGCTGCTGGGAAACTGAGCTCAGAATCAGGCTGTTTTCTCCAAACCTCTTCTCAGGTCCTGATACCTACCCATTTTATCCCTGTGCCTCCGATTTCTGACCTTGCCTTTCCCTACCAACAGTGGGTCCTGTGTCAGTATCCTTTAGCCCAGTGCCGTCACTAGCGGAGATTGTGGAGCGGAATCCCCGGGTGGAATCAGGGGGCCGGTACCGTCCTGCAGGGTGTGAGCCTCGCTCCCGAACAGCCATAATTGTGCCCCATCGTGCCCGGGAGCACCACCTTCGGCTGCTGCTCTATCACCTGCACCCTTTCCTGCAGCGCCAGCAGCTTGCGTACGGCATTTATGTCATCCACCAGGTATCCCCTTCTCCACCTCAAATGTCTCTTCTTTCATCTAGTGGGTCTGTGGGGTAACTGTAAGACAGTGGACAATAGATAACGGAGAAGCACCCAGCCTTTCTCTTCTTACCATGTTATACCCATGCTTATTCTGTGAGGGTATTCCTACTTTCCTGTATTTTTTTCTATGATTTTTTTTTCTTTGTTGAGTGGCTTATGCAAACTTGAAATTGGTCAAGGATGAGCTGAAATACTTGTTCTTTATCAAAAAAAAAATTTTACTAAGTTTATTTTGTGTACGAGCGTTTTGCTGGCATATATGTAGGTGTACCACCTGCATGCTTGGTACCTGAGGAGGTCAGAAAAGGACATCGTGTCCTGAAACTGGAGTTTCTGATGGTTGTGAGCCATGTGAACTGTGTGGGTGCTGGGAATTGAACCTGGGTCCTGTCCTCTACCAGAACAACAAATGCTCTTAACTGCTGAGCCCATCTCTCCAGCCCTGCAACTGCTGACATATATTGTCTTGAGGAAGATGTTCCTTTGACATGAGACAAACAGCAGAAGCCAATTAACAGTTATCACATGATTGTTAGCAATCGAAGAAACTGAATGTAAGGCACATGCTGATATGTAAGAAAAGTTTTTTTTTTGTTTTTTCGAGACAGGGTTTCTCTGTGTAGCCCTGGCTGTCTTGGAACTCACTCTGTAGACCAGGCTGGCCTCGAACTCAGAAATCCACCTGCCTCTGCCTCCCGAGTGCTGAGATTAAAGGTGTGAGCCACCACGACCGGCAAGAAAAGTTTTAATTCGAATAACTAAATCAAAAAAGTGGTTGGGTTTTGTTTCGTTTTCTGAGGGTGACCTTTAATTTCTGCTCCTCCTGTATCTACCTTCCCACTGCACATGCTACATGCTTCCTTGCTCGCTTTTACATGGTGCCGAGTCAGACTGTGCTGAGGGCTTCATGAATGCTGGATAATACTCTGCCAAATGAGCCCCACCTCCGGGCCTTGTTTGGTTTTTAGTCTACTCAGAATCTTCCTGTCTCAGCCCCCTGAGTGCTAGAATTAGTCAGGTCCCACCATGCTCATCGGTTGATCTTGTTCTTCCTTCTCTGGGCCCCATCTCCTGCTTGGGTGCTCTCTTCACTTTGGCACAAATGCAGTCTGCTTTCTCCGTGCATAGCCCGCTCCCCCTTCGCTATCTTCTAGGCTGGAAATGGAACGTTTAACAGGGCAAAGCTGCTGAACGTAGGGGTGAGGGAAGCCCTTCGTGATGAAGAATGGGACTGCTTGTTCTTACACGACGTGGACCTCCTTCCAGAAAACGACCATAACCTGTATGTGTGCGACCCCCGGGGACCCCGCCACGTTGCTGTTGCCATGAACAAGTTTGGATACAGGTAGAGGGCATGGAAGGGCATTAGAAAGTAAGGAAACCAACTTTGTAGAACGAGAGCAGAGAGGATTGTGGGTAGGGATGGCTGTTCAAATTTGTGAACCGCAGGGATCTTTTTGTCCTTAGCCTCCCGTACCCCCAGTACTTTGGCGGAGTTTCAGCGCTCACTCCCGACCAGTACCTGAAGATGAACGGCTTCCCCAACGAGTACTGGGGCTGGGGTGGCGAGGATGACGACATTGCTACCAGGTCAGACTTCTTGCCACATCTCTTTCTCAAACCCTGACCACAGTTTTCAACACAACCCCTGAGCCTCTTGGTTCTGCACCAAGCCCACTCTCGCCTTTGACCTGGGCAGGCTTTGCCCATCGCTGCCCATTCTGCCAAATTTCCATTTTCTAGGTAGATCAGGTTGATGATAGTCTTGGTAAAGGGGGGAAGATCAATTGGAAATATGGGATATGAAATTCTAGATCTCAGGAGGGGGTCTAAAAGACAAGTTAGTGCTTTGTTTTCCTAGACTTCCAAAGAAACTACTTCTGTGAGAATGGGGGGAGGGGTTCCGCTCCCTAGAGCCCCAGATCACCCTTGTTTGGTTTTGGTTTTGTTTGGTTTTATGAGACAGGGTTTCTGTGTAGCCCTTGGTATCCTGGAATTCATAATGTAGACCAGGCTGATCTTGAACTCACAGAATCTACCTGCCTCTGCCTCCAGATGCTGGTTTAAAGCATGCAGCACTGCTGCCTGCCCATCTTTTTGTTGTTGTTGTTGTTTGGCGGGGGACTGATTTGCATAATGCCAACTCACTTCTTAGCATGTGAAACATTCCTTACCTTTAGCCTCCAGTGAACTGGTTTTGTGTGTAGTACGTTTGAGCTTAGTATGCTGCAACCATTGCCTCCCTCCCCTTAATGTCCCCTGAAATGACATCTTTATGTGAATTCTCATCTCCGTGTAGGTATTTCATATTGTGAAAATCCTAGATGTATTTCTTTCATTTCAAACCACTGTCACCTCTCCTTGCCTCTGTGTTTCAGGTCTGGCTTGTTTTAAGGTCCGGGTTATCCCTCGGCTGCCGCTCTGCTCTTTCCCACATGGCAGCAGCTGGGAAGGAGCTGGGTAGCTTAGACACTATTTCTAAGTAAGAATTGCTCGGCTAGGGAGGCAGCTTGGTGGTCAAGTGTGTGCTTAGCATCCGTAAGCCCCACTTTCAATGCCCAGCGCCAACAAGAGACGGAGATACTTTAGACAAAAGGGCCCCTTTCTCTATTCTCCCAAGACTCCACGGGTGGTTTCTAGGAGCCATTTAGAAAGAAGATGCAAGAATTAAGAATCTACCTTTGCCAGTTGTTGTAAAGCCCCAGGGCACCTGGCACCAGGCCCTGCGGACTTACACAGCCAGCCTTACCTTCTTTCTGTTTGCTTTTGTCCCGCCTTGACATGCTTGGCAGTATTTATTTATTTATTCTTCCTTGCCAGACAAGTAAAATCGCTTTCTGTGTCCCAGCCTATACCATCACTCTCTGTGTGCCCCAGCCTATGCCACCACTCTATCTGTGCCAGCCTATGCCATTGCTTTCTGTGTGCCCCAGCCTATGCCATCAATCTCTGTCCCAGCCTATGCCATCACTCTGTGCCCCAGCCTAGGCCATCCCTTCCTTAGTGGGTCTACTTTTCCCATTCACCCGACAGCAGCAGTTTTCCACTCGAGCACCTCCAAGACTCCCTCACTTTTCTCACAGGGTCCGCCTGGCTGGGATGAAGATCTCTCGACCACCTACCTCTGTGGGACACTATAAGATGGTGAAGCACAGAGGGGATAAAGGAAATGAGGAAAATCCCCACAGGTAGGAAAGAAATGTTTATTGGAGTCTCGGGTTTCCTGTCTCTTTAGGACACTCTACATGTCCCTGAATTCTAGACTCTTCCTTTGAGATCTCTTAATCTTACAACTTCTCACCCTCAGATTTGACCTCCTGGTCCGTACCCAGAATTCTTGGACACAAGATGGAATGAACTCACTAACGTACCGACTGCTGGCAAGAGAGCTGGGTCCTCTCTATACCAACATCACCGCAGACATCGGGACTGACCCTCGGGGTCCCCGGTCTCCCTCTGGTCCCCGATACCCACCTGGTTCCTCCCAGGCCTTCCGTCAAGAGATGCTGCAACGCCGGCCCCCAGCTAGGCCTGGCCCTCTGCCCACTGCCAACCACACAGCTCCCCGTGGCTCACACTGATTCTCTGCCCACTGTAATCATGAGACTGAATTGGAGGGGTTGTGTCCCTCACACCTCTGCTCCTCACTGCTCTCAGAGGGATGTGAGGGAATTAACCCTAGTGCTGTGCTAGGGGGCAGGGACCTCTTCTCACTGCTAGATTGGAGCTGGGCTCCTCTAGACCTGGAGGTTCCTCTTTCTAGGGGTCACCTGTCAGGGCTTATGACTGTGAATCTTTGATGTCATTTTATGTGACGAATCCTGGGAGTCCTCTGCCCCTGGGGTAGGAGCAGGGCTGGACCCCAAGTCCCTTCCTCGTCCATGGACATTACTCTTTTCCAAGAGTGACCTGGCTTCTCCTGGGACCTCTGTGAATATTTATTCTATTTATGGTTCCTAAGAAGCTGTCTGGTGGAGGAAACCCCTAGCCGGGCATTTCCTGCGAGTGCTGGAATGGCTGCTCCTCCTCTGGTCTTGGCCCCGGAGGGGCGGGGGCTGGGATTTTGATATCTTTTCTAATAAAGGACTTTGTCTCACCTTTGCTTGTGATTTCTGCATCTCAGGCCACTTAATCCTCTCCCACCACCCTCACCCCTGACAAGTCTATAGGGTGATGAATAGTAAAGAGCAAACCAAGCTCTACCAACTTTTACTTTCATGAGTAGGAAAGTGGGGGTGGGGACGGGACAGGGGGCTTGTCAGCTGTTAGATTCTGTGCCCAGGACAGCAACTGCTGCCTGGCGCCCACTCTCTATACAGTCATTGACAGCAACCCCCTCATAGGAGGCTCCAGCCAAAGTCAGGGGCAACCTCTGGGCCGTCAGGAATTGCATAGCTGAGTCTGAAAGGTAAGGGTGAAAGCGTTTTAGCTGAGGTCTGACACCCTCAGCACAGCCGCTCGTCCGTCCAGCAGCTCGCCCAGCTTACCTAGTTTTTGCCAGTGGCCTATTGTATACTGAGGGATACAGTTCTAAGGAGAGAGAAGATGCAAGGGAAAGTTTATGAGTGACTTCCGAGCCCTTGGCTTGATTAACATGCCTGTCGTCACTTCCAGGGCTTTCAGCGGAGAATGAGTAAGTTTGACTCACCTTGTGTAGATGGACCAGGCAGTGACTCGGTGGTTCTTTCAGTCCTAACTGTGTGGCGGCTGCCTCCTGGGCTTGTTGCTGGAACAGCTCTGGAGACAGTTGGTGGCCCGCAGCTTTTAGCTTCTGTAGCCAGTAACCTCCCAACATCACCTACGAGGAGACGCAGCACTGACCAGCCCGCCCTTGCCTATTCTGCAGCACAGAGAAGCCCCATGGACACCCCACCCCAAGCCATGCTTCCTCTCACAGTCACTCTGAGGCTTGGGGGGTTCCCATCCTGTTCAGGAAAAGCCACCGAGTCGTACACAATTCCCAGGACAGTCGGGTCTTCTGACGATGGCACCAAATGTCCAAATCCCTGGAGAAGAAGATGTCTGTGGGTCACAGGGAATGGCTGTCACCGAGCCCGTGTCTCCACTCTTCTTCCTCTTATACCTGGACAGGCAGACAAGCTCCTCGGTACTGCAGATTCACCACAGCAACAGACACTGCCTTGATGGTACTCAGGATTCGAGCTAGAGGTGCAGCCTCGGCAGGGAGCAGCTTGCTGAGCTCTGGAGAGCAGGCGTTCATTCTAGGCTAGCTCTGTCTTACTAGCCCAGCCCAGGAGCCTGTGTGGCCCTGCTGGCATATGAAGGCACACTATTGTCCCCTTAATGGCTAGGAAAGGGAAGGGCTGTCCCATTACCTGAAGCTGGAATGGCACTTATAATGTGGTCAGCCTCCAGACTGCTGTCCCCTAGAGACACCTGAGTGAGAAGAAAACTTGAAAGACGGTGTTATGAGGACTTTGTGGGGAAGGTGAGATTTGCTGCCTCGGTTTCAGAGGTACTCAAGAGGTAGGAAAGACTGGGTGCTGACCCAGGATGAAGGATATGAGTGACAAGATCACTTCAAAAACCAAGAAACCCTCTGTGTAATCCAGAAAGTGGGCCAGTTCGCCTGCTCTGGAATGTTCAGTGAAGGTGGGTGGCTCTGTCCCTGTCACGTCGAAAGCACTACTTCCGCTCACAGGCTTTACCTAAGGACATTCTGAGGAAGGTTCACAAATAGAGCCTAGCAACCTGAGGTAGCCAGTATCTACAGAGCTTCCCTAAGGCAGGAAAACAGTACGTCCAATGCTAAGGGTTTAACCTGACCTGGTCAGCCACTCTGACAAAGATGGTGCCATAGTCTGTGGATGTGTGCGCGTGAGTGGTGAGTGTGAGCACCTGTGGAGGTCAGGCCCTCTGCAAAGGCAGTACGTGCTCGCAACTGCTGAGCTCTTCCTTCAGCTTTCTCTCTTCCCAGAGGAAGACATTTATGGACAAAAAGGTATCATTGACCTAGGAGGCAGACCCATCTGAGGAATACCGCAGGGCTTAGCAAAGACTTTATGAGTCTTGTGACTGATGTGTGTGCAGCCATGGCAGCTCGCAGGCGACAGAGTATTAGAACGGTGGCTGTCTGAGGAAATGGTATCATGATGTTTTAAAAGCTTGGACGAAACTTAAAGAAATGGATGTTGAGCAAAGAAGCCCCCCTCCTCCCCCCGAAGGCCTATTTTGCTATAAAATCAGGTCGTGTACATTTGCATATGAAACTTTTTGCCAGGTGAAATTTTGCAATCCCCGATATAACAACAATAAAAGCAGTAACACTGACGTAGGTTCGCTACACTCCAGAGGTTCTCCTACCTTCCAGCGCCCTTCTGGCTGAAGGCTGAGCCCACAGACTGGCTGCCCACTGAGGACAGTGACCCCTTTACTTGCTAGGTGATTGTGAAGAGCCTGGGGCAACACCTCCAGCCCTCCACGGAGTGACCACTGGCTCCATCGCTCAGCCCGGGCCTGACGAATTAGTGAGGAATCCGGCTGGGGACTCTGTCCTAAAAGGAGGGGTGGGTGGGTAAAAGATTAAACTAGTACCCCTTGTACACAGTACCTCAGTTTGTCCTCAGGCTTTTTTTTTTCACCCTCTGAACCAATCAATGCTGCCCCTCACCTGCGCCCAGCAGCAGCCCCAGCAATATGGACCGGTGGGTTTGTTCAGCTTGGAAGAGACTGGGAAAGCAGGACCGGATGCTGAGCTCCCGGCTGTTGCCAGCAAATACTCCTCGGCAAAGACTGTCCATGGCTAAAGATGCCACCTTAAGAGTAAGACTGGGACTGAGGGACCAAGGAATAAGCCACCCTGACTGATTTCCATTGGCCCTGCTTGTGAGAGACTAAGGGAAGGAGAGAGTTTGGGTTGGAGATGTTCCCACTGTAACAAAAGGATGGGAAGGAAAGGAAGGCATTTATTCCCAACACTGGGTTTTGGAGATTCCAGCAATAGATAGTGGACATTCCTAAATGATTCAAGAGTCCCCGGGGTTAAGTCTGAGTTAGAGACTCAGCAACAGGAGGGGAAGAGGTTTGAGACCACCTCTGAGCAATGTCACCTCAGGTCCAAGGCGGCGCTGGGCAAAACTGTGCACAGTTTCATCAGGCTCTTTGCCCCTGGGCTTCAGCAACTCCCTCAGCCCAGCCCAAAACAGAGGTTTTGAGAAGGGGGGTGAAGGACGGAGTAGCCCCCTGCATGGAGGAAGGCATGGTTGAAAAGAAAACTCCCAGATTCACCTTTCAGAGGGTTCTTTTCAGCCATTAGACCCCCTGTGGCTGGAAGGCCTGACAGGGAGCGAAAGGGGGGTGTGTGTAATAGTGAGGTGTTACCTGAGGCCGGAGGGTAGAGGGTGCAGGGTACCGCCTACATACAGGAACCTGTTCTGGGCAGCTGGGTGATCCCCTCGGACAGGCAAGACTTCAGACTCCAAGCCAAGTTCAGAAACCTGTTCTCCACAAGCCCTCAGGAAGAGGAGAAACTAAGGAAAAACTGACCCAACGTTTTTCCTCTCTGCAACTCCGTCCCTTTGGAGAACTCTCCTCCACTACCTGTCCTACACATTCCACAAGACGCTCACCAGGAGCAGGGTCCGGGCTCCCAGGGCTCCAGCCGGCCTAATCCCTCGAGGTCCAAGTTCAAAGATCGCACCATCTGATCCTCGGATTGAGCGGATCCATCCTCCCAAACGCTTGCTGCCCTCCACTAAGATCACCTGGCGCCAAAAGTGAAGCACTGTCGCCACAGGGCAAAGGGACTGGGGGTCGGGGGAAGTGCATATTTCACGGAACAAAAATCTATGCAGCTTTTGCTAGAAATATCAAGAGTATTAAATGAGTCTTTCTCTGGTACTAGTGGGGACTCACCTTAGGAGGACTGGGGCCTCGGATCAGATGATAACTTGCGGCCAATCCACTGATACCTCCGCCAAGTACTATCACAGTCCGGCCCATCGTAAGGCCTGGGAAAAGGTCGAGATACCCCAGGAGAACGGGGCAGGGGAGCACTCTGTTTTACAACTGCAGAAACCCCCACTGGTCCCATACCCCACTTCTGGACACTTACTGATTTATGAGCAACTAATGCAGGGCGCGCGTGTACGTGCTGGTGGAAGAGTAAGGTCTTCGTTCTGAAGCCAGAACTTACCCACGAGATAGGGGGAACCCGAGAAAGTGAGTGACTGATAGAGGCCCTAGGAGCAGTCCATCCTGTCCGTGTGCAGATAAGGGCCACGCCCACGCTATCTCCCCAGCACAAACCCTTCGGAGGCCAGAATTCTACAGCACTCGGTTTTTCCAGCCTCAGGGGTGAGCAGGTTCAAGTCTGGTATCCCCGCCCCTAACTTTTAGGGTCCCTCCGACTCTCCGTCGATTCCTTTCTGGCGGCCTGCGTGACTGCGTTTCACTTTCTTGCTTCTTGATTGGAGGGTCTTGGAGTGCGGGTTCTGGATTGGTGAGCTCTGGATACATTCACCAATGAAAACACCATATTGGCAGTGACGCTACCAGAGGAGCAACAGCCGCTTTCGGAGTCAGTTCCGTGGAGCGGGTTAACCTGTTCGTGTCCTAATCGGAGTTAGTTGCAGTAACCGGCACTGCCTTCCCCAGGGACAGGACAGCGAAATCCTTGAGCATTCCCCAGCTCAAGCTTCCCAGGTCTGTGGTGAAAACCCTGGAGGTGGGAGAGCCCCACGAGCTTTAGTTAGGGAGAAAGAGAGAGACACTTGGAGGCCAGTCCGTGGGGAGAAGGCTCCATAAACAGCTCCTTGATGTTAGCAACAGACAGGGCCTACGGGAGCAAGGGCCGCCCGGCAACGGTACCAGTGTTTGTCAACAGGGGTTCTTGGATGCCTTGCCCTCGAGGGGCAGTACCCCTCTCAGGAAAAACCGGCGTGCCAATGCCTGCACTCTAGTTTCAGGCTTTCCCGCAACTTCACAGGTCTCAGGGTTTGTCTGCCTAGTTCCACTAAACTCAGTGTTTGGGTCCAAGGCTGGGGCCAGCTCAATCCCTGTTCTTTTCCTTCTGTTGTGAGAGCGCCCCCACCTGTCCAGAGACAGAATTGGGGCCCAGAAAGGCTCCAATTGAACCAAAATTCTAGATATCCATTCCCTCTTATCCACAAATACAAACATGAACATCACTTTTTTCTTAATAAATTTATTCACAAAAAAGTGAGATTGCAGAGGTTCTGGGGGCTGTACATGGTCAAGGGTCTGGTGGTTTCTGTACATGGGACAGGAAAACAAGGCGGAAGGGTACTTCTTAATAAAAAAAATAACGGGAGCTACAACCAACCCTCCTCCCCTCCCCGATTAAAAAGACACAAAAATAGACGTCTGTGAGGTAACTGGGGGCTTAAGGGTGTTGGGAAGGTTTTCACAGGTGCCAGGGCTTCAAGATGGTGTCACAGGCACCGAAGTGGTTCCTGCATCAATTGGTAGAACAGCACGTAGCCCTCACTGGATGCCACCTGATTTTCACTGACAGGGGAAACGCTGAGAAGAGAAACGGGACACGGCTGTGGTCAGTGGTCATTCTTGTAGATTCCCCCTCCATCCCACAAGACTCAGAGTAGCCAGGTGGAGATCAGGAGAGACTCTCCACCTATCCTTTGTCAGGAACTTATCTTTTCGGAGCTGGGGGGGGGGCGGTGGGAGGGGGCAGGAGTTGAACAAGAGGCTATTCTCACCGGGAGTCATTGTAGACATGCCAACCAGTCTGGCACCGGCACAGGGCTGTGTAGTGGCCATAGTGGACACTACCCGAGTGGTTGCAAAGGGCATACAGCTGGTAGACAGGGCTTCCTGCGGGTTAAATAACATCAGTTTCCACACCCAGTTGTGTCTCCCTCCTGAAGATTCTTTAGGAGGTTCCCTGCCAGACTCACCCGCTTTGTCGCTGGCAAAGTCCCCTAGGCTTAGTCTCTGCAGTGGGAAGTCTACACCTACTGAACTTTTCTTGATGGAGCCTCGGGAGGTGGAAAATCGGTTCAGATCTAAGCCCTGGTTAAGGAGCACTGGGGAGGCTAAGGGTCTCTAGGGGGGACTGCAGTAATAAATTCAGTACCCTCCATTCCCCCAACACATCCTGAAAGGTGGCAAAGAAAGTCAGGGTGGCAGGTTTTCCCTAAGGGAAACTCAAACGAAGGCGAGGAGACACTGTATGGGAGATACCCTAAGAGAAATAAGAACGTGAAGATTAGGATATGGAGCACGAGGATTCGGGGGAATCTTTGTACTGTCAACTTTTTGGTACTTCGGGTTTTCTGCCGACATCGGTCACACACCTAAATAAACAGCAAATAGTGTTAGGTCAGGGTGCCCTCACCTAAGTTGCTTTTTCNTGACACCCCCAACTTACACATAAATTTAGTTATGTTTCTCATTGCTTTGCCCCTCCCCCCCCCATAACCTAGGTATACGAGGACATACCGGAGACCCCTAACACACACCCAGACAAGTAACTGTTATTCCCAAATCAAGGAGACATGCATTTCCCTTTATCCAGACAGACCCTCCCAGGTCTCCCCCATTAAAGTCCCACATACTGGGGCATTCTCCGACTCTAGCTCTTCCTCCTTGGTGAAAAGGCTGAAGCAATCCCGCAAAGACACTTTGCCCCCAGCAAATCCTTTCTAGGGGGAAAGGGGAAGTGAGGGTCAGCATGTTCTGAGTTTCCTTTTTTTAAAAAAATCCTTTTTTTTTTTTTTTAAATCCAGGCTTTAATTCTGCTTTAGAGACCCACACAGTTCCCACCCACACTTAGGAGTGCGGAGGGGTGGGTCACAGAACCCCTGTTCCATCCACCCCTGGAATCTACTGGAATCCCACCTTGGGGATGGGCAGGGACAGGTCACAAAAAACCTCGAAGGTCGTGGAGCGATACCCACAGGCCTGGCACTTGAGGCAACTTTTCAACTGGCCCACAAACAGGTCTAGGTAGAAGCAAAAGGCAGAAGAAGTTACCGTCAGATGCCTAAAGTGCTCACTCTCCTAGAACAGTTGGTGTTCTCCCCGTGCCTCTGACCTGCCTTTCTAATACAGCACTGCCACTCAGCGCCACACAGCATTTTACATCCTTGGCATCTGGCCTTGCCCCCATGCTTCCTTCTCCCGAGCCCCAGCTCCCACTGTGTTGCCCCACTGCATACCCACCCACAATCTTGCTGTCTTCTCGCTCCAGGTAGCGCTTCCACATTAAGTTGGCTCGGTCATCATCACTGCCACAGAGCAAGGGAAGGGAGCAACCTGTGAGACAGCTATAGTACTGGGCGGCCCCAACCACGGAAATTATCCACGGAACCCTGGTCCCTGTCCACATACCAGCTCCTTCCCTAAATTCCTAGTCAAAGGAGTAAGCAATGCCCCTGGGAACTTTCTGGGGAAATCCAAGATGAAAGGACACACATACATATACATTTATATATGTATGTGTATATATACACATGCATATATATGTATGTATATATATAAACACACACACATATACACAGGGCCATCTTCCTCTACAAGCTCTTTGATATATTTGATTGTAGACGTTCTCTCCTTCCCCAGCTCAGTGCATCTCTGACTCTATTTTCTGCCTCTATATGTACTTTCCCATCTTCCTCCCTTCCTTCCTTCCTTCTTTTTTTTTTTTTTTTTTTTTTTTTTTTCCTGTGCTAAAGGGTCTCTCCTAGGCCCTACATTTCAGTTTCGGTTAGCTCAGTTCCGTGATAACTGAAAGCTGATAGAAGTACTGCGGAGAGGAGCAAGGGGGAACAACCCTTACCTCAACTCAGGTTCTTCATGCAGAGCCCCTCCTCCTCGGCAAGGTGGAGAGGGAACTGGTCCGCTGGCCAAGATTGGCGGTGCCCGGCGCCCTCGTCGGTTGATCTCAAGGTGCAACCGCTCCATGAGGAGCTTCAGGAACTCTTGGGCATCCTGCTGGCTACAGCCAGACAGAATATGGGCATCTGATCCATCCCCTCGTGGTCCACACAGTACCCCCTGCCCAAATGTGGGTTCCCGTTTCCTCAGTGTAGGAAATCTCAAGGCTTACAACACTGCTGCCAGAGCCTCAGCTTGTCCCCGCCCCCAACCGGAGCCAGAGAGAAATCCCATTCTCTCAGTTTCCCCACCTGTATCCAGAGAAGGAAGGGACGTATTTCTGGAAGACAGCCCGGAATCGGGTGGGATTCACAGCTTCACAGGAGTCAGGGTGCCAGAGGGCACCAATCACATCTGCAAAGGCTGTTGGTTTGACAGTGGGGAAGGGATTCAATGCTAATGTCTAGGAGAGCAGGCAGGCGGGAGGAGCTTCTGTGGCTAGAAAATCTCTAGGAAGGAACAAACTGGGGAAAACGGATGTAACTGCCAGCTTGAAGGGCTGGGAGCCATGGGAATTGGGAGGATAGAACTGAAGGGGTTGGGGGAGAGAGAACAGAAGGATCGGGAGTTGTTGCCCACCTTCTGTGAGTTCCTGGGCTCGGCCTCCTCCGGGCACCTCTTGCCGGAAGTCCCTTCGCAGACAGAAGTCTCGAAGAGGCCTTGTGCTGCTCAAACACTGTAGCACGGCATTCAGGAAGCACTGGGGAAGCGGTGGGGACACTGCTGTTACCTTTGCAGACCGGTGCCCAGCAGGACTGAGAGCGCTTCCTGCTCTCCGGCATGCCTCTCCTGGGTCTGTGCCTGTCTCCACCCCCAACACCATCTCACATCCCTTTTACAGAGAAGGACAGGAAAGTGGCTCTTACTGTATTTCCTAGATTTCGGAGGCCAACATGACCAGAGCCCAGAAGCAGTGTGTGGTGAGCCTAGAAAGTCAGAGGACAGTCATATTCTACCTGGCGCTTTCAATAGCATGCTGCTGAATGTCTCCCCAACCCAACTCGTGCCCCAGTTCTACCCTGTTCCCCTCACTGGTCATCCTACCTCACTGGTCATGAGTAGTAAGCCCATCACAGCTGAGTGTACCACAGACTCAGCCATGGCTGTCACACCAAGTCCCCATTTACTCCGCTGCCAAGCTAGCCGGCGCTGCAGCTCCTGAGGCAACTCCCCAAGCACTGGCATGGTTGCCCAGCTGCTCCCCGCCCCCACTTTACTGCCCCCAAATCCCCCTCCTGCCCCCGTGGCCCCTTCTTGCACCCTCTCCTGCTGGCTCCAACTGCAAGCAGCCTAGCTCAGTTAGCTCGGGAAATGGGGAACCACACCAGCACAGGTGCTCTTGACTCCGCCCCTCCGCAGCTCCAGGGATTAATTAGGTCTAGGCCCAGTCCTAGGAGAGATGTTGCCTTAAAAGAGAGTGCCTAAGGACCCAAGGAAGAATTCTAAATAGTCGGGCTAATTCCCTAGGGACTAGAATGGCACACCAAGTTGGAGAATCACATACAACCCAAAATAAGATCTAGAAGGTCTCAGAAAAGACAAGAATCCACTGGTGTAATGAGGAGTTGACAAAGGGACTCAGAGAAGGGAACACAGGAAAGCCATAGTATGACAAAGTTGAAGGCAAGAGGAACATGAGCATGGGAGAGACCACGTGTGCTGTCAAGTCCTCACCATCTTGTCATCAGAGTAGAAAGGCTCAGAAGGCCGGGCAGATATCATGTGGAAGGAGCCATGGGAAGTAGGGGGCTCTGTCCGTATGCTGAGCAGGGTAGGGGGGCCAGGGAAGCCCCCAAGACGCCGGAGAGAAGTACTACGTCTCAAAGTGGGTGGCTCAGGCCGGAGTGCCAAGCGGCTCAGTGCAGCCCCTAGCTCGCCAGCGCCACGGTGCCCTCCCAAGGCAATCCCCATTGGACGCAAGTCCCCACTGCTCACAGACTTGGAACGGGCTAAGTTGGTCCGGGATGGGAGAGGCAGAGCCACAGCTGGGGGCGGTGAGCCAGGCAGGGGAACCCCATGATCTGCTCGAAGGGGACCTCTAGGACGAGAGCCTGAGGTCCGACCCCGACCCAGCTCCAGTTTCTTGAGCCTTTCATCTGGGGGACCTGGCCTGGGAGGCAAAGGTCGTAACATGGAGTTTGGCCCAGGAACTGGGTTTCGGCGCTCCTTGCTGCGTGCCCGGGGAGGAAATGGTATCTTGGCTCCCACTCGGGGCTGTACATTGACAGGTGGCTCTCGAGTCCGGCCCAGGCGGTGCTCAGAAGCCTGGGGCATTGTGGGCACCACAGGCTGGACCTGAGGAGAAAAGAGAGTCAGCGTTTGAATTAGGAAGGGAGAGAAGATACAGGCGATCATGCAAGCTGTCTTCTTCATGTACCGAGGGTACATATAACGTTTATAAAATCAGTTCTTGCATCTCCAGGACCTGGCAATGTTTGGCATACGAAAAATACTTAGTACTCCTTGAATAAACAAATGATTGAATAGCAGACCATCATTTTGACCTTTTCATGCCCCACCCCCTCTCTATAGAATACAGATTTATTTAAAAGCCACTGGTACTCTCAATCTCAGCTGTTTTTATAATCTACAAACTCCCCATATGTGGCTAGTCAAGTGGGATGTGCCATAGACCTGGGACTGTGGACGCAGGAATCAGTCCAAAAGACAGCATTCCAATCTCAACCCCAGCTCCTCTGGGTTGCAAATGAAGCGGATTAAACGGGTGATCTGCAATCCACTCCCTCCTCCAATTCTGGGATCCTACTTGGTATCTGGGCCCAGGGGGGCAATGGTTTGAGATGGAGGACGAACTACTTGACCCCTAATTTGTGCACCTCTCCCACCACAGCAGGGTTTTACCCGGGTCCGCCCCCCTCGAGGGCAGAAAGGCCGAGGCTGCTGATTGGCTGCGGGGTCCGGCGGCATATTCCCCGCGGTCCGAGAATGCCGTTCTTCCAGCCCAGTTCTCCCAGGCCCCGCTGGGCACCGCGAGCATCCCCCTTTGTGGTGAACGTCCTCTGGGGTCTGGATCCATCCTCCCTCGGCTCTCCCACCCCACCCCGCCATAACGTCCCGGCCCATACCTGTCCCCCGGTGAGGCGGCGGGGGAGGCCAGCCGGGGTCCAGCTCCAGCTCAGGGCCACCCCCTCTTATCCCCAAACAGCCTCCCCACAGGCCGGGCTGCAGCTTTAGCCGCAGCTGTTGCCCAGCTTGCTCCCGCCGCAAGGGCCGCCGCCATCTTTGTTGGTGCCGCCCGGCCACCGGCCACCGGCTTCACAGTCTCTTAGGCGCCTGCGCGCCCACACTCGGAATCCTCCCACCTACCTCCTCGGCGCTTGCGTGAGCCCGCCCCCACGGCTCCCCGACCGACACCATGGAAACGCAGCCAACTTTAGAACCACTAGTTTCAGGCCCTGCCTGATGGTGGTCTTTAAACCATTGCTGCAAGTCCCTGAGGCCAAGGCCCCTCACCCAGTCATATATGGTCCATAGAGATGAAGAGCCCAAGAGTCGAAAAGTAACGGAAGGGCTTACAACACAGATTCTTCGGAAGCAAGAGGGATGCAGTGAGAAAGCAGCATGCAGGTCCAGGTCTAGCCAGCAAACCAATAGAGAAGCATTTAGCAACTCCACCTAAGGGTGGGGAGATCCCTAGTGGGAAGAGAACGCTGGACCTGTAAAACTCATTCTTCAAGCTTCTTTGTAGGCTCAGGCAGTTAAGTAAAACATGGTTCACTGCTAAAGGGAAAAAGTGAACCCCAACAGCAAGGAAAGAAACCAGATTTTCTTCTATCATACCCTCCTCCCAACCTAGTGTAGTTGTTCATGTACCTCCGCGTTTTGCTTGTTCACCTTCTTAACAGCCATCAATGAGAACCACAGGCTACCAGGGGAAGCAGCTTTTATTGACAGGTTGTCTCCAGAAACCAAAAAGCTATGTGCTGTAAGTTACACCCCAGGCCTCCAAAATGCCTCCAGGGCTCTACTTGGAGAAGGGATACAAACCGCCTATTTCAAGGCCCAAATCTTTCATCTCTCTGTACAGTTTCATTTAGAAACTTTGTGACCTTGCCCTATTGTTGGGTTTTCTTATTTGTCCCTCCAGCTACTTTGTAACAGCCAGAGGTGACCCTTGAAGGAATCCTGAAAAAGGAGCAAACAGGAATGGAGCCTAGCCACGGTCCCTCAGTCCGGCCTCAGGGGCGTAGTCCTTCATTGGCTGCATTTTTCTTTGTGCTGGATCACACCCTTCTGGATCAGATCGGGGACTTCCACTGCCAGCCAAGGACCCAGCTGCAATGCAAGGGAAACCCTGTGAAGTTACTGTCACAGTCCATGCCTCTTGTTCCACCTGAGTCTCCTCCCCGGAGACTCTAGGTCCTAGAGCCTAGGAGGACATGCCCAAGGAATGTCTAGTCTCAGCTACGTGTAGGATATTACTTATCCCTGAACCCTCCCTCTTCCTCTCATACACCGAAATTAACAAACTCACCCCCAGGGCCATGAGATGAGCTAGTCCAAACTTAGGCACATTCCTGGCCCACAAAGGTTTGAAATGATCAGTCAGACATATTTTGCCACCCCTGTGAGAAAGACGAGAGGAAAGCATTGACACGTGAGACAGTCTTAACGTAGAGCAGCCTCTTGGGAACACAGGAAGATTGTTAGTGCTCAGAATGGAGAACAAGGTCAGCTAAGTACTTTGCTCAGGCTTGACAGAGGAGAGCTGGACTCCCCCTAGACTCTGGAGCAGCTGGAGCAGGCTCTGGGGAAACCATTGTCTCTTGGGCTCTTCCCTAAGGCTACCTTTGCTCTCTCTCACCACCTCGTCAGTCCTACCTGTACATCTTTGCTGTCTTCCCGTCCAGCTCAGGGACTGCAATTTCCGGAGCAGTAGTGGGATATGTGATAGGAATCTGGAGGAATTACAAAGCCATAATAAGACGAGAGAAAAATGAACTAGCCTAGTCAGACATATGCATCTCTTGGCTGAACTGCTTGTTCCGCAGATTCCACAGGCAGCATGTACACACCAGGATTCTAGGCACAGAGATTAGCAACTCTTACATATCTGCTTCAGGCCTCAGCTTTCCCTTCCCACTTTAAAAGCTTCATTTGGTCCCTTCCTGAAAGGTTAGCTTGTCACCAATCAGGTCACCAAGCCTTTTCTACTAACCTTCATCCTTCCCATTCTATCACACTCACTTCAAACTCGATGTCGAACTCATATTTGAGGAAATCGTGGATGTACCAGCATTTTCCAAACCACCTGCAACAGAGACCAAACCTCAGACCATTCCTAGCCGATGCAAACAACAGCTCTGCTTAGGTCATCAAACTGCAAGACTCCCATGTCAGGAATTAGGAACTCTATACACTGCTGCATGGCGGCTTTGGCGGGTAGTTATGAGATACCAGATTGCTCAAGCCAGGTGAGGCTCCTACCCACACCTCCCAAGGACCTGCTTACCGGGTCCCTTCCTTGTTGGACTCCAGTCGGAACCAATCATTGTCCGAATTCTTGTTGTTCTCCACATACTGCAAACAGAAAATGAGATCTTGGAGAAAAGGGAGCTGGAGCTGGAGAGTGGCGAACACCTTTAACCCCAGCACTCAGGATGCAAGCAGATCTTTCAGTTCGAGGCCAGCTTGGTCTACAAAGCCAGGACAGCAAGAGCTACACAGAGAAACCTTGACATGAAAAACAAAAAGCAACCACCACACACACACACACACACACACACACACACACACACACACACGGGCACTGGAGCCAAGGGTAGTCCCTCTTGTCAAAAAAAAAAAAAAAAAAAAGGCCGAGAGTGGTGGCGCATGCCTTTAATCCTAGTGCTTGGGAGGCAGAGGCAGGCAGATTTCTGAGTTCGAGGCCAGCCTGGTCTGCAGAGTGAGTTCCAGGACAGCCAGGGCTACACAGAGAAACCCTGTCTCAAAAAAAGTATGATTACTTTCCTGTTTAGTATGATTTTTAACAATTTTTTTTATTTATTTATATCTTATTTATATGAGTACACTATAGCCATCAGACACACCAGAAGGGGGCAACGGATCCCATTACAGATGGTTGTGAGCCACCATGTGGTTGCTGGGAATTGAACTCAGGGCCTCTGGAAGAGCAGTCAGTGCTCTTAACCGCTGAGCCATCATCTCTCCAGCCTGATTTTTAACAGTTTTAAAGAGACAAGCAAAATGAAGGAAAAGGCTAAAGGAGTAAGTTGGGGGCTTTCTCAGAGCAAATAACAGAATGCCTATATTCCCTACAACATTCAAAAGCACAAAATATTTGGAGACTTGTGGGGTTGTTTCCTCACCTCTGATAGTGTCTGTCCTCAGCCCCAAACCCATTTTTCTACCTACATTATTCCCGGAGGGCCAGCCCTGTGCTAACTTCCATTAGCAGCCCCCAAGCTGGTGACTCTCAAAGAGTTTGTCAGAATTCAGATCCTAGTATCCAACTGTATGCTTCGATTTATACGTCTACCTAGCAGAAAATAGAAACCCGGAACTTCCACCGGATTGGGTACTGTCCCCCTCTCTCTTCCTCTTCAGGGTCTCCTGTCCAGGCTGACCTCAACCTACCTTATATCCCTAAGATTGATGATGCTCCTGCCTCCACCTCCTGAGTGCTGGGATAACAGGGATGAACCACTGTAGCTTGCCTTTGCTACTGTGTGGGTTCTTTTTTTACCATCCACACCCTCCTCAGTGTTAGCCCTAACACTAGCTAGGAGAGAAACAAGGAAAATCCCTGAATCGAATTTCTTTCCTTTTGCTTCTCCTTTGATCATGGCTACTAACAAACCGCAACCATCCTCCTTTAACAACTAACAACAATAACCACCCCTGACCCCCATCTCTCAGGGGCACTCACATTTATGTACCCTCTGAAAAGTTCCCAGAATTTCAAATGTCCCAAATTCCAGAAATTATCTGCAGCTGGCGTAACCATGCCTCTGTTACAGCTTGAGGCAAATCATGAGCAGCTGCTGTCAGTCCGAAGCGCCCCATAGCCCCACACCTGGGATTAAAGTAAACGCACATTCTTATAACATGTCTGGGGGGGGGGGTTGTTGTTGTTGTTTGTTTTATTTTTAATTCTAGAATTCTCACTACAAAGTACCACAGACATTCTCCATTTCAGGGGCAGTCTCACTCAGTCACCTGAGCCAGGCGCCAGCCTTCGTTCCTGACCTTTCCCCTTGTTTTCCTTACTAATCTTTCATGATGCCCTGCAGATTCTAAATTCTAGTTTCTGCTGTTCCTCTGTTACAGGGTCCTGCCGATTCTAGAGTCAGTTCCTGCTGCGTCTGTTACAGGGTCTCTCTGCAGCCAGGGCTGGAACTAAACTCACTGAAATTCTCCTGCCTCTGTCTCCCCAGTACTAGGTTTATAGGTATGTACTGCAACACCTAGCCTTAGCCCCAGCCCAAATTTTACTTTTTTTTTTTTTTTTCACTTTTTGTTCCCTTCTTGATAGTCTCACTAAATTGCTCAGGCTGGTCTTGAGCTCATTTTGTAACAACTTGAGATGGTTTATATATGCTTGACCCAGGGAGTGGCACTATTAGAAGGTGTGGCCTTGTTGGAGTAGGTGTGGCCTTGTTGGAGTAGGTGTGGCCTTGTTGGAGTAGGTGTGTCACTGTAGGTGTGGGCTTTGCCTGGAAGTGAGTATTCTGCTAGCAGCCTTCAGATGAAGGTCTAGAACTCTCAGCTCCTCCTGCACCATGCCTGCCTAGATGCTGCCATGCTCCTTACTTGATGATAATGGACTGAACCTGCAAGCCAACCTCAATTAAATGTTGTCCTTTTAAGAGTTGCCTTGGTCAAGGTGTCTCTTCACAGCGGTAAAATGTTAAGACACAACTCAAGAAGGCTTTGAAACTGTCCAAGCTAGCTTCACTCTTCCTACCTCAGCATCCCGGAAGCTTTCTGCTTACACCATGCTGTTCCTAGCTGGCATCCTTTGCTCTGCTCATGCTGACTAGAAGAGGGAATCCGAACCCCTGAACCTGGAGTTTATGGATGGTTGTGAGCAGTCATGTAAGCGCTGGGAACCAAACCAGGTCCTCTACAAGGGCAGAGGGAGCCATTTCTTCACTCTTGTCCTTACATCTTGAACATCCTTTTCCTACCTTAGGTTTTATTTTTATTTTTAAGATTTATTATTATAGGTAAGTACACTGTAGCTATCTTTAGACACACAAGACGGGGGTGTCAGATCTCTTTACGGATGGCTGGGAGCCACCATGTGGTTCCTGGGAATTGAACTCGGGACCTTTGGAAGAGCAGTCAGTGCTCTTAACCGCTGAGCCATCTCTCCAGCCCCTACCTTAGGTTTCATATGCAAATGTGTGTGTGTGTGTGTGTGTGTGTGTGTGTGTGTGTGTGTGTGTGTGTGTGTGGTGTACGCCAAGGTGTTGCCTGTGGTATTTAAAGGACAACCTGAAGAGCCAGTTGTCCTCTACTGTGGGTTTCATGGATCAAACTAAGGTTTGTTTAGGTTTTGCAGAAGGTGCTTTACAAACTGAGCCATCTCTCTCTGGCCCTGTATTTATACTTTTAAGTTTTAATTCAAGTTTTACCACTTCTAAGAAGCCTTATCATGGCTGGTGTTTTAGCTACTTTATGGTTTCTTGTTTTCTCCACCCTTTATTCCCCAGCTTCATCCCCTATCACTAGATAGGCAAGAAAGAAAATGGAGTGAGAAGGGGAGGCATACCTAAGTTCCCTCTTGTTTCTTTAAACAAGACTACTAACAAATCACAGCCAACGCCCTGAGTAACCAACAACCTGCAAATGCTGGCAGAGCTCTAGTATTTATATACTTTCTGAACATTTCCCAGAATTCCAATTGTCATGCAATCCCAGAAACCATCTGCAGCTGGCAAAACCAGGCCTCTGCTCGAGAACAAGGCAAATCATAGTCAGCTGCTTTGAACCTGTGCCACATCCCCACACCTGGGATTAAAACAAAAACATATTCTTATGCTTCTGTTTTAAAGAAACCAAAATTCCAGAATCCTCGCTACACCTTACTCCTTCCTCCCCATGTTCTCAAAATACCCTAGTTATGTCTCTGTCTCTCCACTTAAACACAGTTTAATACTGTTTCTGTCAACCTCAGTAGGGCCATTCTTATTCGGTTTTATATACTCTCAATAGATACTAGTAACACAATAATATGTTTTATTGTTGTGGTTTGAGGCAGGGTCTCCTATAGTCCAGACTGGCTTTGAATTCATTATGCAGTCTAAAAAACGACCCGAGCTTCCAATCCTGGCTCCACATCCTGGGTACAGAGAACATATGAGCCTCATCAATTTATGAGGTGCCAGAGATGGAACCCAAGGACATCTTGCATGCTACGCAAGCACTCGCCAGTTTCTCAGTGAGGCCACATATACTGCAAGCGATCTACTGGGTTTTGAAGCAGATAGAAAGCACCAAAAGGAGGGCAATCTTTCTCTTCCCATAACAGGAATTAGCTGAAAGGATGGCTAATTTATAACTAAAAACATCTCTCTCTCTACCTCTAAACACTTTAGGTTTTCAGTCCTGACATTAATTCCATCCATTTCATCATGAAGAATGAAAGAGCAGTGATGCACAGACACTTCTTCAGGCGCTAAGAAGTACTTTGACCCCCTACCACAGCCAGCAGAGCAAGCACCTGGTGCGAGAGGGACACGTCACCTTCCCGGAATACTGCTGTTTTTTCCTTCAAAGTCTAGCCCTACTGTGCTCCTAGCCGGAATCTCTTCTGCATCCTCCCTCCGGCCACCCGTAACGCCCCCAGCCCCCCAAACAATCGCATTTATATGAATTTAGAATTTAAACTTTAAAACCGGAAGCGGCTTCCACCCGGAGCCAATTCCCGGGGACACCTGGTTACTCGCCACCCCTCTGCTACGCGGTCAAGCACAGGAGTAAAACTGACCCGGATCAGGGACTGATATTCCTCCTTTAGTCGCTGCACCCACAATTCCCGATCTCGGGGTCCGGCGTTGGTCTTCAGCACCGGGATCTCAGACACGACCCGCCGAGTGGCCTCGTCCGCCATCTTGGACCAGGGAGCAGGAAAACTGCGGAAGTGCAGTTGCTTGTCACTTACTCACGGCGTCGCCATCTTTACTGTGGGAAGAGGAGGCGTTGGATGGCTTTAAAGCGGACCCTGAATGCATTCGATTTTTATTTATTTATTGTAAGGAAATAAAATTGACCTACGGGTGTGAGCGTCCGGAAGAACAGAATGGAGGCGGGCTACTCTGTCCACCTATCATTAAATCACCGGAGCCTGCTCAGAGAACGACTTCCGTTCATGCTCAGAAGCAATCTTGGGAAAAACTCAAGACCTTCCCAAACCAGCAAAGTTGTTTGAATTTCAGGTTTTTCTAGACTGTCTTCAAAGTCCTATCTCCTAAGATGCGCAATTTAACGTCTTTGTTCTCCAGAGTGACTTCCTTACTTTCCATCCCTGTCCTGAATAATTAACACAACTGAATTAGGAAGTATGTAAGCTTGTTTGTTTTTTAAAGGACATTGGGTCCTATATACCACAGACTTGCCTCTAACACATACAAAATGGCCCGGAGCTATTGCTTACTTCAAAATTAATCTGTTTAGGTTTTAAAACCATCCTAAAGATAAAACTTTTTTTTCCAAAGAGTTACTGAATATCTTTTGTGTGCTATATATTAAGTATATAGAAACGATTTCTTCTTAGATGAATTCACCCAAATGACTAACAGTCACTGAATGCCTATTCTAAGCCTATGGCAAGTCATCTGGTAATTTGTTGTTTTTTTATTAGACCAGGCTGGCCTCCGACTCACAGATCTGCCTGCCTCTGTCTCCCAAGTGCTGGTTGGGTAATTTCTAAATTCGTTTGAAACCAAGAAACCTCAATAAGCTTGGTGGCCCACATGTGTTATCCCAGAGCTTAGGGGTCAAGATCAGAAGATTGCTGCAACTCAATTTAAAACGAACAAACTCCATATGCCACAGCTGCTGTGATTGCACACTTTCGATCCCAGCATTTGGGAGGCAGAGGACTCTAGAGTTTTAACCTTGGTGAGTTTGAGTCTACAAAGAGAACAAATTCCAAGATGGTGGTGTCACACATCTTTAATCTCAGCCCTCAGGAGACAGAGGGCTGGCAGATCTCTGAGTTTGAGAGCCAGCCTGGTCTACAGAGTGAGTTCCAGAACAGCTAGGGCTACACAGAGAAGCCCTGTCTCAAAACAAAAACAAAAACAAAAAAATCCCAAAAAACAAACAAACAAAAAACCCCTCAAAACCAAAACAACCCCCTACCCAAAAAAAGAGAAAGAAGGAAAGAAAGAAAGAAAAACAAGACATGCTGTCCTCTGACTTACATACCTATGCCGTGGCATGTGTGCCCCTTCAACTTCAATTTAAATTTATATATTTGTATGTCATGTGAGTGTTTTACCAGCATGTATGTAAGGTACCATGTGCATGCAGTGCCAGTAGAGGCATGTAAAGGGCAACAGATGCCCTGGAACCAGAGTTACAGACATGACTTCCATGTGGGTGCTGAGAACTGAAGACTGATCCTCTGCAAGAGTAGCAAGTGCGCTTAAATCTTGAGCTGTATCTCCAGTCCTCTAGGTGAAAAAACAAACACTCAAATATAGTTTTAAGGGCTGAGGACGTAGTGTAGTGTTAGAATTCTTGCCTAGAATGCACAGAAATGGAGTTGGATCCCCATTATTACATCAACCAGACCTGATGGTGAGTGTCTGTCATCACAGGCTGAGCTACAAATAAATGATGTTGGGTTTTTCCATCCCAGATGATTTCCCTGTGTTGTTTGGTAGATTATTTGTTTTTCTTTTGAGACAAGGTCTGTGTACTCCTGGATGTCCTAGAATTCTCTGTGTAGACCAGGCTGCCCTTGAACTCACAGGATCCAAAGGCCCCTTGCAATTGGAGTGCTGGGGTTAAAGATGTTCTGTACCCTGCTTGGCTAATAGAGTGTTCTTGTCCTCTCTCCCCTATGTTGTTTGATAGTATGTTCTTAGTTTCTTCCTTTCATTCTCAGTGTTGCTTTGGTTTTTGAGACAGGTCTCATGTATCTGAATTCCTGACTCCCAGGTCTCCATGTCCCAAGTACTGGTATTACAGGCACACCACCAAGTCTAGAGGTTTTGAATCTTACTAGCATGCCACACAGCTCTTTATAAAGATATTAGATGTAGCTAACACATCTTTGTAATGCTTCACTAAAGATCTCCTAAGGTAAATAAAATTTATATCTGTGTTTATTTATTTTAGTGTGTGTGTGTGTGTGTGTGTGTGTGTGTGTGTGTGTGTGTGTGTGTGCGCGTGCAGTCACAGTGATGTGGTCAGGGAACAGTGGTTTGAAATTGGTTTTACAATTGCTGTGACATAATTATTTTAATTTTGTTATGTGCATCTGTAAAGGAATAACTTTTCCTGACATTTCTGCTGGATCTGTACATGTACTGCTATCATTTTTTACCTCTTAGTAAAAAACTTATTTCTTGGCCTAGAGAGATGGCTCAGTGGTTAAGAGCAGGAGAGTTCCTAAGTTCAATTCCCAGAAACCACACTGTGGCTCATAACCACCTGTAATGGGATCCGATGCCCTTTTCTGGTGTTTCTGAAGACCCCAACAGTGTAATCACATATATAAAATATATAACTCTTTGGGAGGAAAGAGTTTTTGTTTTGTTTTGTTTTCAAGACAGGGTTTCTCTGTGTAGCCATGGCTGTCCTGGAACTCACTTTGTAGACCAGGCTGGCCTCAAGCTCAAAAATCCACCTGCCTCTGCCTCCCAAGTGCTGGGATTAAAAGTGTGTGCCACCACTGCCCGGTAATAAATAACTCCTTTTTTTTTTCAAGTTATTTATTGCATTTATGAGTACACTGTTGAGGGCATCAGATCCCATTGCAGATGGTTGTGAGCCACCATGTGGTTGCTGGGAATTGAACTCAGGACCTCTGGAAGAGCAAGCTACCAGTGCTCCTAACTACTGAGTAATCTCTCCAGCCCCAATAAATAACTCTTAACAACAACAAAACCCTCATGCTTGTCAGGCAGTGGTGGTATTAGGACCTAGGTAAAATATTAAGGCCTACAGAAAATGTTAAGGCCTGGGTAACTGTTACCTGGCTAGCCTGCAATTATAAGGAAACCTTCTCATATGTTTCTGCTGTGACTAGGAAATTTTTTAATGCAAGATTGATTACATATTGTTATGTTCTGTGCCCTTTGAAACAAATCACAATTGAAGTCAGTTTTGTATAGTTACCCATAACTTGGATCTGAACCAACCACCGGACAGCACTTCCTGCACCTTAGTATAAGCTTTTATATTTTAAGCTGCCATCTTCCACCTTCCATAATTTCAATTCCAGAGGCTATGATACCCTATTTTGGACTTCAAGGACACTAGGCACACATGGTGTTGGGGAATGGCTTTGTGTACTGTGTATTTAGATGCTGATTTCCTTACCCCAGAGATCTGGTTGCAGTCTGGACTTCCGCATGGTCATTATTACTGAAGCATCTCCCATCTTTATGTTGTGTGAAAATTGTTCTTTATCATCTTTGATTGGTTAATAAATAGCTGATCAGCCTATAGCTGGGCCAGAGAGTTAAGCAGAACTTCCAGTCCCAGTGAGGGGGTACCAGATGGAGAGAGTCACCATGAGAGTTGCCAAGAGGACACAGAGGAGAACAGCCAGGGCCAGACTGGGAAGGGGCAGATGGCCGGGAAGTAGCCAGCATAGTCGGGTTAGAATAGATGAATATCTGCCCAGCTACAGTGCAAGAAGCATATATATAAATATAAAGGTCTCTGGTCATTATTCAGGAATAAGGGAGGCATAGAAAATGTGCCCTTCCCCCAGCCTTGAGCAGGCTGCTCAGACCTGGGTTGTCACACTTGCTAGCCCACCTAGGGTAGAGTCTTCCAACCTAGGTAAAGTCTATTGCCCTGCCACATCTGCAGCTTTCCTCCAAGACGCCACTACCTGCTGAGAGGCTGAGCTTGTTCTCCTGACACTATCCTGACAAAGCAGTGATCCTAACAACACAAGGAGATCCTGGCGTGGTGGGGGATGGGTTCCCTTCCTTTAGCAGCTCAGACTCATAAGTAAACATTGGCCTTGATCAGAAAACTTTGTCTTGGATCCTTATTTCTCTCAATGCTTTTCCCATCCAAAACCCCATCTTTACTTTCAGGAACCCAGTAACCTGTGGCCACAGGTGGCACCTGACGAGTGGCCTGAAAGCAGAAAGAAGGACAGGGGTTACACTGTCTTGGTGGGGCTCTACAGAAAATAGAAGATGTATCCGTGCACAGTAAGCAACATGCAGCATTACTGTTAACACTACAAATGTCATCTTTTGAAGGCTGTTGATCGTAAGGATTGAAGGCTAGACTGAGTGTTGGCCTGGCGCTGATATCACCTAGGGGTTGACAGTGGAAAATGGGACTGGAAAAATTCTAAGCAGGTATTTGTCCTCAGTCAAAAACTACATCAGGCAGCGGGAGTAGGGCTTAAAATAATAAAATAAAATAAAATTAAGGGGGGAGGGTATAGGAAAGTTTCGGGATAGCATTTGAAATGTAAATAAAGAAAATATCTAATAAAAATATTTAAAAAATAATAAAATAAAATTAAATTAAAAAAAAGAGTAAAAGAAAAAAACAAAACAAGGGAAATGACATGAGAGAGAGAGAGATCAAGAGAGAAGGAAAATGGATTTCTCTCTCAGGAACAGAGGGAAATTGGGAGATGTCCTGCTTTCTCTCAGGCCCCTACACGAGACACTCTTAGTTCTGGTTACATCAAGTTCACTACCCTCTCTGTATTGTCTGTGTTTGATGCACCAATCTGTCCATGTGTCAATTTGTGTCTGTTTTTGCTTTGTTGTCTGAATGACTGTTCTATGTTTCATGTTGAAAAGAAAAAATGGTTAAAACTTTATCTGCTGGCTATCCATCTCTTGATTCAGTCTCAGTTTGCACAGTGGAGGCTGATTAAAGTTGTCCTGAACCTTAGCCAGGAGTCAAGCACAGCAGGATAGGTCCTGCTGAAAAGCTGTTTTTAAAAACAGGTCTGAAGCACACACCTTTAATTCCAGCACTTGGGAGGCAGAGGCAGGTGGATTTCTGAGTTCGAGGCTAGCCTGGTCTACAGAGTGAGTTCCATGATAACCGGGGCTACACAGAGAAACCCTGTCTCAAAAAAAAACCAAAAAAACAAACAAACAAAAAAAACCCCACAAAAACACAAAAACACAAAAACAAAACCAAACAAACAAAGAGTCTGCAGCTTCTTAGTTTTAAGGCAAATAAAGTGATAGTTGTTTTTTTTTCCTAGAAAAATCTCTGCAATTGTGATTATTGAATTCAGCAAATGACAAAGTGCTTTTTATCTTGAAATTATAGGTAGTAAAAATTCTTTGATTGGTCTAAATTTATAATATTTGTGTAGCTGCTTCATTTGGTTTCTGACTGGTCTTAAAGGTATAAATATGCTCTGCATGTCTTGGTCATAGAGTATTGGCTTATAAGTTATTGGGTATGATTAAAAAGGTGTAACATTGGTAACAAGAAAGTTAGCTTAAAACTGGTAACTCATGGTTGTAGTCATTTTAAACAGCACGAGGCATCAACCAGACCAGGAAACTAGGGTTCTAAGGATACTTCTAAACTGGGATAATATTTTATGTAATTCTTATCCTAGGAACTAGACTTATAAGAGACAAGATTTAGAACAATGTCTCTTTAATGAAGCATTAAAAATTGTACTGTTGGGGGCTGGCGAAATGGCTCAATGATTAAGAGCACTGACTGCTCTTCCAAATGTCCTCTCTTCAAATCCCAGCAACCACATGGTGGCTCACAACCACCCGTAATGAGATCTGGCGCGTACTCTTCAGAGTCAGCTGCAGTGTACTTACGTATAAGGAAAAATAAATCTTTTAAAAAAAAGTTGCGGGCTGGTGAGATGGCTCAGTGGGTTAGAGCACCCGACTGCTCTTCCGAAGGTCCGGAGTTCAAATCCCAGCAACCACATGGTGGCTCACAACCATCTGTAACAAGATCTGACGCCTTCTTCTGGAATGTCTGAAGACAGCTACAGTGTACTTACATATAATAAATAAATAAATAAATCTTTTAAAAAAATGTTGCACTGTCATGCATTCATATATACGAATTGACTGCCAAACTTAGTAATGTGAAAGTGATGTTTCTGATATTGATTTTAAAGAGAATAAATTGTTTAAAATTGTGTTTTGCTTTCTAAAAGTTATGGATCTATTCTAATATTGCAAAAGAAACTTAAAAATTGTGGTTAAAATGGCCAGTGTTCCATTGATTGCAGTTTGCAGTTTTGATCGCAAGTTTAAGATTTTTAACTTACCCATATATTGTAGTTAGGATGATTACAAGAGTAATCATCTTATGAGAGTGCTAACGCAGCTCACTTCAGCCATCCAGTCATACAAAGCAAAGACAGACTTATCTAGATAGATACATCTTTGTGCAGAAACTGGACTCTTAAACTATCAGTTTATCTATGGTTGGCTGCCTTGCAAGGGACTACAGTACAAGCAATGCTTTCACAGCACTAAGGTTATAAGGAATGTTTTAAGTATAAATCATCTTAAGAAACACTGTCCAAAAAATTAGAGGCATAGACAGACAGTGGAATTGTTCTCCTGGAATCTGTCCTCACTGCAGGAGGGATAATCTTTGGGCTAGGACTCAGGCAGTATGCTCAGATTAAGAAATATTTACATTTGAGTTAATGCAAACCTCAGAGCAGCCTCTGGAGGCTTGTATGGCTTTTCTTTTGTTTTGCAAACTGTGCCTAGAGAAGTTTTGGAACCTTGCCTCTCCTTGCCTCCCAGGAATCATTTTTTTAAGCTAAAACAACATTATTACAGATCTATCCAGGTGTTGTTGAAAATAAAATTTAAACTTAAGATTTATGAAAGGTCAATGAAGCTGTAGAACTTATACAGGCATTACAAGCTGGCTTGCCTACTCCATATAGAATTATTATAGATTTGGAAGGTTTTTTTTTTTCCTTTGCATCCTGATAATTGTAAAGGGTTTGCTTCTAGTGAGCTTGTGATCATTGGAAAGTTTTCCCTCTAGAAATGGCTAATAGCCCTTACATTATATAAGAAAAAAATTTTCTTTGTCTCTGCTTCAAGACAAGAAGCTAGGACTTTGATTTTTTTTTTTTTTTCTCCTGAGACAGGGTTTCTCTGTATAGCCCTGGCTGTCCTGGAACTCACTTTGTAGACCAGGCTGGCCTCGAACTCAGAAATCTGCCTGCCTCTGACTCCCAAGTGCTGGGATTAAAGGCATGTGCCACTATGCCCGGTGAAGCTAGGACTTTGAATCTTTCAGTGTATATTGTTTCTTATGTGGAAAGCATTTTGTTAGCTAATGCCTCTGAAGGGAAATTTACTACAAATCTTTGCTCTTACACAATTTAACAAATTAATTTAAAAAAAATTTTAATTTGTTAACTTTTAAACAAAGGTTTAAAGTTTTGGGGAGTAGCTGTTGCTCCAGAAAAGATTCAGAGGCAATATCTTTTTAATATTTAGGGTCTTAGTTATATTCTAGAAAAATTGTGGTACAGAAGATTTAAGAAAGAAAAGATAATTTGCTTACCTCAAAATTATTTTCAAAAGCTTCCAGAAGTTAATTGGCTAAGGTCTGACCTTAAGCTCACCACTGGAGGACTTAGGCCTTTGTTGGAGATGCAAATTAACTGGTGAAAAACAAAAGGCTTTGCAGAAAGTAGAAGAAGCTTCTGTAATCAATTGTTATCAATTGTAATCAGTGGTAATCAAATATTATCTGTGTATTCTAGTTACTGTTACTCAGTGGGCCCACAGCAATTCTTTGGCAAAAGAGAACATTAATGTAGAATCATCTTTCTTCAACTTCAAGTAAAGTTTTAACATCCTATTATGAAGCTGTTGTGGTGTTAATAAAGAATTGTAAGATAAAATCATGAAGGTATTTTAGGAAAAAATATGTCTTAAAAACCTGACAAGTGGCCGGGCAGTGGTGGTGCATGCTTTTAATCCCAGCACTTGGGAGGCAGAGGCAGGCAGATTTCTGAATTTGAGGCCAGCCTGGTCTACAGAGTGAGTTGCAGGACAGCCAGAGCTATACAGAGAAACCCTGTCTTGAAAAACAAAAACAAAAACACCCAAACAAACAAACAAACAAACAAACAAACAAAAAAACCTGACAAGGCCTCTGTTCCTTGTTTTGAACAGCAATTAAATTGGTTACTGCAGAACTTTGATATTTGGCCTACTGCATAACAAACTTTTTGGGTAAAATTAATAATCATTATCCAAAAGATAAGTTTTTAAAAATTGCTTCTATGCATGCTTTTGTATTTTCTGTAAATTTATGCATGCAAGCATTCCATAAAGAATACATCTACTGTGTTTAAAAACAGCCCCTCTATGGGAAAGAAGTATATGTGATTGGATCACATGTTTATTCTTTTGAGTTTCCTTCTGCTTCAGCACAGATAATTGAATTGTGTGTTGTAGCCATATATATATATATATATATATATGTATACGTATATATATATACATATATATATGTATATATATACATATATATGTATATGTATATATATACATATATATATATGTGTGTGTGTGTGTATGTATATATATATATATGTGTGTATGTATATATATAAAGACATAATTTCTTGAAATTGTTCCATTTTTAGATACTGCTAATTCTCAAAATTGCAATTATACAACTCAAGTTAAGAAAAAATATTGTTCTTTTTTAAAGGACTGTCTTTGGACATTTAAGAACTCATTCGAGATCGCCTGGACAAGATCTCTTAAGGCAATGCCACACTAGATTTATATCCCAGGCAGATTATAGGCCTTACACAAGAATAATTTGCCATATAATCTCATTCTTTACACCATCAAAATAGTAATGGCTTGAGATAATAATTTGGTATTTTTAGAGAATGTGCATGTCATATTGTAAAGACCTGTTTACCTTTTCCACAAAATGGTGTTAAATCTTGAGGACTTACACAATTTTAATCAATTATTGCAAATAGATACTGTATTAGTCAGGGTTCTCAAGAGTCACAGAACTTATGGGTAGTCTATATATAGTAAAGGAATTTATTGACGACTTACAGTCTGCAGTCCAACTCCCAACAATGGTCAGTAGCAGCTGTGAATGGAAGTCACTCCCGCACAGTAAGCAGGCAAAGGAGGGAGGGAGGGAGGGAGGGAGAGAGAGAGAGAGAGAGAGAGAGCCTTTCTTCTTCCAATGTCCTTATATGGTCTCCAGCAGAAGGTGTAGCCCAGATTAAAGGTATGTGCCACCACACCTTTAATCCCAGATGACCTTGAACTCAGAGATCTCCCTGTCTTAATGTTCTGGAATCCATAGGCACTATGACTCAAGATCTCCATACCAAGATCCAGGTCAGAAACTTCTATCTCCCAACTTCCAGATTAGGGTCACTGGTGAGCCTTCCAATTCTGAATTGTAGTTCATTCTAGATATAGTCAAGATGACAACTAGGAATAGCCACTACAGATACTCATATTTCTGATTTTAGAAAAATAAAAATATGCACATGTGACTATTGATACCTTTTCAGGTTTTCTAGTTGTGACTGCTTTAACAGGAAAAGCAACTAAAAATGTAATTAGTCATTGCCTATGTTAATTTTTTTTATGCTTGGTGTTCCAAATCAAATTAAAACAGATATTGGAACTGGCTATTACTGTCAAGCATTTGAGATGTTTTGTCTACAATTTAATGTTACCCATGTTACTGGGGTTTTTAATAATTCTCAAGGACAAGGTATCATGGAACTTTAAAACTATATCTTCTTAAAAAACAAATAGGTGGGAATTATATCCCCATGCACATTATTTAAATCATGCTTTTTAGTTTAAAAATTTTTTAATTTGGATGCCAAAGAACTCCTTGCTGAATGCCTTATAGTATCCTACAACTAGGCATACTCATGCCTAGGTGAGATGGAAGGATCCACTTATTGGCATATGGCATGATCCTGATCAGGTATGTAATATGGGGAAGAGGCCATGTTTGTGTTTTTTCCACCGAATGTTGCAAGAACTTGTTAGCTCCAGAGTGATTGGTGTGACAAGCTGACACAAAAGGCTAATGCTGACCTGTGAGCTTGCTGAGTGCCCTGACAATGGTGACAGGAAAGCTGTATTGAGTATATGTTCTTGACCCACCTTTGCTTGCCTATGTCCCAGAATAGACAATGTAAGCTGCCTCGCTTCAAGTTTTTTTTTTTTTTTTTTTTAACAAAAATATACCTAAAAGCGAAGCTTCTGGAAAAACCATTTGTTCTTCCCTGTCTTGTATCGCTCCTCAAACTTGACCTTGGCCTCCCGCCTGGCCTTGCGCTTCAAAGCTGGGTCCCTGAACACATCCTTGTTGACAACAGTCTTGTCCAAGGGGATATCCACAGAGTACCTTGTGGGCATGAGGTGGTTGTAGTTATAAACTTTCACAAAGAACTTGATCTTGGATCGCTTGGTGATCTTCTTCTTGCCCATGGCAGCTGTCACTTTCCGGGGATAGCGGTCAATTCCAGCCACCAGGGCATGGCTGTAAGGGCGGTCCAAGGTGCCATCGTCAATGTTCTTCACGATGACGGCTTTGCGTCTGGAATAGCGTCCGGCCAGGACCAGCACCACTTTCCCGGGTTTCATGAACTTGCCCATCTCGACAGCAGGCAGCCGGCACCCAGCAGAAAGGAAAGGAGGGCACTTCCTCGCTTCAAGTTTTTAACCTTGTGGGACAGAGAACATACAGACTGTGGAAACTGATGTAGAAAAATTAATCAAAAGGAGCAGTTACAATGACTCTTCTTTTTCCTTTAATGTGACCAGTTATTTTAACTCAATCTTGGACTGGTCTAGAAATAAATCCAATATTGCAGATTCCTATTATGAAGATAGCTACAAAAAAATCTTTTTTTCTGTTTTTTTGAGACAGGGTTTCTCTGTATAGCCCTGGCTGTCCTGGAACTCACTTTGTAGACCAGGCTGGCCTCAAACTCAGAAATCTGCCTGCTTTTGCCTTATCATGCCCAACTCAGCTAAAAATCTTTATCAGCCAGCAGAGTTAACTTGGAGCATAGCCTCCACTATCTACATGAGAAGTAACAATTTTTCTGTTGATCCATAAGTGTTTCACAGCTAGCTATACGAGCAAGCCAACCTCTGTTTCTGCCACTGTTCATTGAGTCCTGTTTTTACCCTCCAAACATCATGTGTTTTCCACGTGCCTTGCCTCAGCACGAGCATCCAATCAGCCCAAGCCAGTGGAAGCAGCAAGAAACTGCAATATGCCACCAGAAGGTTTTTGGTGCATTTCTCTATATGGAGTCCAGACAAATGCAGCTCAACTATGCAATGTAGGGCAGACCAATACATGTGTGTCATTAGCAAACCATCTTTCATCACATGTCCTTTCACATGAGTGCTTTAGCAGAACATCGTCTCTCCTGCGTCTGCTTCAGTGAAACACTCCTTCATGAGTCAGCCTTGGCCTTTCACACCTGTGTCCACTTTAATGAAAAGTTCACGTTTGCCCCAGTAAAACATCATCCAGGGCTGGTGAGGTGGCTCAGTGAGTAAGAGCACTTCAGTGAGTAAGACTGCTCTTCCAAACGTCCTGAGTTCAAATCCCAGCAACCACATGGTGGCTCACAACCATCCATAACAAGATCTGATGCCCTCTTCTGGCGTGTCAGAAGTCAGCTACAGTGTACTTACATATAATAAATAAATTTTAAAAAACAAAACAAAAAAACACCAATACCATCCAACCGACTTTCCAAAGAACCCTTAAGTTTCCACTTGATTATTCCTGTCTATTCCCTGATTCTAGTCCTCAGCGCTCAGCCTCTGCTGGCTTTTTAAAAATACTCTCCTGTTACCAGAATTCCAAGAGGCAACTGACACTCAAGGGCATAGGGTTCTTTAAAGGGCCAGGCACATAAAATAAATCACACTGCAAAGTAGCAAAATCCAGCTACATCTGTCTTCCTCTCTCCCTGCATCCAGTAACATTGATAAGAATTTTGTACAAAGCTTCTCTTTGTGCTCAATACAGGAAGAACGAGGTCAAAGGGACTTTGAATCTGTGGAAGATTATAAAACCTCTCAGAATAACAAAGCATTACCCATCTCTGATTTATTATTTTGTGATCCTCAACAGTATATTAGGTCTTTTTGTTGTTTGTCTGAGACAGGTTTCCTTATTATGTAGTATACTGGCTATCCTGGATCCTACTGTAGAGGCCAGGCTGCTGTGTGATGTGCTTCAACTCCTGCCTCTGCCTCCCAACTGCTGTGATTAATGTTGTATGTCACCATACCCAGCTAACTTTATGGAATATGACTTAAAAGAAAAAGAGAAATAGCTGGGCGGTGGTGACGCCTTTAATCCCAGCACTTGGGAGGCAGAGGCAGGTGGATTTCTGAGTTCGAGGCCAGCCTGGTCTACAGAGTGAGTTCCATCCAGGACAGCCAGGACTACACAGAGAAATCCTGTCTTGAAAAACAAAACAGAACAAAACAAAACAAAACAAAACAAAACAAAACAAAACAAAACAAAACGACAGAGTTTCTCTGTGTACCCTTGGCTATTCTGGAACTTTGTGCAGACCAGGCTACGCTCAAACTCACAAGGATTCATGAGCCTCTGCCTTTTGGGTGCTGGGTTTAAAGGCACGTGTCAACACTACTCAGCTAAAACTATTTACTTTTATTTCACTTACATTTTTGTTCAACCGGGGGACAAAAGCAGAGAAGACAGGTGTACGGTGGGATTTGTGTGCCTGTCTCTTGAAAGGATCCCCGTGGCTAGCCCACAGACTCTTTGGGAATGCTTAGCTATCAGAACTGCTTGACTCTATGACCTTCAGTGCCTGTTCCCTCTGCACTTCTGGGAACAGGAGAGGGTATTTAAAAGGCAGCAGAGGCTGAGAGGGTGTTTGGATTTAGTAGGGTCCAGTTGGTGTAAGGGTAGGATCAGGGAGTAGGGTTAAGGAAGACAGTTGTTGCAGGAAGAAGGAGAGTTATATAGGGCTAGAGAAGAAAAGGGATTGAGAAAATAAAACAGTTGAAAGTGAATTAAGCTAGCAGTGAGAAGACAGTTGGTGTCCATTAAGCCATGAGAAACTGAGCTGAGCCAGAGAAGATATTTTTAGAAGGCAGGAAAATAACCCACAAAGAACCCACACAAACTGGCAAAAAGTTAAGAATAAAGTATGCTACACAGGTACAAAAATAAATTCTGTTTTGCAACTCAGAACTCATTGCTCAGTATGAGTTTTGATACATTCAAGAAAAATTATGGCATACAAGACAGCTCAGTGGGATGATGGATTGATGATGCTTGTCTTGAAAATGAGGTCATAGTTGAAGATGCCTGTCAGTGGACATTTGCTTCAGTGTATATACTACTGGCATATCCTACCTACAGATTAGTATTCTGAGTGAATTAGGAAAGAATATGAACGGAACTCTTAAAAAAACAGTTTTATTTATTTATTTATTAGTTATATGCAAGTACACTGTAGTTGTCTTCAGACACACCAGAAGAGGGGATCCGATCTCATTAAAGACAGTTGTAAGTCACCATGTGGCTCCTGGGATTTGAACTCAAGAGCTTTGGAAGAGCAGTCAGTGCTCTTAACACTGAGCCATCTCTCCAGTCCCCATGAACTGAACTCTTAAGAGATGTGGAGTATAAAAAAAAAAAAATCAAGAGGAAGATTTACTTTAAAATGATTCCTAGAGTAAATTGAAAAAAAAGAGCAAGAGATTTTTTCAGTGGGGAGATTCCAAAGTTGTCATAATTATGTCTTTATTGCAAAGAGAGATAAAATAATAAAGGGTCCATAAGACAATTAAATTAGGGCTGGAGAGATGGCTCAGTGGTTAATTGCACTGACTGCTCTTCCAGAGGTCCTGAGCTCAATTCCCAGCAACCACATGGTGGCTCAAAACCATCTGTAATGGTATCTGATGCATTCTTCTGATGTGTGTTTGAGGACAGCTACAGTGTACTCATATAAATAATAATAAATAATATTTAAAGATAACTGAATTAAGTATCTTTCTTTGAGAAAGGGTTATTTTCAGGAATCTTTTTGTTTGTTTTTGTTTTTTGAGTCTGGGTTTCCCTGTGTAGCCCTAGCTGTTCGAGAACTTTCCCTTTAGATCTGGCTAGCCTCCAACTCAGAGATCTGCCTGCCTCTGCCTCCCAAGTGCTGAGATTACCCCAGTTTATTTCCAGAAATCTTATATGTGACGTGAGTGATCTTTATAGACCACACAGAAATCACATGTGAAATTCATTAAATAAAAATTTATGGACTTAAAACAAAAATTGCTTTTAGGTTGTTCCAATTTTCTGTTTTATTTTTTTCTCTTTTTACTACTTTGTTTGTGGGTTCTTCTCCTAACAATATCTTCTCTGGCTCAGGACAGCTTTTCCAGGCTAAACTGTTCACCAATTGTCTTCTTTTCTAACTCTACTTTCTGATCCTACTCTTCTGTTTCCTGGAACCTCCCCATTCCTACTCTTGAATGGTACTCCCTCTTTGCCAGCTTCTGAGGTCTTTTTATATTCTTTCCTGTTCCCAGAATTCCTAGAGGCAACAGGCATTAAAGGACATAGTGTCCTTTAAAGAGCCAGACGCATAAATCATACTACTTTTTCTTTCATTCATTTTGTATAAACCATTTAAAGTGGCCATTCTGAATGCCAAGGTTATTGTGAAATAGTTACATCAGCTCCTGTATCCACCAAACCTATTTCAATGTCATTCACTTGCAACTTTAATTTTGGCCTCTGATACATAACAACACGTTTTCCAGTTCTTTCAAATCTCCTTCTGTTCCTTTTTACTGGAGCAGTATGAAATGAATTATAAATTCTTGCTATCTCGCATAGAAGACACCCAGTCTTGGTATTTTATTTACAAGCTGTAAGCCTAGATTGGGCAGGTTTTGGAGCTGTTCTAACTTATATCCCAGGCATATGACCCTTGTTACTTGCTGTTCCTCCTGGCCACCTGCTCATGATCTATCTCCTCTCATGACAGCCTTCTCCTCCCTCCATCTCCTTTCTCCTTCTCATCTGGTCAGAGACCCCCTCACTCAATCCTCAAGTCCTGTCTTTCTCTCCCTATTGCCCAATTATAGGCTCTTACCTTTAATTAATCAGTTAATTTAAATTGGGGAGCAGGGTTTACATAGCATCACTTGGTATATGTGAAGATCTCCTCCTCAGGGGCAACCAGATCTTGGGGTACAAAATTTAGCATATGAATATGTAGCAGCGCCAGAACCCTCCCCCCCCCCCCAAGAGCAGCTTTGCCGTTGATATGCTGGGGGAATGGTTCTGTGCACTGTGCATTCAGATGATGAGTACTGTGCCCAGAGATCTGGTTTTCGTCTGGACATTGGTATTGTCAAGCATCTCCTGTCTCGATGCTGTGCGGGGGAAAATTGTTTTCAGTCATCTCTGATTGGTTAATAGAGAGCTGATCAGCCAATAGCTGATTCTGATCCCAGTGAAAGGATCTCTGAGGGAGACCAGAGAAGAAGATTCACAGTGAGCATGCAGCATGAGCAGGTCACCAGAGGAGTTGCCATGAAGATATATTAATGGAGCAGGAGTAGCCAGGGAAGACTAAGATGGCAAGTAACGAGACATGTGGCTGGGTAGGCAGCCATAGATGGATTAGAATAGATGAATAGCTAGCTGCCCAGCTCTAGTGCAAGAAGCCTTTTGATAAATATAAAGTCTTGTATCTATTTGGGAGCTAGAGTGTGTATAGAAAATCCAGAATTTTATTTTATTCATTTAATTTTTTTTAGATTTATTTATTTATTATATGTAAGTACACTGTAGCTGTCTTCAGACACTCCAGAAGAGGGAGTCAGATCTCGTTATGGATGGTTGTGAGCCACCATGTGGTTGCTGGGATTTGAACTCCGGACCTTCAGAAGAGCAGTCGGGTGCTCTTACCCACTGAGCCATCTCACCAGCCCCAGAATTAATTTTATATTTGATGCCCAATATGGGGCAAACTTCCCCACTATTCCCTATACCCCACCCCACTGTGACCCCCAATGTGCGGCTAGCTACAGCTGCAATAAAAGACTATGCAACAGTAGGAAAGATTTGGCATGAGCTGGAAAACAGCAGCCCAGCCCAGGGTGTCAGGTGGGTCCTGGAAAACCAGGGGAACACAGATCAGATTTAGATGCCGGGCTAGACTGCCTCTTCCCTGTGAGTGAAAGGACAGGGCCACAGGAAGCACAAGCTAGGCACACACAGAGAGAACATGCAGAAAAAATCTGAGCCGAACTTCTGCTCAGGTAAAAAAAAATTAAATTTGTGATTAAATCATAAGAAAGAGTCTGGGTATAAAACATCACAGGCAGATATAGTTTGAAATTAATAAAATAAAAGTAAACAAAGAGAGAGTTAAATAATATTAAAAAGGATTCCCCAGAGGAAAAAGTTTAGAAAAAATCAAATACAAAAGTATTAAGTTTAGAAAGCAGTAAGAGAGAAATAGATAAATGCACATAAAAAAAAAAGTCTCCAAAGGAAGAAGAAAGAAAATGAAAGTCTCTAAAGAAAAAAGATAAGCCGGGCGTGGTGGCACATACCTTTAATCCCAGCACTTGGGAGGCAGAGGCAGGCAGATTGCTGAGTTCGAGGCCAGCCTGGTCTACAGAGTGAGTTCCAGGACAGCCAGGGCTACACAGAGAAACCCTGTCTTGAAAAGCAAAAGCAAAAACAAAAACAAAAACAAAAACAAAAGTGTCTGAAGAAAGGAGACAAAGAGAAATAAAGCATCCAAAGAGAGGAGAGAGAAGTAAAAACTAAGTCTCCAAAAATGGAGAAAATTAAAGAGTTTAGAAAAAAACAAAAAACACTTAGCAGGGCGTGGTGGCGCACGCCTTTAATCCCAGCACTCGGGAGGCAGAAGCAGGAGGATTTCTGAGTTCCAGGCCAGCCTGGTCTACAAGTGAGTCACGGTACAGCCAGGGCTACACAGAGAAATACTGTCTCGAAAAACCAAAACAAAAAAACAAAACAAAAATAAAACCTAAAACTTTCCATGGTAAAAAATGAAGAAACACAACAGAAGAGGACACATGGATGCCACATAATTTTGTTTTGACTGTCAACCTAAAAATAATTATGTGTGAAGTGTGCCTTCCCTCAGCCTTGAGTGGGCTGAGTCAGACCTGTTTCTGCCACAATCGCCTCGCCCACCTAGGATGGAGTCTTACCACGTAGGTAAATTCTACTGTGTGCCACATCTGCAGCTTCCTGCAAGAAACCACCTGCTGAGCAGCTGAGCTTGTTTTCCTGAGCAGATCCTGGCATAGTGGGGGATGGGTTCCCCCCTTTAAAAGTCAGACCCTAGAATTAAAGGTATGGGATTTCCCAGTGATAGGTTAAATAAAATTTTATTGACTTTAAATGTTTAAATGTCACTAAGACAGATATCACAGTTGCTGAAAAACACTGAATTTTAGAAAGTATTGATGAATTAAATCAGCCTATATATACCTTAACTTCAGAATAGCGGGAAGGAAATAGGTTGGCGACCTTAGCTGCCCAGTTGTACCCCCTAACCAAAGAAGGGGAGGTGTCTGTGTGGACCCCAGATCACCAGAAAGCCTTTAAAGAGATTAAAAAGGCCCTACTGATGGCCAGCCTATGCCTGACCTAACCAAGCCTTTCACTCTTTATGTGAAAGAGAGAGCAGGGGTCACCAGAGGAGTCCTTACTCAGACTTTGGGACTTTGAAAAAGCCCAGTGACTTACCTATCCAAGAAGTTACACCCTGTTGCCAGTAGGTGGTTTTCTTGCCTGAAAGCTATTGCTGCCATAATCTGCTTGTCAAGGATGCTGATAAGCTCACTCTGGGACAACAAATAACTGTAGTGGCATCCCACACTCTTGAAAGCATTACCAACGCTCCTGTGACACATCAGAGCTTTTTGTTGTCTAAATGAGTGACCTTCGCTTCATTCCACCTGCTGTCCCACTGTGTGAGACTGCACCTACTCATCACTGCGCTGACATTCTGGCAGAAGAAATGATCTGAATTATCAGATCAGCCTTGGCCTGAGGGTACGAGCTGGTACACTGATGACAGTAGCCTCGAGGTTAAAGGTAAGCAAAAGGTGGGGACAGCAGTATGGTGGTGAACAGAAAGCAAGTGATCTAGGCCAGCAGCCTTCCTGAGGGACGTCGGCCCAGAAAGCTGAACTTGCGACTTTAAGACAAGCTCTATAAATGGCAAAAGAAAAGTCTACACTGACAACAGGTATGCTTTTGCCACTGTACGGGACAATATACAAAGAGGGCTGTTGACATCTGCAGAAAAAGACCTAAGATGCTGTGGCTAAAGAAAATCAGATGGCAGATCTAACCGTCAAGCAGGTGGCTCAAAAAACAATGATCCTGGCAGTCAAGGAGTCTAAAGATTATTATGACATCAGAGAGACCAGCTTTAGATACACCGCTGAGCACTATCAAGCTATAGACAGTATTTGGCTTGGCCTGGGGGCCAAGAAATTCAAAGGTGTGGTTAGGTCCTTTGACTACTATGTTACAGGACTCTCTGACTTAGCAGAAGAAATAGTCAAAAGCTTCAAGGCCTGTGCTATAATGAGGTAGAATTTCTAAAAGAAATCTTCCCAAGGTAATGGACCTGCCTTTGTTGCCCAGGTAAATCAGAGACTGGCCAAGATATTAGAGATCGGTTAAAAGTTACATTGTGCATGCAGGCCCCAAAGCTCAGGACAGGTAAAAAAATTAATAGAACCATTAAGAGACCCTTACCAAATTGACAGCGGAGACTGGCGCTATGATTAGATAGCTCTCCTACCCTTTATGCTCTTCAGGGATAGAAACACCCCTGGACAGTTTAGACTGACCCCCCTATAAATTACTCTACAGGGGGCCCCCCTCCACTGGTAAAAATAGCCTTTGTACATAGTGCTGACATGCTGCTTTCCCAGCCTTTGTTCTCTAGGCTCAAGGTGCTCCAGTGAGTGAGACAGCGAGCGAAAAAGCAGCTCCAGAAGGCCTACTCAAGAGAAAAAGACCTGCTACATTAGACGTCTCCACACAGAAAACCTTAAGACTCCGGTGGAAAGGCCCTTATCTTGTACTCTTGACAGCTCTACTTTCTACCTTTATGGGACCCCTTTTGATTTTGCTTCTGCTTTTAATTATAGGTCCATGTGTGTTAAATAGGCAAGTCACCTTTATTAAAACAGAAATTAGTGCAATGTGGCTTTTAGTTTTAAGACAACAGTACCATGCCCTAAAGTAAAGGATCAAGTATGTCAGGAAAAAAATTGTGTCTAGTTCTAAGATTAGAACTACTAACAAGTAGAAGGGGGGAATGAAAGTATAACAACGTAAAAACAGAATTCTAGGCCTTTAGGCCCAGGCTTGGGAATGTGGCCTTTGTAAAGGTATGCTAATCATAAAAGAGATAGGGACATTCCTCTACCCACCCGCTTCCTGGGTTCAAAGAGTGCTCATTCAAAGAAAGTCACCCTGGCCATTACCAGAACCTGCAATGCAAATGTGCTATTGTTAGGGGCTCTTAGAAGCTGTCTTGAGAGTTAACAATTACCAGGTATTCCTTGTGACTCTTGTAACTTTACACTTCCTTGTGACTCTTAACTGGTATCTTTGGTATCTTCCAACAACGCCCTCCCCACTTCCTTGAGTTTCGGTTTCTTCCTTTAAATACCCCCTTACCCAGCTACTCGGGGCGCCATGGTCCTCTACCCCTGCGTGGTGTATGACCATGGGCCCGAGAGCGCTCTTGAATAAAAATCCTCTTGCAATTTGCAGCAAGACCCGTTTCTTGTGGGTGATTTTGGGGTGTCGCCTCTCCTGAGTCAGAACGTGGGGGAGCCCTCACATTGTGGGTCTTTCAGGGGAAGAGGTTTTGTCTTTGTTTTAACAGGAGAAAAAAAATGCATCCCATCAAAATTAGATTTGACTAGGGGGGAGACCTCTGAAAATCCTGGCTACAGATATGAAGGAAGAATCCAAGAACAACAGAAGTAACATGAATGCTGACCTAAAGTGGAAACTTCTAGTTTCTTTGGAAAGTCAGTTATGTCAAATGATGTTGTGCTGGGGCACACAGGTGAGAGGATGTTTTGCTACTGAAGAATGAAAAATTACTGGCCTCTTGTGAGAACATGAACTTTTTACCTCGGAGCCCACCCCCTCCCATCTAGAAAACATTTTTGAGATAAAGGCCTCCTAGAACAACCTCAAAATGAACCGGGTACATTGCCAAATGATAGGACATGACTCCTTAGTTACGTAGATTCCTTGATAGGACATGACTCCTTAGTTACGTAGATTCCTTTGGCAGAACTCCCTAGTGATGTAAACTTGTACTTTCCCTGCCCAGTTCTCCCCCCTTTGAGTTTTACTATATAAGCCTGTGAAAAATTTTGGCTGGTCGTCGAGACTCCTCTACTCTGTGCAAAGGTGTATGAGTTTCGACCCCAGAGCTCTGTGTGCTTTCATGTTGCTGCTTTATTTCGACCCCAGAGCTCTGGTCTGTGTGCTTTCATGTTGCTACTTTATTAAATCTTGCCTTCTACATTTTATGTATGGTCTCAGTGTCTTCTTGGGTACGCGGCTGTCCCGGGACTTGAGTGTCTGAGTAAGGGTCTCCCTTCGGGGGTCTTTCACTATAACAGACAAGTGAAAGGACATTTGATGAAGGGGTATAAATGTGACCCCACAGACAGTGGGAGACAGGCATTGGTTTGGTTTGCTCCACTTCACTATTCTTCACTAACAACACGCATGTATTGGTTTGCCTTAGATAGCATTGTTGAGCTCCATTTGTGGTAATGCCACCATTGAGAGAAACTCACCAAAGAACTGCTAATGTGGGGTTGGGGGCTGGAGAGATGGCTGAGCAGTTAAGAGCACTGACTGCTCTTTCAAAGGTCCTGAGTTCAAATTCCAGCAACCACGTGGTGGCTCACAACCATCAGTAACAAGATCTGGCTCCCTCTTCTGGAGTGTCTAAAGACAGCTACAGTGTACTTACATATAATTAATAAATAAGTCTTCAAGACAAAACAAAACAAAAAAAACCTGCTAATGTGGTTCCTGAGGCAGCTTGCTGCTGCTAAGGCCTTACCTCAGGCTGGTTGGTGAGCCTTGCAATTTCTTTAAGATTGATCTACAGCTGCTGGTTCATGTGTGGTGTCTGCCTTCCAAGAGGACTGCACTGCAGCTGCTGAGTCATATTTGGTGTTTGCTACAGGACTGAACTGCAGAAGAAGATGGAGCTCGTCCCCAAAAAACTATTGCTAAACACGTCCAGTTCCCCCATATCCTAATAACTTTTCTCTTCTATTGTAGTTGGTGGGTGGTGGGCAAGAGGAGAGGTTGAACTTTTAATAGGTTGCAAAAAAATTTATGCTTACACTAATCCCTCTAGGGAACAGCTCTAAGGAGATATGAAAATGTCTCCAGCCAGGACTTCAGCTAAGCATAGCCAGTAAATCTTGTTGGCTACAGATTCCTCAGGACTTATCATGTCATTCTTTCAAATGGCATGAATAATCATTTATATTAGTTTGGCTATACAGTCCAAACCAACTTGTTAAAAAAAAAAAAAAAAAAAAAAAGAATGGCCGGGCGTGGTGGCTCACGCCTTTAATCCCAGCACTCGGGAGGCAGAGGCAGGCGGATTTCTGAGTTCAAGGATAGCCTGGTCTACAGAGTGAGTTCCAGGACAGCCAGGGCTATACAGAGAAACCCTGTCTCAAAAAAACCAAAGAAAAAAAAGAAAAGAAAAGACAGACGCTATATCTGCTCAAAGAGCAGAGAATCTCCTTTAGCTCATCTGTGCACACTGCTTCTCATACATATGTTAATACAGCAATGTATATTACCTTTGAAAATTTAAATGTGCAGTCTCAGAGTCATCCTTTTCAGAATTCAAGGCAAAAGTCCATTGGAATTCTGAATATGTATCAATAGTATGATGCATCAATGTGTGTACACATTTTAAATTTTCAATTACAAAATCTAAACATAGAAGCTTTCATATGACATTGTTCTAAGGTGGTAGCAAATATAATTTGTACTCTTAATTTAGCATATAGACCTTCATTTAGACTGAAGCTTGACAACATTAATATAATATCTCATCTATTAAGTAGGTTTATAGCTGCAGCCTCTTTGTCTGGCATTTGAATAGGCTGCCATTCTGCAGTCTTGTCACAAGATAGTGCTGTAAGCTTTAGATTGACTTGGAGATCTTCTATTTTGAACCAAAGGGTTCTCCGATCACTTTTCTTTCCTTTCCTTTCCTTTCCTTTCCTTTCCTTTCCTTTCCTTTCCTTTCCTTTCCTTTCCTTTCCTTTCTTTTTTTAAAGATTTATTTATTTATTATATGTAAGTACACTGTAGCTGTCTTCAAACACACCAGAAGAGGGCGTCAGATCTCATTACGGATGGTTGTAAGCCACCACGTGGTTGCTGGGATTTGAACTCAGGACCTTCGGAAGAGCAGTCAGTGCTCTTACCCACTAAGCCATCTTACCAGTCCTCCGATCACTTTTCTATTGCCTCCACATTAACATTTATTTTTCCAGTCTATTCCTTCTCCAAGTCTATTATATCCTGATTTCTCTTTTAAAAGGATAAACAAAATTGTAATCATTACTGAAAATATAATTATTTGTATGTTGATAATTGTAACAAAATTATACAGGGTTCAAGTACCCTCTTCTACATTGTTTTACTTATTAAAAATGTATTGGCCGGGCGTGGTGGCGCACGCCTTTATTCCCAGCACTCGGGAGGCAGAGGCAGGCGGATTTCTGAGTTCGAGGCCAGCCTGGTCTACAAAGTGAGTTCCAGGACAGCCAGGGCTATACAGAGAAACCCTGTCTCGAAAAACCAAAAAAACAAAACAAACAAATTAAAAATGTATTGATTTGATGTATATGAGTATACTGAAGCTGTCTTCAGACACACCAGAAGAGGGCATTGGATTCCATTACAGTTGGTTGTGAGCCACCATGTAGTTGTTGGGAATTGAACTCAGGACCTCTGGAAGAGCAGTCAGTGCTCTTAACCACTGACCAATCAATCTCTCCAGCCCTGTTTTTTTTTTTTTTTAACATGGAAAATATTCCATTTTAATCTCTCTCTTCTTATTTATTATTATATGTAAGTACACTGTAGTTTTCTTCAGATACACCAGAAGATAGTGTCAGATCTCATTAAGGATGGTTGTGAGCCGGGCAGTGGTGGTACCCGCCTTTAATCCCAGCACTTGGGAGGCAGAGGCAGGCAGATTTCTGAGTTCGAGGCCAGCCTGGTCTACAAAGTGAGTTCCAGGACAGCCAGGGCTACACAGAGAAACCCTGTCTCAAAAAACAAAAACAAAAACAAAAACAAAAACAAAAACAAAAAAAAAAAAGAAAAGAGAAACTGTAGTTGTTAGGGAAACATTTTTCCTGCCTTCTGCCTTGGACTTCTAATACCTGAATTTTTAAACTTTGGATTCTTTGCCAAATATTGGGCAGTAAATGTAATGGTGAACTGTTAGGTGTTGGTCTAGAACTGCTATGTATGTATTCAAATGCTAGGTAATGGCCCCCAAGATCTGTTTGCCCCTGACAAGCAGATCCTTATATACGACAAGTGATACTACTTAAAAATATTGGTTAAAATAAAGTGGCAAAATAGAAATAGGTGGTGTTTCATTTACTGGGCTGGGAGTTGAAGGTAGGGACCATGAGAGGAGGAGAGTGGAGGAGAGTGAAGGTGGTAAACAAGGAAGAAGATGGAGAAAACAGATCGATATTAGATGTGCTGGACAGGGAGCATGTACATTAGTAAAATGCCCCAGGCTGAAACAGCAAGTTTTGGGTCACTAAGTTGGGAAGTAGACAGTCTATGGGAAGGAATATAGCGTAGGGGTAATCCCTAGTGTGATGGATTGTGTATGACTGGCCAGGGAATGGCAGGACTAGAAAGTGTGTCACTGCTCCTGTGGGTTATAAGTTTCTCATTCTAGCTGCCTGGAGTCAGTGTTCTGCTAACAGCCTCCAGATGAGGATACGGAACTCTCAGCTTTTCCTGCACCATGCCTGCCTAGATGCTGCCATGCTCCTGCCTTGATGATAACTTACTGAACCCCTGAACCTATAAGCCAGTCCCAACTAAATGTTCTTTTTAAGAGTTGCTCTGGTCACAGTGTCTGTTCACAGCAGTAAAACCCTAAGACACCCAGTGATTGTGCAAAGCTAAATAAGTAAATCATAGTCTCAGTCTCCATCATTTGGCAGCTAGACAAGGATAGAGATAATTAACTTACGATGGGCCTTTTTATGCCCATGCTTGCTCCCAAATAATGACACGGAGTCCTTTTTATTTATTAATGAATGTCGAGGTCTTAAGCTAGGCTTGTTCCCAACTAACTCATAACTCACTTATCTCATTCATACTAATCTAAGGTTTTCCATGTGGCTGGTTACCGCTCCTTAGTTTCATTACATTCGATTTTTTCCTCATCTTGATGGCAAATTTCACATGTCAATCCCTTTTCCAGAGTTCCTTTCTCTGTCTAAAAGGCTGACCTAATTCTGCCTTGTGCTACAGGCCTCAGTGTAGACATATATTGCATACTATGTAAAGATCATCTTTGCATTATTAAAATGCTGATTTCTCTGCCCTCCTATCTGGTTGCCATCCGTATTCTAAGAATCTCCTGTCTCATTGTTTTATAAACATTACTCTCAATTATTCCCTTATTGGTCAATAAAGCTAGCTGATCAGGCAATGGCTGAGCAGGGGAGATAATAAGAGCTGGACTTCCTTCCTTCCAGGTGAGGGAGAAGGGAAAGGAAGTGGGGAATAGTCGTGAGAGAGTCCAGGAGAGACCAAAGAAAAACACCGATAGCAGAGAAAGCCATAAAGTGCAGGTATCTCAGTGTTGTGGATGGCCCTGGTGGTTGATGCCTGTATTTTGATGTTAATTCCTAATCCCCAGGAAGGGTTGTCTCAGGAATGAGTTCTACACTCAGGTGACTTCTTGTGAACCTTTCACCAATGAATAAAGGGACCAATCACTGGTCGAGTGGGCAGGACTTTCCGGTTGGACAAAGGAAGAGAGGAACCGGAGGGAGTTAGGGCTTTGGATGGGGATAGCGAGAGGGTAAGATGTAGCTCATAGTGTCTCCTGGCTCATACCAGAGGACTTAGATTTAATAAGGATTCTAGTTGTTGCGCCCAGCTATTGAGTTACCATTGATTCTGAACTAAGTTTGTCTGGTGTTTTCCTTCACACTGGTTTGACTGGGTTCAAGAGAGAAAGGTAAGGCAGCAAAGTGTGAGTTTGCCCGATGTGCACCACAAAGGCTGTGGGGGTTTGAAGCATGGGGCTGGCGTGGTAGTGACCAGCTAGTGGGAACTTACTGAACTGGCTGGAGATGTTTCGGGAGCTCCGGGCCAGAGAGTCTGCCAAGATGAGAACACCCCGCTGGTGCCATGTGGCCTGCCAGTGCCCAGCATAGCACAGGATATTATTAGTCTTTTTTTAATATTTCCCCCAACATCTCAGGGATTTTGGCTAGGAGGTAGCCAGATTAACATAGAAGTTTAAAATAGATTAATACTGCTCAGTTGTGTTTTTAAAGTTTGTTAAATACCACAGTCTCAATATTTGGAGGCTAACCAGGTTAAGATAAAAACTGCGACACTTACTTTTAAAGCCACAGGGTTTTTATTTTAATCAATCAGAAGGTGCTTTAGGCATGCAAGAAATACAGAGCCATATCTTTACAGTGTATAAAATCATGACACTAACAGTACCCAACAAGATTATTGGCTACAAAAAGGCATTCCTGGGGAGGGGGAATTGGGGGACTTTTGGGATAGCAATGGAAATGTAAATGAAGAAAATACCTAATAAAAAAATTAAAAAAAATAGATAACAAAAAAAGGCATTCCTATCTCAGCCTGTCAGAGCTGTCTCTATGTAGAGGGATCTGCATACATCTCACATGTTTTATTGTTGTGCTTGGTTTGGTTCTTCATGTCTGTAGCCAAGATTTTCAGGAGGTCTTCCCTGGTCAAATTTAATCTTTATTAACTTTGAAGGAATCCACAGCATTTCATCTCATACATATGAAGCACAGACATAACCTCTCCCCCAGTGCAATACATTTCCTGACCTCCATTCGGAGATTACGACATTCATAGCCTGATAACTTAGCAGGACTTTCTAAAATCCAGGGTTTTTTTTTTTTCCCCCCAGCAGCTGTGCTACCTGACTGGTATTTAAATTTTTTACCCCTTCTGTTCTATGAGCATTTCCTTTAAAGTGTAGTTATATCTTTTTACAATCACTTGACCTGCATGATTGTAAGTTATATCTGTAACATGTTTTATGCCAAAATGTCTAAAAAAATTGTTTTATTCTACTGGATACACATGGAGTATCATTAGTTTCAATCTACCAAGGCATCTCCAAGATAGCTATTACCTCTAATAAATGTGCAGTTTTGGAACAATCCTTTTTACAATTTAAGAAAGCCCCTTCAAGTCCTGAATACAAACCAATTGTATGCTGTGTTACCACATGTATATACTTTAAAACTTCAAACTCTACAAAATGAAACACATAATTATTGTATGACATTGCTCTAATATGGCATTAAACATACTCTGTAGTCTTAATGTAGAATATTGCATCTCTATGAGCTGCCATTCTGCAGTCTCATCACAAGGTGGCACCCCAGGTTTTAGATTGGATTCCTGACAATTTTTTTTTTTATTCTGATCCAAAGGATTGTCTAATTTGTTCTACCCCTAGTGCTCAATTTTTTCAGTCCTCTCTTTATTTAAGTCTGTTTTAATATGATCTTTCTTAAAAGAATATATAAAATTGCAATCATTACTGAAAAGATAAGTATTTGTACGATGATGATGAAAATAAAATAAAATGGAATCCAAGTATCTTGTCATGGTAGTCTTCATTTTTTAAAACAGAACATACATTTTTTAAAAATCTCTGTAACTCTCTCCTTCCTTCATAAACATCACTTTATGATTTTCAGACTTATACATTAATTGTTCAGAAGGTAGGGGCTTTTCAGTCCCACTGTGGCTCTGTGAAATGTCCCATCTGACCTTTTGTGCACTTGCAGGCTCCTCAGGCCAATGCCTGTGGATGGCAGCTGGCTTTGCCTGACTCTGCTTGGTCTAGCAGGCTTCCCTTGCCAGTTTTCCTGGACAACAGTTGGGAGCCACACCTACCTGCCCCACCTCTGGGTAACAGAGGTACTGTTCTGTGGTTCACCAGCAGGCACAGGCCAGCTCTGGGTGCTCTGACCCAGCTCTGAGCAGTTGCTTGCCTGAGAGGTCTTGCACTGAGGCTCTGGTTCCCCACTTCTTACTTCCTGCTCACAGGCCTCCACTAGCTCCATGGTAAAGTGACTTGCGGCCCTCCCCTCCCTTAGGAAACTGCTTCTTCCCCACCTTCCCTCCAGAACTCTTCTCAGACCCTAAGCTTGGATTTCTAGCCCCACATTGGATGCACCAGACTGTCTTGAACCACTACCAGCTTCCAATAATGACACAGAGAATTATTTTTATTTATGAAAACTTAGGCCTTATAGCTTAGTCTTGTTCCCAGTTAGGTTGTAGTAACCCACCTTTGCCACGTGGCTCATTACCTCTTTCATTCTGGGCAACTGTTCGATCCCCCACGTCTGGCTGGCAAAACCTCCCACCCTATTCTTTCCCTGTCCCCCTCTCTGCCCACCTTTCCTCTCCTGCCTCAGCCATAGTCAGATCTTTATTAAATCAATCGATGAGAAGGTGCCTTAGACAGGAAAGGATGGACCCCACACACAGTGTACAAAAAGATTATCCCAACTACTACTGGAAATGCTGTTGATTTTTGTGACTGAGTGCTGTGGGTTTAACTCTGACCATCCTCCTGTTTTTCTTTTCCTTTTTTGACTTGACTGCCTTTTGATACAGTTCTTTCCCCTCCTTCTACCTGGGGGAAACTTCCTCTCTCTGGTTCAGTCACTGGGAATGAATCTATTTGTTTTCCTTACTTTTTTTTTTTTTTAATACCAAGCTTCTTTAATTCCACCTTAATTTTTTCCCCAGTTGCTCAGCTAGTATTTTATAAACAAAATATCCCGAAATGAGGAAAACAGCAGCAGCAACATAAAAAGAGGATGGGGAGAGGGGTGAAGGAGATGATGACTAGGACCTGCTGCTAAAAACCATGGGAAGGAAGCATGTTCCAGAAACAGCCCCAGCAAACCCTGTTGGCTTCTGAAACAAAGCATCTATCCGTTCCTCCTTTCCCGGCTTCTGCTTTACTGTACTTGAAACCAAGCCTCCCATGCCGCCCTGCCACATTGGTGGCACTTGTCTCTTAATGTTTCTTTTTCCTACAAATTGCCCCACTTTCATCACCAACTGTAGCTTTTATTGTTACTTTTTCTTTATTTACTACTTTGTGGGTTCTTCTGTCTCCTAACAATATCTTCTCTGTCTCAGCTATCATCAACTGTCTTCTTTTCTAACCCTAGTCTCTGACCCTCTTCTTTTGTCTCCTGGAACTTCCTCAGCCCCACACCTGAATCTCACTCCCTTTCTGCCAGTCTCTGCAGGCTGTTTTTTGTTATTTTTTTTTAAGCCTCCTGTTCCCAGAATTCCAAGATGCAACCAACACTAAAGGGCCAAATAAAATGTTATGCTACAAGACTGGGCCTGACTATCGCAGGAGGTCAGGCTGGTTTAAATAGTTAATTCAAGGCCATCCAGGGTTACATACTGAGACCCTGTCTCAAGGGGGAAAAGTACTTTTGAGGAACACAGGCCAGATTAAAATTTAAAAGGTATAAAGAGAAACTCTACAAACCATATGGCTCCATTTCTTGGCAACCTAGCCCAGGTCTTTAGTTAGCATTGTTTTGTTTCCACTGAGCTGTGTGGGAACTGAACCTGATGAAGAAGAGCCATTGCTCCAATGCTGTGTGCTCCAGCCCCAGGCCTTGCTTGTTGTAATTTCTGAGTAGGCCTCACCAAGTTGCCCAGACCTTGAGATTCTCCCATCTCAGCTTCGTGAGCATGGGGGATTATTGGCCTGTTCCATCAGGACCTGTACACTATTTTATTGAGACAAGGTGTATGTCTTGAACCTTAGCTTGCCCCAAACTATGTACAAAAAAACCTGAACTTCTGATTCTCTTTCCCCAACCTCCCAAGTGCCAAGACAATGTGCCTTTCTTTATTTCTTCTGTTTCATTTATTTTTGACTCAAGTCAACTATATCTAATACTAATTTTCTTTTGGTGTATCAAGGTGACACATAACCTTTAATCTCAGAAATAGAGAGCCAGGCGGAACTCTCTGGAATTTGGGGGCAACCTGGTACACATATTGAGTTCCAGGCAGCCAGGGACACATAGAAAGACCTTGTCTCAAAACTTACAAATAAACAACATTAAAACTTTCTTTGGTTTGTTTCAGAGTCTCTCTTTTCTCACACTGGGTGATGCTCCAGCAACTGAGCTCTGTCCTCTCCTGTGGTCGGCATAATGCTCCTGTGCAGTGTTTGAGGTTATACCTGCATTATTCAAACGCTGATTTCTGTGCTGCTCCCGTACCTGATTACAATCCTTATTCTGAGAATCTCTTGTTTCAATGTTGTAAACGTAACTATTACTCCCCAGTTATTCCCTCACTGGTCAATAAAAAAGCTGATCAGCCAATGATTGAACAGAGAAGAGGATAGGGCTGGACTTTTTTTTTTTTTTTTTTTTGGTTTTTTTTCGAGACAGGGTTTCTCTGTATAGCCCTGGCTGTCCTGGAACTCACTCTGTAGACCAAGCTGGCCTCGAACTCAGAAATCCACCTGCCTCTGCCTCCCGAGTGCTGGGATTAAAGGTGTGCGCCACCACACCCGGCTCGGGTTGGACTATTAAAAAAAAAAATCTGTTGTCCCCTTAGCCCCTACTCCCAGGATGATGACTCAGAGACTTATATTAATAAATGCCTTGGCTACAGGCTTTGGCTCATGCCCTGACTAGCTTGTAACTAACGTAATCCATTTAAACTATTCTGTGTCTACCCTTTGGTTAGTTACCTCTTCAGTCCTGGCTTGCTTTTCTTCCAGTCTCCTCAGTGTCTCTCTCAAATCTCTTTAATGTCTCTGTGTCTCCTTTTAGTCTCCATTTTTCTAGAATATTCTCTCTTCCTGCCATTGTCCTACCTTTTATTTTCTGTCTCAGCTCATTGGCCACTGGCTTTTTTATTGGCAGGTGATTCTTTTAAGAGATTCTCTCCACACTGGACTTCCTCCTAGCCAGGGCAGAGGGTGGGGCAGGGAGAGAGTCAAAGAGAAAGCAGGAGAAAACAGCTTGAGTAGAGAAAGCCATAAAATACAAGTATTTCTGGGATTTTGGCTGGGAGGCAGCAAGATTAGCTTAGAGGATGAAAATAGAGCAATACCACTCAGTTGTTGTACCATTAAAACTTGATAAATAAATATAATAGTCCAGTCTCAGTTATTTGGAAGCTAGCTGGGTAAGAGGAAAACTGTAACACTTATTAAAAAGCCACTATGTTACTGATTTTTTATTATATTTCGATGTATGCCTATGTACATGTATATGTGTATGTGTGTACCACGGCATACATGTGGAGATTAGAGGACAATTTTCTGAAGCTGTTGGCTCAGGTGACCAATCTCATGTCATTAAGGCTTGGCAGCAAGCACCTCTGTCCACAGTCATCTTTAAAGCCCTTAGATCTTTGTTACTGACAGCTGCTAGCATCCTTGAGACAAGGTCTCACAGTGTCCCTGACTGGCTTCAGCCTGCCTCTGCCTCTGGAGTGCTTGGATTAAAGGTGTTAAAGGTCATTTCACTACTGTAGCAGCATGACCTTCTGCAACTCCAGTGTCGGGGAATCTAACACCTCGTCTCTGCAGGCTCCAGGCACACATGGGGCACACATACACAAATGCAGGCAAACACTTTATATTTGCTAGATACATGAACCAAAAATAATTTTAAAAAATTGAAACAACTAGAGTAGGCAAAGTCTTCCCCATGGGGACAGAAGAGTGTCAGTGAGGAAAAACCCTCTTGAAAACTGGTACACTTACTGTTGGAGAGAAGGATAGAGACACTTAGTTCTAGAAGCATACATGAGTGACTATGGCTCTGGAGTGTGTGTGAGCCACGTTCATCATATAAACTAATGGGTTTCTGCTGGTTGTGGTGCCTCACAGCTTTAATCCCAGCACTGTATAAGCAAAGGCAGGCTGATCTTTTTAGTTCAAGGCCAGGCTGCGGATTATAGGACAGTTAAGGTTACAGAGTTTCTGAGTACATTTGAAAAAGAAAAAAGATGGGTTTTACCAAGACATCGTCACACAAGCACACTGTGTACTTTGCTCACGGCCGTTTTCTCCTCATCCCTCCTCCTCCTCTCTTGTACACCAAAGTTCTACCGTCATGCCGTATTTATATTCAAATCTACATTATATTCAAATATTTGTTTGAATCTGACTTTTACAAAACACAATACTCTCCAGTGCCACTCATCTTCCTGCAAACAAGAGGATTGCATTTTTTTTGACGGAATAAAATCCCATTCCTGTTAGCCCTTCACCTGTTGATGGGCATTAGGCAAAGTCCAAAACATAAATATTGTGACTAGTGCTACAACAAATGAACATGGATGCAGAGGGATCTCCCTACTATGTTTGATTCCTTCAGAGATCAGAAGTGACCTAGCTAGATCACTTTTAGATTTAAAAATATTTATGTGCATGTTTGTATGTGTACATGTATGCGGGGGCCCTTAGGAGAGTGCCAGATCCTCTGAAACTGGAACTGATGTCCAAAGTGTTCTAGAATTCAGTCTCTCAACTGCTGAGCCATCCCTTCAGTTCCTCTTTTTTTTTTTTTTTGGTTTTTCGAGACAGGGTTTCTCTGTATAGCCCTGGCTGTCCTGGAACTCACTCTGTAGACCAGGCTGGCCTTGAACTCAGAGATCCACATGCCTCTGCCTCCCAAGTGCTGGGATTAAAGGCATGCGCCACCATACCCGGCCCTTCAGTTCCTCTTAAGACAGAAATACACACACACAAACACACACACACACACACACACACACACACACACACACACACACACACACACACACACACACAGTGGCACATGCCTTTAATCCCAGAACTCAGGAGGCTGAGGCAGGTGGATCACGACCTGGTTGTTGTCTCAAAAAACAAAAGCAAAAAAAAATCAAACCAAACAACAACAACAACAACAAAAATCCTCTATACGGATTTTTTTTTTCGAGACAAAGGTCTCTCCTACTGTAATCGCCATGAGTATTCTCTTTCACTACAACATTACGGTTTTTAAAAAACAAGAAACAACCCCTCTGCCCCCTAAACCAGGTTTTCTGTGTAGCTCTGAGCATTTCCCCCCAGCCTGCATGTCAGTTTTCTTGTTATCAGTCATTCTATCTTGGATAAGCTACTGACAAAGGTCTTGCTAATGTACAGCCCAGTCACCTGGGAGGATCACGTTACCTCAAATTCATTCTTTTCCTTTCCTCTTTCCTTCTTCCCTCTTGTTTGAGGCAGGGTTTCTCTGTGTAGCCCTGGCTGTCCTGGAACTCACTCTGTAGACCAGGCTGGCCTTGACTCAGAGATCTGCCTGTTTCTGCCTCTGGAATTAAAGGTATGCACTACTACAAACTGGTGAAAACCTTCCTTTTTCTTTTAAATTCTCCTCCACACGACAACTTACTGACAGCTCCCCCACTTCTCCCCCTCCCCCCAATAAACACTGAGAAAAGGGCTTTTTACTTTTGCCTTTTTACTACTGGGTCTGGCTGGTCTGTTGCTCATTAAATAGGTCCAGTTTTGCCTCAAATCCCATCCTCCCGCTTCTTGAAAACTGGGATTACAAACCTTAGTGTGAGTAGCCACAAAACTTTTTACACATTGTATCTTTCCACTTGGATCTGGTTGTTACCCTATACCTCTATGTAACAACTTTCTCCAAGTTTACCTAGTGACCTTCATTTCTTCCACATTCCGAACCACACATTTTAGTCCACATCTTACCTAATCGCTTACTCTTGATACTTGTAACAAGTTTCCTTGATACTTTTCTCTGTCTGGCTTCCTGTCTGTGCCTCCTCGCTGTCCTATTTTCTGCTTCCTTCCCTCATCTCACTCCTCGAATGCACACATCCTCCTCTTTAGGCCATTTTTCTCTCTTATGGCTCCAAGAATATCCAGACATGCGCAAGCACACTTTCAACTTTCTTGGTTTCAAACCACACTAATTCATATATACTTGCCTAAAAGATATCCCGCAGATCTCTTGAAACTAAAAATAACGTAACCCAGTTATTCAAGTCAGGACACTCATATTTCCTTATCCAACACATGCCTTCCTACCTACACATCGCCACTGTCTCTTCTTTAGCTTCATAATTGATCTCTCTCCCTACCCAGCTCCACTCCCCAGGGACCGAACGTCAGGCCTAACCGTGCTAAGAACGCATTCTTCTACAGTGCTCTAACATCCTTGCGGTCTTCTTCGCTTAAATTAAGTCCAAATTGGTCTCCATCTCCAGGGCTCAAGTAATCCTCCTGCCTCAGGCTTCAGGCTGGCACTAACATGCCCAGAGCTGGCAAGCTGTGATCTCTCTACAATACAAATATAACTAACTGTTCACACCTCTGTTTAGACCCTTCAAAGCCTCTTCGACTGCCCTTAGGATAAAATAAATTTGCAAGGTCTTGAGTCATAGCTCCCTATCTCAAAGCCCTTTGTATTACCTCTTCCTTTAGCCACAGCAGGCTCTCGGCAGCTCCAGAACATACTCGAGCCCATCCCACCCCCAATTCAATTCTCAGCCGTCCTTCACCCGTCAGCTGAGGCGACTTTTCCATAGGAAAATGGGAGCTCAAAAGGAAAACACTGAAGGGATGAATTCCGAGAGAGGGTGAGAAGCGCGGCTGCGAGGTTCGGGTTTCAGAACGTCAGAGTGACAGGAAGTTCAAGGCAAAGGTGAACTCCAGATCGTGACCTTTCACCTCAGTTCACCGGGCAGTCCGACCCCCGGCCGATTCCGCCCTTACGTATCATGGCTGCCAGCCCCTCTCTCCCGAGGGCCTTCGAGCCCGATACCAGCCAGCTCGGGCGCCACCAAGGCTTCCACCTTCAAATACGTTCTCTCTCCGCTTCTTAGAACCTCCCCGCCGCCGCCGTTAGGAGAACCCTGCGTTGCCAGCTTGCCCCTAAGCAAGATGGCTGCCAGTCTCCAGCCTCTCTTGCCGACGTGAAGCTACCCACTCCCCGCTTAATGCCGCTGCCAGGCTGCCCTCACCTAGTATGGCTCCTCCGCTCATGCCTCGTTATGGTCTCGAAGCCGACACTAACCGGCCAGGTTCCGGGAGGCGCTGTGCAGGATGCAGCCACCCCCGCCCGGCCCTCCCCTCCCCCACGCCCGCGGCGGCGGCGGCGGCGGCGGAGGCGGCGGCGGCTGGAGCCCGGATGCGGCTCCGTGAGGCGCAGGCCCCGGAGAGCGGCGCGGATGGATCCAACATGGCGGCGCCGAGGCTGAGCCGAGAGTGAGGCGGCGGGGCGGCCGGCCGGCGTGGGGAGGGGGAGTCGAGTGGGACGGGGCGGGGCCGGGCGGGGCCGCCAAGGGCTTGGGGAAGGAAAGTGGAAGGGGGAGGCGGTGGCGACGTCCAGCCCGGAGAACCTCCGGAGAGGGAGGTGACGGGACGCTGCGAGGTGGGGGAAGGGGAGCGGCCGAGGGGGGCGTGCAGGGGAGATGGCAACTGTGGGAGAGGGCAGGGGTCGGGGCGCAGGAGTGCGAGCCTGGGGAGGGGCGTAAACAAGGGCCCAGGCTGGCCCAGGCCAGGGGCAGTAAAGAGGCCGAGGTGGGGAGCGGGGCTGCGAGCCAGCGCTGGGGAAGGGGTAGGAGCCGGAGGGAGAGGTTGAGGGTGTGGAGGGGACGGGGGCTGGTGGCATGTGGCTGCAGGGAGGGCTGGACTCCCGTGAGCGCCGTGGTGAGGACGTGGGAGGTGGCGGGGGTTGGGGGGGGGGGTTGGATTGGACTTGAGACGTGTGCCGGAGGGAGGTTTTTCAAAGTGTTCAAATTGGAAGCGGAAGGGCCTAAGGGGAGAATTGGGGTGGAAGAGGAGAAGAGAAGCGGGGCTTGGCGGATGGAGAGAGTGGCGATGTGCCGGGGTAACGTAGAAAGTGAGAGACCCGGAGGAAAGTTTGAAAGGAAGGGGGGAAGATAGGGCAGTGGAGCTGCACGGGTGATAGAGGGTTTGGGGGTTTCCCTTTCCCCCCTGTGGAAGGGCAGCAGAGTTAAGCAGTATCAGTTGCAGCCAATTTTAATTGCCAGGCGCTTAGCTTTTAATAGGGTGGGAAGGGCAGAAAGGAATGGTCATGTGGGTTTGGAGAATTGGGGTTGAATGAGGGTTCAACCGGATTTGCTTTCCAAAACACCCGCTTGCTTCCTTGTTTTTCCTGGTTACAAATAGGGAGATTAGTAAAGCTCTTTCCTAGGTTTCTTTTTTTCTTTTCTTGCAATTAGCATTACAAGAATAGGGAAAGAGACTTTTCTGGAGCCTTATATACCAAGGTGGAGGCTCTGGAAGCCTGAGGAGGAAATAGAAGAGACAGACTGGCCTCTAGGTAACAGGCTAATTAAATATGCTTACCTTTACTGACCCTCAAGTTGTAGGAGGGGGAGGAGGTGTCAATATGCGTATTTAGGAAAAAAAACAAAAACAAAACAAAACAAAACCACCGTTTCCTACCGGAGTGTAGACGTGAGTGGATGTTGCTTTAGTGGTCATTTTGTTTTCATTGTGTGCTGAGGGAAGAGGTGAAGTTTGAGTCTGGCCTCGTGAGTGACCTGATGGGAAGGAAGAGCTGTCTTTGGCTGTAACTTTCCCCCTTCCAGTCCCCCTACCACTCATGTTGTAAGAAACTAGACGGAATAAGGTATTGAGGAAGGCGAGACAGTATCAGGGTGATGGTTCATTCCCAGAAGTGTTGACTTGGAACCTTTCTTGCTATGAGCCATTGAGACTAGAAATTTTGAGGGGCTGATACGATATTGTGGATTTGGTCAGTTTGAGTTCTCTGTAATTTGGAATAGTTCAGCCAATGAAATGACTTTAGGCTTAGATGACTTTTTTTTTTTTTTTTGGCACTGACACTTGACTAACTGTGGACCTTTGAAGTTTCAAAATAAAGCTTGAAATTTTGCTCTTTTACCCCCCCCCTTATTTGTTTTTGTTTTTGTTTTTGTGCTGGCTTTGAAACTTGTGCTAGGAAGAGCCCTGGGGATTTAAGTTTCTTGCAAAGGTAAGTCTGGAACTTTTTCTTGTTTGCACACAATGGGATGGAATGGAAACGGTATGATGCACTGGGGTAGAACCTGCTTAAGGAGGTAGATGCTAGGGCAAAGGAGTTCACGCTCTCTGAGTTCGTTGCTCAGGTAACTGGAGAGATAGGCAGAGGGAAAGGGGGTATTAAGTGTCCTGGGACGAGGTCCCAGCTTTGGTTTGTTTTTGTCTACCCTTCTGGTCAGCTCTGAGTGAAACATTTAACATATGGAAAGCTGTGCTCTTGTACATTATGTATGAGATATTTCTCCAGGAAGGTGACGGAGGCTGAGGTACTTCAGTGAGAAGGCTCCCCCTCCCTAGTTCACTGTCTCTCCCAGCAGTTCAGAGTTCTTGGTTTCTTTTTTTTTTGGGTGGGAGGGGGGTTCAAGACAGGGTTTCTCTGTGTAGCTCTGGCTGTCCTGGAACTCACTCTGTAGATCAGGCTGGCCTCAAACTCAGAAATCTGCCTGCCTCTGCCTCCCGAGTGCTGGGATTAAAGGCGTGCGCCACCACTGCCCCGCTTCTTGGGATTTTTTGAAAACATACTGTGTAATTCTGCCCTCCAAATATATTTGGTTACACTTTCCTGGTCCCGCCAGCAAGGCAGAGCTTCATGAGCCCTTAGCTCTCTTCAGGATTGCCCAGGTAGTTTTTGCTTCAAAGTTCAAGCTGTCCGTCCTTTCTGTAAGACAGGATCTCACTTTGTAGTCCTGGCTAGCCTATAGTTTGCTATGTAGACCAGGCTGGCCTCAGACTCAGAGATCCATCTGCCTCTGCTGCCCAACTGTGGGGATGAAAGGGATGCCACTATACCTGGCTGTTGTCATTTTTTTTTTTTTTAAGTTCTTCCACATGACTTTCTGGTAAGGGCTTCTGAGAGAGTCAAGTATTTCTTTTTTCTTGTAAAAATATAGATGTAATTCCTCTTAAAAGCTAGACTGCCAGTTTCATTTAAAGATAATTCTTTTACACATCCTTTGCTTCCGTAAGTCAAAGTACTTTAAAAAGTTAGAAACCCTGTCTTGAAAAAACAAAAAACAAAACAAAACAAGTTAGGATTGTCATTTCTGGATGGGAGGATCTAGACTGCGTAGGCACAGAAACGCAGTAGAGAGTAACCTATCAGGAGGAAACTGTCTAGGTACATACAGACTCTTGTTGGCTCTTACTACTTCAGACCTCACTAAAGGAAAATGAACTACACCTCCAGGAAATACAGTAATTGATCAGAATCTAGAATTTTTCTGTGCTAGGGATGTAGCTCCGTGGTGGAACACTTACCCACTTAAACCCAAGGCCCCTATGTTGGGTCCCTAGTACAAAAAAAAAGTGCACTTTAGTATTTGAACTACAGCAAGGACATCCAGTGGGTCAGTGTATTTGTTTATAGCTGTGGAGGGTTTGGTTTGGTTTGTAGGGTCTCACTGTGGAGACCAGGTCGGCTTTGAACGCAGAGATCCACCTGCCTATGCCTACCAAGTGCTGGGATTGAAGAGAGTGCACCACCCTTCCCTGCCTACTGTGGCTCTTGCTTCTTGATATTTAGCAGTATTTGAGATGACCAACACATGTGTTCTTGTTCATCTGCTTGGAGGAGGGTGTTCTGGTATCTTTCATCTAGGAGTGTGTGTCTAGGCTGGGCTCCCTGGCCACTGAAAGCTGAGTATAAATTCACTTTAAGAGAAAGTTGGTGATGTTCTTTTCATCCTGAAGCTAGATTCTTAGACACCCTGGCTGGGTTGCTGAGTTAGCTCACAATCCTGGATGATAATTAAGTGGGGAGAGCTGCCTATCAGCCTGCGTGCCCGCCTCTTGACATTATTCTGGGAGACGTGCCTTGGGAAATGCTTGCTTCTGTGTTTTGCTTCATTGGCTAGTGTAAGTCTGATTAGAGACCTAACAAGGAAGGGCCTGCTCTCTAGTCTTGTTTTGGGATTTTATAAATGGCACTGAAGAGCATTTGTATTTGTCTTGAAGTTGGCATTTTTCTTATTCCCACAAAACTCCAGATTGAACTGGGTCAAAGTAGACCTCCAGGGACGGACAGGAGGGGGTATGTCTGCCACCTGCTATTCACCTGAATGGCAACGGCAGGTGATGGAGGATGCATTGCTGGGGTGAGGTGATTGCGATAGTGGGATTCATGACTTAAGTGAGCCTATGTCTGACTGGCCCTCCTTTGCTTCTAGAATAAGACTGAATTGTTTCAGGGTGAAGACACCTCACAGTTTCCTTCTGTAGATCTAATAAGGAAAGTGACATGCACCCTTTTGAGCCTTCATCATGGTTCTCTTAAAATCCGATTCCTCAACCTTAACTACTGTAGGCCTTTTGGTCCTGATGTCTTTGTTGTTAGTGATTACCCTGTGCCTTATATGGTGTGTAGCAGTGCCTTGGCCTTGTCATATGCTGGTGGTGTAACTCCCTCTCCACAAATCTGGACAATCAAAACTGTTTGCAGCCGTTGCCAGATGTCCCCTGGCAGAGCAGACTGGTGGAGAACCACTGACCTAAGAAGCTCTGTGATTTCTAGCGCCTTGGATGGTCTGGCCTGGGACCTGGGACTTAACAGTCACTCTCCCCCTGTCTAGTGAGAGGAGTGATTTCTCAGAGGATTGAGACCCATTGCAGGATCACATTGATTATATAATTAGGACTATAGTGTTTTCCTTTATTTTGCCTCATTTTCTAGGGACAGAGTATGTGTATGTGGGGGTGGTTTTTCTTAATTGCTTGGGTTTTAAGGACACTTTGAATTAGGGAAACCAAGCAACAGTCTGCTCCTCCGATTGGTTGGGTATGAAACCTGCCCATCTGTTCTCTCTGGGATCCTTATAGTCAGCAGCTGGCCAGAGGGAGCAGTGGGGTAGGGACGATGGCAGAGTCGCTCGCAGGGGTCTGAAGGGAGCTCAGTTTTCCCCCACTGCCTACTTGAGTAAGAAGGCATTTTTCCTCAGCAACCCCATTTGTGCTGAGTGACAGCAGGTGAAATGAAAGGAAGAGATAAGGCTAACCAGTGTCTGAATAATGATTTTCTCAGCTGTTTCCTATACTTTAGGTGAAGTACCTAAGGCTTTCAAAACTACATGTGGGTCATATTTATTTTTTACTTGGGATTCTCCTCCCTGTCCCCAAAGGAGAATCTGTGCATTCCTGGTTGCCTTACTGTGGGCGAAAGGACCAGGCTCTATCGTGTCTCGGCTAACTCACCATCGTGGCCCTTCTGAAGGAGCTTACCATTGTGTTGTTCTTCTCTCTTTGGTACTAGAAATGGAATCCAAGGCCCGTCTTCTAGCGTGGCCAGTATCTTCCACGTGTTAAGTGGTCAGAACCCCATCTTGTTGAATAGGGTGGTTTGGTGTGAGTAGTTTTCTGTGGTATGGAGACAGCTCTGACTAGGCAGAATATGTGCACGGTTACTGAATACTACGTGTCTCTGTGCGCACTCCCCTCTCCCCCATTCTGAGACGGGTGTCACTGTATAACTCCGACTGGCCTTGTGTTTGTAGTCTGTCCCAGCCTTCCTCATTCTGGGATGATAGATATGCAGGAACACCACCATGCCTGGCTTACATATTTCTTTCATGCTCTTGGGCTCTGATAGGTTTGGTTTTCGACTGGTGTTGCTTGTATTAACCTCCTGCGAATTAAGCTCAGTTCTCAACAGCAGGCTGCGGCCACAGCTGCCTACTGCTAAGTGTGATGAAGATGAAGATGACTTTGACTTAGCACTACTTCATAAACCGTGCGGGACCAAAATAATTTTAGTACACTAATGTAAAAGAAATGTTCAGTTTTCTGTACGAGCACAGAAGACCACTTAAGTCATCCTTGGAGATAGAAAGTTGACCCCCACCCCCACCCCTTTCTAAGATAGTCTTAGTCATAGCAGCTGGCCTCAAACTCCTTGAGATATGCTTGCCTCTGCTTTTGCATTAGTGGGATAAAAAGCAAGAAGCTTCCATGCCCAGCTAAATTGTTGGGTTTTCTTTGTTTGCTTGCTTTTTAAAAATTTTTTTTTTTTTTTTTTTTGGATCAGGGTTTCTTTGTGTAGTCCTGGCTCTCTTAGAACTCTCTCTGCAGACTAGGCTGGCCTTGAACTTATAGAGCTGGGATTAAAGGCATGTACTACCACCATCATGGCAATGACAGTAAAGTGAAAGGAAGGGCACATTTAAGAAATAGTGTGTGTGCTACAGTAGGAATTAAGATCTGACTGGATGGCTGGAGTTGTGGTCAGGGCGGAATGGTAACTCGGTACACTACTGTCTTGAGAGGTATGAATGACTGTAAAGTGGAGGTGAAAACTGTTAGTTCTAGATGATTGGTTGATGACATGACACAGGGTGAATTCGTGAATCAAGCACAGAGCTGTGATTGATCTTTGACAAGGGTTTGTTATATGCCATCTATAAGGGACTGTTAGGTTTTGTTTTGTGTTTATATTCTGTTTTTGAGACCCTAAAGCCCAGACTGGACTCAGACTCCCAACCTTCCAGTTTGTTTGTTTGTTTGTTTGTTTCTTCCTTTCTTTCTTTTTTCTTTTCTTTTTTTTTTTTTTTTTTTTTTTTCATGACAGGGCTTCTCTGTGTAGCCCTGCCTGTCCTGGAACTCACTCTGTAGACCAGGCTGGCCTTGAACTCAGAGATCTGCTTGCCTCTGCCTCCCATTGACTTTAAAAAGTGTGCACCACCACTGCCTGGCTCAACCTTTCTGTTTCATGAGCTAAGATTATGGCATGTGCCACTATAATCACTTGCCACTGAACCTTTGAAGTTAAAGGACATGCTTAAAGTCACATTAAACTAGTTCTAACTAGTGATTTATATCATCTAATTCAGCTTCTGTAGCAAAGATTGAATTGTCTACTTTTCAGTTTTGCCTATATTTAAGAAATGAGCCTGGAAGGTGGTAGCACATGCTTTTTTAATCCCAGCTCTAAGGAGGCAGAGACGGGTGGATCTCTGGGAGTTCATGGCCAGCCAGGTCTACAGAGAGTGAGTTCCAGGACAGCCAGGGCTACACAGAGAAACCCTGTATTGAAAAGCAAAACAAACCAAAGAAAGAAAGGAAGAAAGAAAGTCAGCCAGCCAGTCAGCCACGTGTGGTGGTGTATGCCTTTAATCCCAGCACTCAGAAGGCAGAAGCAAGTAGATCTCTTGAGTTTAAGGCCATCCTGGACATAGTTTTAGGACAGCCAGATTTACATAGTGAAATCATGTCTTAAAAAATAAGCCGGGTGGTGGTGGCACATGCCTTTAATCCCAGCATTTGGGAGGCAGAGGAAGGTGGATTTCTGAGTTCAAGGCCAGCCTGGTCTACAAAGTGAGTTTCAGGACAGCCAGGGCTATATAGAGAAACCCTGTCTCGAAAAACCAAAAATAAAATAAAATAAAATAAATTAATAAAATAAAATAAAAAATAAATAGAAAAAGAAAACGGAAATAAACGAATTGCTTAGGAGTGGGGAAAAGTAATTTCTTTTTTTTTTTTTATATTTATTTTTTACGTAATGTCTAAAGGCAGAAGGGGGCATTGGATCCCATTACAGATGGTTTTTCAGCCACCATGTGATTGTTGGGAATTGAACTCAGCCCCTCTTTTGTTAGTTTTTTTAAAAAAAGATTTAAAATGGTTTGAGACAAGGTCTCACTGTGTAGTTTTGGCTAGCCTGGAACCTCATAGAGATCTACCTTCCTCTATTTACTGGGATTAAAGCTGTATACCACCATTCTAAAAACCAGAAATTTAATTTTTATTTAGTTATTTGTGTGACTGAAGGTGCCTCTTGAGGTCTCAGGCCAGAGCTGGAGTTACAGGTGGATGGAGCCTATCCCTGTGGGTGCTGGGAATTGAACTTAGGTCTTCTGGAGGAACGGCTGGTGCTCTTAACCATTAACACCTCTAACCCCTTTGAGACAGGGTTATGTTATTTAACCCTGGCTGGCCTAAAACTCTGTGGAACACTAGATTGGTTTCCCATTCACAGAGATCCTCCTGAATTCTAGGTTCAAAGGGGTACACTGCTACACTTAGATATTGTTCTGTTACTATGTATATTTTGTTGTTGTTTCTGTAAGACTTGAGAATACAGACCAGGTTTTCCTGGAATCCGATCCTCCTAACCTTAATCTCCTGAATGCTAGCTACAGGCATGTACCTCCATGCCCAGCAAATCGGTGTTTCAGGGGACTAAAAGCAGTGTTTTGGAGACAAGAGGAACATTTGGATAACATTTAAAAACCAGCCAACCAACCAACTAACTTTGAGACAGTTTCATATAGCCCAGGCTGGCTTTGATCTTGCCCTGTAGCTGAGGATAGCCTTAAACTCGTGAGCCTCCTTGTGTTTACCTCTCAAGTGCTGGGGCTTTAGGCAGCTTTACCAGACTAGCTTATTTTGCTTTTGAGATAGGGTCTACCTTATATCTCTGACAGGACGAAACTTGCTGTGCAGATCAGAATGGCTTCAAACTTAAGGGTAATTCTCCTGCCTCTGGCTCCTGAGTGCTGTAATTATAGGTGTATACTCTCATACCTAGCTGCAACAGAAACGTCTGACCTATGCAGTACTAAAATCACAAAGCATTCTCACTCCAGGATCTGACTGTATCCCTTGTAGGATCTTGACTCAGGGCATCGTCTGTTGAGTATGAAAAGCATTTAGCATTGTTTTGTTTTGCTTTTTTGTTGTTGTTGGTTTTTGCTTTTTTGAGACAGGGTCTCTGTAGCCCTGAGTGTTCTGCCACTCTGATCTACTTGCCCCTGCCTCCTGAGTGCTGAGATGAAAGGCGTATGCCACCACACCTAGCATAAACACTTTATGATATTTAATAAACATATTAAGCTGAGCTTCATTAGTAGCACGTTAAGATAATAAAGATAAATAAAATTGGTGGCTACCAGTGGCCCCATGGCTCATGGGGTCTTGTCTTATCTTACAGATCACTGGAGATTGCAGCTGCTGAGCAGAGATTCTGGAAAGCACTCTATTTCTGAGCCTCTAGCATGGCGGGCCTAAAGAGGCGGGCAAGCCAGGTGTGGCCCGAAGAGCGTGGGGAGCAAGAACATGGGCTCTACAGCCTCCACCGCATGTTCGACATCGTGGGCACCCACCTAACACACAGAGATGTCCGAGTGCTTTCCTTCCTTTTTGTTGATGTTATTGATGACCATGAACGTGGACTCATCCGAAATGGACGTGACTTCTTATTGGCACTGGAGCGCCAGGGCCGCTGTGACGAGAGTAACTTTCGCCAGGTGCTGCAGCTGCTGCGCATCATCACTCGCCATGACTTGCTGCCCTACGTTACTCTCAAGAAGAGACGAGCTGGTGAGGCCTTATGGGGTCTGGGGACACACGACTAAGAGAAGCTCTGTGGGAGGCCAGGAGTGAGTAGTGCAGAGTCTACAGGGCGGGGCGGTCTTGACCTGGGGAATACCTAGGAGAACAGAGATCCTTTGGGAGAAGAAAGATATGTACTTTTTCTTGAGTGACTCCTTCTCCTCCTGCAGTGTGCCCTGATCTTGTAGACAAGTATCTGGAGGAAACATCAATTCGCTATGTGACCCCCAGAGCCCTCAGTGACCCAGAACCGAGGCCTCCCCAGCCCTCTAAAACAGGTGAGAGGATACTACTTGTAATTTTCATAAGCAGGAGAACATTGTTCCCATCACATGTGTGGCTGCGCCAACATCAGTGACGGGATACAGTCCCTCTCCATCCACCCCATTAAAGACATTAAAGTCCCTGTCCATTAAAGACAATCAGGAGCTGGGGAAATGGCTCACTCGGTCAAGTGCCAGCTGCATACTCATGAAGACCTGTGTTCAGGTTCCCAGCACCCACACAGAAAAAGCTGGGTAATAAAGTGTCTGCAATCTCAGGGTTGGAGGCAGAGACAGGTGGATCCCTGGGGCTCATAGAGGCAGCCAGCCTTGGCACACTGCTGAACTCAAGGCTCAATGAAAGCCCTGGTCTAAAGAAAGATGGTGAGAGGATTGAGGAAGACACCTAATGCTGACCTCTGACCTTTACATGAGGCACACTCACATAGGAACACATCTATGTGAACATGTACACACATAAAGCAGGTGAAGTATACTTTGTCTAGGTCTAGTGTTTATTCTCCTTTTAGGTTACTTTTTAAAAATCAATTTATGTGTAAAAGTATACTGTCTGCATGTAGGTTAAGCCATCACTCCAGACCTTAGGTCAGTTTTTAAAAAATTTTTTCTGTATGAATGTTTGCCTGCATATTTGCTTGTGTGCCTTGTGTGTACCTGGTGCCTGTGGAGGTGAATCTGGGTCCTCTGCAAGAACTACACGTCCTCCTAACCACTGAGCCATCTCTGCAGCCCCAACTTTTATTTTTGGGACTTCCTATTTAGCTTGGGTAAATGCAGAACCCTGTGTAGGCCAAGATGGCCTTCCTTCCTTAGCCTTTTTTGTTTCTCTGTTTTTGTTTTTGTCTTGTTTTTTGAGACAGGGTTTCTTTGTGAAGCCTTGGCTGTCCTAGAACTTACTCTGTAGATCATACTGGCCTTGAACTCAAGAGATTCCATTACCTCTGCCTCTGCCTCCCAAGTGTTGGAATTAAAGGTGTGCACCACCACCTGGCTTCCTTTCTTCACCCTTAAGTGCTCAGATGATAGATTTCTTCCACCATACTTAGTGCATGCCACCTGCCACCCCATTGCTAGGGCTGAGTCCAGATATTCATGAATGTTTGACAGACATTGATTATTGGGCTATACCCCTCAGCCTTCAGGTTATATCACCAATACTTTTATTCTCAAGTCTAGATGGTTCCTTTGTCTATTCCAAATGAAAGATTTGAAGTTCTACTTGTCAAACCGTGTTTTCCCACCTACTTTCTGCTCAGTGCCTCCCCACTATCCTGTGGTGTGCTGCCCCACTTCGGGTTCTCAAATGTGTAGTAAGCGGCCAGCCCGAGGGAGAACCACACTTGGGAGCCAGCGAAAACGCCGGAAGTCGGTGACACCAGACCCGAAGGAAAAGCAGACATGTGGTAAGGAAATTCAGGGACTTTAACGTTGTAGACTTGAGGGAAAATATAAAGAACTCCTGGGATGATGGGCAGTCTGTAGTTCAGTGCAAGGCAATCTTTGCTGTTTTCAGGTCAGGTTTAGTTTTCATGAGAACTGTTCTTTTCAGCAATGGTATATTACAAATCTTTTTAGTTACTATTAAAGAAATGCCAACGTCATTCTTATATAGGATGAACCAAGTCAAGACAGAATTAAAGTAAATTTGTGCAACTTTTTAATAAGACAGGTCTTCTAACAAGGTGCTGTTTGTGAGTGGCCTGAGCAGAGTCATTGTAGGGCATTGTAGGGCAGCTCCAGAATTGAAACCAGTGACACAGTGAAGAACTAGTTCTGGGGAGAGGTAAAGAAGCTGTGAGAAGAGGGAGGGTCTCAGCCTTGCTTGCTTGCTTTTCTAGCTTTGGTTGTAAACACAATCCATTATAAACCATGCTCCTTAAAATTCTCCCAGATATCAGGCTCCGAGTTCGGGCGGAATACTGCCAGCATGAGACGGCTCTGCAAGGCAATGTCTTCTCCAATAAGCAGGACCCACTTGAGCGCCAGTTTGAGCGCTTTAACCAGGCCAACACTATCCTCAAGTCCCGGGACCTGGGCTCCATCATCTGTGACATCAAGTTCTCTGAGCTCACCTACCTCGACGCATTCTGGCGAGACTACATTAATGGCTCATTATTAGAGGCACTGAAAGGTGTCTTCATCACAGACTCTCTCAAGCAAGCTGTGGGCCATGAAGCCATCAAGCTGCTGGTGAACGTGGATGAGGAGGACTATGAGCTGGGCCGACAGAAACTCCTGAGGAACTTGATGCTGCAGGCATTACCCTGACCTTTCCCCTTCTCACCTTTCTGGGGACTGTTCGCTCCGTCACCTCTGGAGCTGACATACTGTTCTGGGGTTTGTTCTCTACCCTTTCCAACCAATCACACCGCCTTTTTTTTTTTTTTTTTTTAAAAGGAAAAGACAAAGGAAGGTGGAAGTGGTGTCCCTGCCCTCCCTGCACCCATGTGCCTGGGCTTCCCCGTTTCCTGTTGCCACTTACCCTATTGTGTGTCTACAGCCACCTTACCACTGAGCCGTAAGACAAGTGTATAGGGACAGGGTCTCTGGAACACAGCCTTTGTAAGGGATTGAACACTGCTTTCAGGTGCATTGAGGGGTAATCAATACTTATGGCTTTATGAGGGCTCTTAAATTTTGTCTGAAAAACCAAAGGGCTGTGAGTAAAGGAGCTATGTGGAAGGTGGGACTCTGAAGTGTATTTTGGAAATTAATTACCACCTTCTTCCAAATTATAGAATTTTTTAAAAACAGAGAAGCTGTGGCCCTTTGCAGTCTCTCCTGGCCTTGGTGCTGCTCCTCTCTGCCTTTCCTTCATTCCACAGCGGGAACTGCTGTCGTATGGATCCCTCCTTGTCCCTGTCAAATGTTCAGCAAACTTACAGAGGACTGGGCCAGCCTGATCGATCACCCTCCCAACTGCGATGTGTATGTGAACACCAGTACACAGGACAGTGGAGTAGAGGCTGCTAGTTGGAGCACACTTTCTCTGAAGAGGAGGAGGGGGTGGGGGGTATGACATTTTCCTTCCCTTTTCCAGTGAAAATAACTCTTACCCCACCCCAAGGCCCTTTCCCTTTGCTTCCTTCTTGCTTGAGAGAAAGTGGGGTATTTAGTATCAGCTCCTCCTGTTCCTCTGCCCTCCCTTCTCCCATCCTTTGGAGAGCAGGACTAGTACATGCACTGAGCACCGCACTTTCTTAGGTAAGGAGGCATGTTTGAGGCAGGAGGCTGAGGAGTGAAGTCCAGTCAAGCAGGTACAATTCCACCTCCCCTTCTAGCCCCCAAAAGACATGTCCAGACATTATGATTATTATATTTTTTTTTCAATGCCAGTGCTGCTCAGCCCTCAGCATAACTTCAGTTTTCATGAAATAAACAGTGACTATATAAAATCCCACTTTTCTGAAACTGAAATCTGAGGTCAGGTCAAAGTCTCTTCTTTCCCATGGACTTGATTAAGCCTGTGTTCCATTAAGAGAGGTTAAAGTTCTGCAAGTGAAGGGAACCGTGCTTGTGTCCTGCCTACAAGTCACAGTAGCATCACCTCCCAGTTGGCTGTGTCTGTGTCTTAACCAACAGAAGTTAAAAGCATTAAGAGAGTGGATGACCCAGACTGCCATAGAGGTCAGGTCTGCGGTGCTGGAACACAGGCAGGTGTTGGCGCATCTGTTGTAGAAAGTGGAGATCAATTCGAGCAAGGCAGAGGCCTGGTCCCTCGGAGCAGCGGGCCACCACTGTGCCCCACGGGTCAACCACCATGCTATGGCCATAACTTGCTCTTGTTTCATGGTGGCGTCCACACTGCGCTGCTGCTATTACATAGCACTGAGATTCAATGGCGCGGGCCCGCAGCAGCACCTGAGGATGAGACGTGCGTTGACTCCAGAACATACAGCGTTTAATAGGCAAGTGACAAGAAGCGGGCACTGTGGGCCCAATCTTCTCACTAACCAACTAGAGTTAATAACTAACTCTTTAACATGACTCACACCTAGCTAAGAAATGAATTTCCTCACCAGATGAAAAGGAAGAAAATCAAGTAGAAAGGAGGAGTGTTTGTGTTTTGTACTTTTGAGATAAGGTCTCCCTGTGTAACCCTGGCTGGCTTAGACCCACAGAGATCTGCCTGCCTTTGCCTCACAGTGCTGAGATGAAGAGCATGCACCACCATGCCCCACTCTTTGAAGGTGTGGGTTGCTTTTTTGTTTTTGAGACAGGGTTTCTCTGTGTAGCCCTGGCTGTCCTGGAACCCACTCTGTAGACCAGGCTGGCCTCAAACTCAGAGATCCACCTGCTTCTGCCTCCTGAGTGCTGGGATTAAAGGTGTGCACCCCCACTGCCCAGCTTCTATTTTGTTTTCTTTTTTAGTCAAGGCATGCTGGCTTTGAACCTGTGGCTATCCACTGAAGTGCTTGGATTTAGGTTTGTACCACTCTGCTCCCACTACTAAAAGTAAGGTTAAAGGAGGCCTATATGTTATGAAGAGGCATTCTCTTACCTCCCAGTGGGCTGGACCTGTAACAGATCCAAAGGCTGAAGGATAAGTAAGTATTTCTGCCCCAGCTTGAGCCAATTTCAAAGAAAGTTCAGGGAACCGCATGTCATAACAGATTGCTAGACCAACCTGAAATGAGAAACAACCCACTCATCTTCCCTGTCCCATTCAACAGAACACTGAGTGCCTTCATTAGCCTGCACCAATGGGGGGTGTTACCACTTTTCAACATAGTCCCATTTCCTTTCCAAACTCCCACCTTGCCAGCCGGTGTCTTGACAGGTGGCTCAAGAGTGCCTCCAGGCTTGGTATAGTTGCTTTCTCTCATCGGCCCCTGACCTGGGATCTCTACATCGCACAGATGTGTCTTCCTGTAACTGGCCACTACTGATCCTAGAGAGAGAGAGAGAGAGAGAGAGAGAGAGAGAGAGAGAGAGAGAGAGAGAAAATACTCAGTACAGACACTCTACAAGTCCAGCTTAGCTCTTCTCCCAAAGAGTAACTTGTAGGCTGAGAACAGAAGCATAAAACCCCAAGGCCAAGCAGTTGAGAAAGAAATGCTGAAGATCTGAGTTGAGGAAAGGTAGAGAAGCCTGGGAAGAGGCAAACTAAGGGCTATGACGTCTCACCCTTGCTGTTCAAAAGCACATGACAATTGTAGATTTTCTGATTCTGCTCCCAGTCTTGGCCACGCTCGTGGAAACCGCCCAAGGACAGCCAGATTCCACATTCCCTGGGGGGGGGGGGGGACACGACACACACAACTCTACCCCCTCTGTGGCAATCCAGGAACACTGCTCAACAGGGAGTTCTACACACACAACCCCCCCCCCCCCAAACCCTACCCTTGTACCTGGCAAGCTGGCTATATTGGCCCAAAAGATCCCCATTCAGTGGTTCGGACAGGAGTAATGTCTCGGCAGGGTTTCGTGCAATAAAGTCAAATGCCTCAGGCAGAAAGGCCAGGCAAGCACCCAGTCTGGCAGCCTCTTGAACCAACTCAGCACATGTTTTAAAGTTCTCTTGCTTGTTTGGTGTTGATGTTACCTGGCACACAGCCACCAGGGGCAGCTCCCAGGAAGTTGATGAGGACATGGTTCTGGGCCTGTGAATGACACAGGCAGTATCCTCAGATTTTCTATCTAGGAGAAACTCAGAGGCTCAAGTGGGGGTGGAGCCAGAAACTTTATTTTCTTTTGACTTTTTTCTTTTTTGAGACACGGTCTTTTGTAGCCCAGACAGGCCTTTCTATGTAACTGGGGATGACCTTAAACTCCTGGTTGATCCTCCTTTTTTTCGAGTGCTGGCATTACAGGTGACCCCAGCAACTTGTTTTCATTCTTACAGAGCATAATAACCCTAGAGCTACTGGAGTTCACTCATTACATGTTTGGAGATATCTTTGTCTCCCACTATGAAGTTAATAAACACGAACTAAGCAGCTATGCGCCAGAGAGAGAACATTACGAAATATGTTACCTGGGCTGAGTACAAAGTACTGGGGTTCGAAGTAATCGGTATCCGGTACACAGGAGTTGGTGAGGAGGCCTGGTGATGAAGCCCAGCCTGAAGAAGGTGAGAAATCAGGACACCTAACCCTCTTTCAAGCCGTAAGTTTCTAGAATTCTCTGCCATTTCCAGGCCTGGCCAGTAATCCCCTCCCCCAAGGCTTCGAAAATACTTTTTACTACTAGTAGCTAGGAAAAGATATAAAATGGGAAAATGGGAGAGGCGACTATGATCGGTGCCTTAATACCTCAACTTCCAGTGATCTCACATTAAAACTGAAGCCCTTTTTCCTTTGCCAAACGTTTCCGCAGTTCAAGTCATCTCATGGAACCTTCCTCGTTTCCCCAATTCTCTTCTCGGCTGTGCCACCTGCACAGCTTTATAGACTCAACACGTATCTTTCCCCTTATACCCGAATCTCAGAAGGAAAGTTCACCCTCCCTAGATCTCCACCATCTCATGGTGGGTAGATGGGTACAGGACCAGATCCCAACCCGAGCCCCCGCCCTCTGATTAGCGCGTCCTTCCCCGCCTCTCCCCCCCGGGCAAGAATCTCTGTTGCACAAGTTAAAGCATCGCAGGTGGAATTCACCGCAGCGGGCAGGGTTTGGGAGTAGGTCCTACATGAAGACACAGCCAAAACCATTCACGGGGTCGGATCTCAAGAGCTGCCAGGAGCCAGGAGCGCAGGAGCAAGTGGGCGGTAACCCCCCGGCCGGATGTGACGCAGTGAGAGTGCGCAGGCCGGAAAGCTTGCAGGTGGGGAAGATGGCGGACAGCAGCGGTCGTGTGGGCAAGAGCGGCGGGAGCGGCGCGGGGAAGGGGGCGGTGTCGGCGGAACAGGTGAGGAGCCGCGAGCGCACAAGGCACCCGGGGCGGTGTCGAATTCGTGTAGAAGATAAGATTTGTGGCTCGAAGGGGCCTTTAGTCCTTTCCACGGTCTCCATGGGCACGCACGGGGGAGAGGGGGTCTCTGGAGGTGATCACGAACCTTTCTAGAGCCTGGGTAGGTAGGGGAGAGGCACGCCCGCGGTGTGGGTGGGTAGTCAAGGGAGAAAGCCCTGAGCTGCAGGGTCTGGGAGGGTTGGCCAGGTCTCTGAGAAGATGGATCGTAGTTTGCCCCCTCTCCGAGGTACCCTAAAGAGCGTATGGTGTTTGGCGTGGCATCTAGTAACGAATTCCAAGCTGTTCTTAGTCAGTGAGTGGCTTATGTAGTTCATGGCTCAAAAACCGTGTTCACCATCACCAACACGCTGCAGAGCCACGTGACTCAGACTCTGAGCAGTTTAGTGTTCCGTAAATTATTTTGACTAAGGAGTCTGTGGTTTGTTTGTTTGTTTGTTTTGTCTTGGAGGTGGGGATGAGGGTTGCTATAGGGTCGGGTCCGGCCTTGGCTTTTCCGGAATTCACTTTGTAGACCAAACTGGCCTGGAAGATCCGCTTGCCTCTGCCTCCCACATACTGCGATTAAAGGCTCGGATTATTTCGTCTTTGAGACACGGTCTTACTAAGTGGCCTACGCTGGCCTCGAGCTTGCTCGGTGTGCTCTCTTTGCAAAGATTGACTTCGGAAGAGGGCAGAACCCACCCCCCACCCCCTCTCTCTTTCTCTTTCTCTCTTTCTCTCTTTCTCTCTCTCTCTCTCTCTCTCTCTCTCTCTCTCTCTCTCTCTCTCTCTCTCTTTCTTTCTTTCTTTCTTTCTTTCTTTCTTTCTTTCTTTCTTTCTTTCTTTCATGTGTGAGTACACTGTAGCTGTCTTCAGACACTCCAGAAGATGGAGTCCGATCTCATTACGGATGGTTGTGAGCCACCATGTGGTTGCTGGGATTTGAACTTTGGAAGAGCAGTCGGTGCTCTTAACAGCTGAGCCATCTCACCAGCCCCAGAAGAGTAATTTTAATCATAGGTACATTTGTCAGTTGGTTGTTGAACAATTCCTACAGGTAAAAGCATCAGCATAAAGAGTCTAAAACCCACACTGTCAAAGAGTTAGAAAGTAAGTGTTCAGGGAGAACTGAAGTGCAGGGGAATTCTGGAGATGGAAGAGGGTGTAGCCTCTGACATAGTGGGAAGGAAAAAATGCTAATGCTTTGGAGAGTCCGTCTTGTGTTTGGCTTTGCTTAACCCAGAGGAACAGGTAAATGAAATAGACCTTGTCTTAAACTTGGTCACAGCCAAGTGTGGTGGCCCATACCCATAATCCCCCTGGATTACCCTGTCAGTTCCAGGCTAGCCTGGGTTACAGAGTAAAACACAGTCTCAAAAACAAAACAATGAGACTTTATGTGTGTTTGCATGTGTATGTGCATATACCACATGTGTGCAGGAGCCCTCAGAGACCAGAAGAGTGGTCAAAACCTCTGATAACTGCCTATTAGCTACCATGAGGGTGCTGAGAACCAAACCCAGGTCCTCCGCTATAAAAGTAATCGTTCTTCCACCGAGCCATTTCTCCAACCCTACACTACAAACTTCTGCACATAATGAACTTTTCTTGCACAGTTTGGAGAGAGAGTCCAAAGTAGTGTAGATTTCGGATGTGGCAGGTAAGTAGGCAAGGGAATGGCGGGTAGTGGAATGGTTGGGAGGGTTTCCTGGCCTAGAATCAGAATGACCTGTGCTTGCTTTGTATTTCTTATTTATATATGATTTCTCTTGTTACCTTTTACCCTCGTCTATCTGTAAAAGCACAGTAGTTTTCCATTTCGTAACTAGAGTACTAGGCAAGAAAATCCATTTGGGTTTTGTTTTGTTTTGTTTTTTTCCACCATGACTAAATACAGAGACTACATAGTGTGTTTAACAAATGCTACTTAGAGCTGGAGAGATGGCCTCTGCACTCGAGCACCTGATCTCGCACAGACAGACACACTTGCACGCACATAATCTGAACAGTCTTTCTAAATGCTAATTTCCTTTTATTTTCTAGATTTTTTGGCTTAATTCTAAAGGCTGGGAAAAGTTAGTCATGTGAAGATTTTTTTTCGTTAGAAGTAGTGTGTTCAAAAGCATTGAGCCATGAACTGCTTGGCATTGAAAATGCTGGAGAATTTAAAGAGATATATTGCAAGACCTAAAGAGATACAGTCAACTTTGTTCTTTGACACAGGGTTTTTCACGTGGCCTAGAACTCACCAGGTAGGCTAGGATGGCTGACCAGAGAGTCCATTGATCCTCCCTTTCCTCAGCACTGGGAAAACAAGCCTCAGAATTTAAGTTCACTAGCATTCCAGTGCCAGGCAGTTCATGCCTCAGTACCATGCCTGCCTGCCTGCCTGCCTTTTTTTTCCCTCCTCCTCCTCCTCCTCCTCCTCCTCTTCCTCCTCCTCTTCTTTTTTCTCCTCCTCCTCCTCCTCTTCCTTCTTAAAAAGTGTGTTCTGGGGCTCAAACCCTGGTTCTTTGGCTCTTTACCTGTGAAATTTTCTTCCCAGCCCAATTTAAGGTTTATTACTGATGTGTGTGTTAGCCTAGTGTGTCTCTCACAAGGAAAATAGGAGCAGGTAATACTTCGTACTAGGTGCTTGTTTTATTTTCTGTTCTTTATCATTTATTGGTTTACTATTGTTGTTTTGTCTGAGATAGGCTCTCCCTCTGGAACTTGCTGTGTAGACCGTGCTACTTTAGGCCTTGCTATTCTTGGCTTTGTGAGCCTGTGCAATGAAAAGTAGCTATTTACTTCCAGCATGTAATGCAGAGGCAGGCAAAGGGTAGCCATTCCCATTCTAAGAGAGAGGTAAAGCAGGGGAAGGCTTAAGTCTGAATTCCAAGAGGACAAGCATTATCTTACAATAATTTTTCTCTATATGTGTCATTTGGAAACTCTGGGGCAGGAATTGCGCCTCTAAAATATTGGGCAGCTCCAAATCTGTGTGTTTGAAGGGCTCAGTCCATGCTTCATGCTCTTGGGCTTGGGGGCATGCCAATGCCTGCAGCTTGCCCAGTCGGGCAGTGGAAGACAGTTGCTGCACTATTAGAGATCATGGTAGCTGCCTGGCCTTCACTAAGGCTTGTTCCAGTGAGGATTCGCTATGACAGCTCCCATTCCTACATCAGGTTTCTCCTTGCACCCCCATTTTTCCTCCCACAGTCCAGTGCATCTTTTGAAGCTTTGGTAGAGGAAGCCATTTCTCCACAGCTCCTGCATTCTGCATGCCTCCAGAATTAGCACCATGAGGCATAGATACTACCACAGGTTACTGCTAATAATGCTCTCTCCAGCTGCAGTACAAGCTGTACTTGGATAAATCACTGGAGCATGCTGGGATGTGAGAAGCAGAGGCTGGGTAGACTGGCTATGAGTTCTTTCTGCCCTTAAGATCCGCTTTTGGTTCCATGATTGGAAGGACAGCCAAGATCTCCAAAATGCCTTCATGTGGTGGCCAGAGAATAATTTGCAGCAACTGTTCTCTGTTTCCACCTTGTCCATCCTGGGACAAACTCCTGTAGCCAGGCTTGGCTGCAAAGTCCCTTTACCAGCTGAGTCATCTTACTGGCCTGGCCACTGTCTTGACCTAGTTCCACTGTGTACATAGCCAGGCTGTGAATCGTCTAAGCTTTTAGGCTCTATTTTCTTTCCTTTAAAATTTTATTATTTTATATATATTAGTGTTTTGCTTGCAAGTGTGCATGTATGAGGGTGTCAGATCCCCTGAAACAGGTGTTATAGATAGTTGTGAGCTTCCATGTGGGTGCTGGGAATTGAATCTGGGTTCTCTGGAAGAGCAGCTAGTACTCCTAACTGCTTAGCCATCGTTCTTATTTTCTTTTAATTATGAATTCTGTCTTTAAGCTGGGTAATGTATTCTCGGAAAGAACAGATTTAGATCTTGTTTTATGACCAGGTCATCTGGTCTTCTTTTTTTGTTTTTGGTTTTTCGAGTCAGGGTTTCTCTGTATAGCCCTGGCTGTCCTGGAACTCACTCTGTAGACCAGGCTGGCCTTGAACTCAGAAATCCACCTACCTCTGACTCTCAAGTGCTGGGATTAAAGGCATGTGCCACCACTGCCTGCCTAAGTTCTTGATACAGGAGCTCACTAGGTAGACCAGGGTGGCCTCGAACTCACAAAGATCCATCTGCCTCTGCTTCCCAAATGCCAAGCTTTGATCTTTAAATCAGAGTGTTAAGCATTCAGCGTTATTGATCGGGGTTTGCAAATTACTATGATTTTGTTAAATGTATTTCTTTTCTTTTTTTGGGGGGGGGGTGGGGGTTTCGAGACAGGGTTTCTCTGTGTAGCCCTGGCTTTCCTGAAACTCATTTTGTAGACCAGGCTGGCCTCGAACGCAGAAATCCGCCTAACCTTTGCCTCCCAACTGCTGGGATTAAAGGCATGCACCACCATGCCCAGCTGTTAAATGTATTTCTGGTTGATTGAATTATTGGTGGTTTGTTTTCTCCGTTCTTTATATTTGGGGTTTGGACTGTGTTGGACATGGGTGGGTGAGTGTGTGTGTGTGTGTGTGTGTGTGTGTGTGTGTGTGTGTGTGTGTGTGTGTGTTCGAGCCTCTGCCTGTCCCTTATAAAGTCCAGTCTGGCCTTGAACTCACTATGTAACTAGGGCAGACCTCCTGATCCGGTGCCGGGATTACCGGCAGTCTCTATTTAAGGAATGATGGTCTTTCTTAGTTCTTCTGTTCCTGTCTTTCTTGTGCTTGTATGGTTCCATCTTTATCCTCTGTGTATAGGATTCCTCCCTCGTTGGCTTGGTAGACATGAACTGACTTGGTGCTTCTCTGGTAGTGCCCTGTTTCTTAGTCTGGTTAAATGTCTTAATATACTTTTATTGTGTGTGGTTGCATGCTTGTACAGGCCACAGCACTGGTGTGGCAGCCAGAGGGTAATTCTCTGTAGTTAGGTGTTTCCTTCTACTGTGTGGCTCCTGCCAATCAAACTTAGTCAGGCTTAGCAGCCAGTGCTTATACCTCTTGAGCCATCATGCTAGCTCAAAACTGGTTCTCTCTATCCACCTTTGCATGGATTCCGGGAATTTCATTCTGGTTATCGGGCTTAGGCAGCAAGAGCATTTACCTGGCCTGAAAAGAAAGTTTTAAAATCTCATGCAATTAATGGAAGTTTGGGCAAAGGCTTGGGTTCAAAAACTATAGAGGTAGTGTAGGTAATGAAATGAAGAAATAGTATGAGCAGACTCTTTAATCGTATTCCCACTGTAGAAATGAGGGAGTAAGGACTTTCTAAAAGAAGAAAGGGGTTAAAAGGGAGAGGAGAGGAGATCTCAGCTTCTGTTGTCCTGTGGTGTTGGTTCTCAGCCTAGTGACTTGTCCCTAGGAAACAGTTGGCAGTGCCTGGAAAGCATTTCTGTTTTACTGGGTAGAGTGCAGTTATGTTGCTGAGTACTGTAAAATGTTCAAAATTGCCAGCATGAGAAAAACTGGTTCGTGGTATCAATAGTACTAGTGCTAAGAAACTGTCCTATTGTGTGTTATTTATATTTTATAGAAACAAAAAGGAAAAAAAGGCAAGTAGCTTAGTCATGTAGTAATGTATTTTGTGTTATGTGTGTGAGTGCTTACATGTATGTATGTGCACCATATGCATTCCTGCTGCCACAGAGACCAGAAAAGGGGACCAGATCCTTTGGAACTGGAGTTATAGGCTGTTGGATTATGAAGTCAGTTATATAGGAGTTGATTCAAGATCTTTGAGAGGATAGTTTGGTAAGCAATAATAATACCACAGAGAAGACAGAAGGAGATTTAAAGTAACTTATGGGCAGTGGTTATAGTTTGGTTCTCAAAGTTTGAAGAGAAGGGATGTGTGCCTTTCTGTAATAGAGTAGTAAGATCAGAGCGCTTAGAGGGCACTAAGACCGGGGAAGCCGGCACTCGGGAAGTGGAAAACCAAGGGAAGATAGATGCTGAAAGGGAAAGGAGGCAACTAATGAAGCAGTGTCTCGGGAAATGCACGTTGGAAGTGTTCAGTCAGAATTCTCCGCCTACTCTGTTCTCCCAGTAGTCAGTTAAGAAATCGTGGCGTGTGACACAGCCAAAGGACATTTTTGAGGAAAGGTAATATGGGTGAGAACAGAGATGGCTTAGTGGGTGCACGTTTGTTGTTCTTGTTGTCAGGTCTGACAACTTCCATTCACTCAGAAAGACCCACAGTGTGGAAGGATAAAACTGTATCCCACAAGTTGTCTTTGACATGTGTGTCCACCTGTGCACTTCCCCCAACTCCCATAATTTTTGTTGTTGTTTGAGTTGGGGTTTCTCTGCTTATAGCCCTGGCTGTCCTGGAACTCCGTCTGTGTAGATCAGGCTGGCTTTGAACTCATAGAGATCTGTTTGCCTCTGCCTCCTAAGTGCTAGTTCGTAAATTTAACTAAAAAAGGGAATGTCCCTTGGGTTCCTTTTTAAAAAGCTTTTTTTTTTTTTTTAATTTATTTACTTACCTTTTACTTCCTTTCCTTATGTGTATGAGTGTTTTGTATGCATGTGCACTCAGGTGTGCCTGGTGCAATCAGAAGTGGGGGTTGGGGATTGGATCCTTTGGAACTGGACTTACACATGGTTGTAAGTCACCATGTAGGTACTGGGCATGCTTGGCTTTGAATCCACCCTCCTTCCCTTTGTTTCTTCCCTGGCCACAACTATTAACAACCAACCACCAACCCCCTAAACGACAACAAACATCCATAATGAATACCAATAACCACCCACTCCACCTCTCAGGAATGAGGGCATTGTGTTCTTTAGATTGCTTCCTGTCTGGAGGCAATGGCATCTTTGGGGACCCTAAGAAAATTGGAATGGTAGCCAATCCCTGAGAAGCCTGGCTGTTTCCCTCACTGTCCTGGAAGGTACAGGCCTAGCTGAGGCAGACTCTGAGGCTATGCCACTTGAGGCTAGCTGCTCTGAAGCTGTGTCCTGGATACAGATTTTGAGGAAACAGCGGCTGAGGCGGCCTGTGAGTCTGGATGACCTGGGGCTAGCTACTTTGATTTCACTGGTGTCTGATTGTTTTGTTCTGAAAACACAAACTTTTAATAGTGACATTGTAGGGACATTTTTCTATTAATGTATGAAATATGTGTGTGGAAGGAAGCAGGACAGGGCCTTACAGATTGTCAGTGTGGTGAGAAATTTTGGTTGTATTCTGGGGACAGAGGCAGGAAGATCTCATGATCAAGCCAGCTCAGTCAGTCAACAGGGTCTCCAGGGAGGGAGGGAGGATTGAAAAGAAAGACAATTAGACAACATTATAGCATGACTCCAACGAGTGCTGAGGCTGCAGCAGGTTTATTTTTTCCCCCATTCAGCTTTTATACCATTCTAGGTACTTGCAGAGAATAGGGTCAGTTCTTAGATCAATGACAAAGTAGTCAGACAAGGCTATAAACAACGAGACCAAACAAGGCGGTAAACAAAGCCCCCTGGTCACTGTTTCTAGGGGCTTATCAGGATGACCAAGATAAAAGGAATGCCACACATTGAGCTTTGTATTAGCCCAAATGTAAATACTCCCATCTGAGTCTACTTCCTTGAGCCCAGTGATAAGTGCTTGGCAAATTTCTACAAGGTTCCAAAAGCTCTCCACAATCTCAGGTTGAAAGCCAGACTGGTAATCTGTATTCAGAGACCTTGTCTCAAAACAAGCAAGAAACCATGCACACAAACAACCACATCTCCCAACATATATATCAATAGGGAACAAATTCTATGTCACACTTAAAAAGAAATCTGGGGCTAGAGAAATGGCTCAGTGGTTAAGAGCTAGAGAATCCTGGGGCAGTGGTGGCGCACGCCTTTAATCCCAGCACTTGGGAGGCAGAGGCAGGCAGATTTATTGAGTTCAAGGCCAGCCTGGTCTACAAAGTGAGTTCCAGGACAGCCAGGGCTACACAGGGAAACCCTGTCTTGAAGAACAAACAAAAAAAAGATCTAGAGGATCTGGGTTTAATTTCCAGCTCATTACTGGTATGGTAGCTCATGCTTTGGGGGATCTGATGCCTTCTTCTAGCCTCTTTGGGTCCCAGGCATGCACATAGCAGACCTATACATACAGGTAAGTCACATAAAAATAAATCTTGGGGGGGAAATCTTTATAAAAATAAGTTTTTGAAAGATCTCGTATGTGTAAATAATAAGAATATAAAGAGCTCTATGTAGTAATACGAAGTGATGTTGATTTAGAAATTAATTTAATTAATTTCTAAATCAACATCCTTCGTATTATTAATTAATTAATTAATTAATTTAATTAAATGGGGCTATTTCAGAGGGGAACTTTACATACACTATGATTTAATAGGGTAAAGAGACTCTCAACATTGACTAGTCTATCCCTGTTTACATGAGACTATTGAGGTTTGGTCTGTTGCTGTGTATTGCAATGCTTAAATACTGGCCCCCAAGGTCTGGCTGCCCACAGGAATAAAAGGAGATCCTCACATACACCAAATGATTCTATGTAATCTTGTTCCTTAATGTAAAACTATTGGTTGAATAAAGATGCCTGTAGCCTGTAGCTCTGGACAGAAGACAGGTAGGCAGGCCTTCAGTCTTCAGGCTTGGGGTCTTGGGGCAGGGACCACAAGAGAGGAGAAAAGAGGAAGAAGACACCATGGGAAAGGTGGATCATGAGAAGTTGTCCATGAGGGCCAGCCAATTGGTGAAGGGACAGCCCAGGCAGAACATGGCAGGTCATATCTCATGGTTAGTGACCGGGAAGTAGACAAAAAGAGAATAGAGGGTTGATAACTGCACAGCTCTAGTGCTGTTAAGGGGGTAATTGTAAATATAAAGGTTTTATGTCTTTTATTTGGGAACTGAATGATCAAAGGTGAGGTAGAAACCTCCAATTAATTTTTACATTTTGGTACCCTTTGGGGGTGCCGTTAGTAAATATTTTCCTGGTTCTTCCTCCCAGCTCTATGCTCCCAGAGATAAGATTCAGACTCAGAATATATTTACAAATACCTTGATTATATAGCTAGGCTCTTCTCTGACTAGATCATAACTTAAAATAACCCAATTTATTTTAACATGTATTCTGCCATGTGGCTGGTTACGTGTGCTCAGGTACCAAACAGGTGTCTTGTCACATCTTCCCTGGTGACTCTCCCAAGCCTGGCACTATCCCAGAATCCTTTCTCCTCCTGGGTGTCCCATCTCCTGTTTCTTCCCTAACCTATAGGCCATCAGACTTTTATTCACAGGTGCCATATCCAGACAGACACAAGATGCTCTCTCTAGCTTTGTTATTGGTAGTAGTGCTGGGAGTTGAGCCCCAGTGCCTCTTGCATGCTGAGGCCATTCTCACTGAGTTGTACCTTCAGCCCTGAGCTAATATGATAAAGCTTATGTGGCTTAGTGGGAAAGCACACGCCGCACAGGCGTGCCTGCCTGAGCATGGTCCTGGAAACTCATAGCCGCTAACTGAAGCTCCAGATGAATCTGATACCCTCTTCTTCCTCCACGCTTGTTTATATACACACAGGCGCACACACATACATATAAAAAAAAAAGTCTTGGGGCTGGAGAGATGGCATAGCAGTTAGGAGCACTGACTGCTCTTCCCAAGGTCCTGAGTTCGAATCCCAGCAACCACATGGTGGCTCACAACCATCCATAATGAGATCTGATGCCCTCTTCTGGTGTGTCTGAAAACAGTTAAAGTGTACTCACATATAATAAATAAATAAATCTTTTTTAAAAAAGTCTTTAAGTCTTTAAAAAAAAAAGGACTGTAAAGATGATGACTCAATGATTAAGATTTCACACTGTGCATCTAGAGAGATGACTCTGCAGGTAAGAGCACTGACTACTTTTCCAGAAGTCCTGAGTTCAATTCCCAGCAACCACATGGTGGTTCATAGCCATCTGTAATGGGATCTGATGCCTTCTTTTGGTCTGTCTGAAGACAGCTACAGTACACTCATATACATAAAATAATTAAATCTTTTTTTAAAAAAGTACACACTGCTCTTCAAGAAAACCCAGGTTTGATTTCCAGTACCCATATCAGGCCTATAACCCCATCACCCTCTTGGTCTCTGATTAGTGACAAACTGGCAAGCTAGCTCAGTAGTTAAAAGAACTTAAAAGAAAAGTGGTTAAAACATTTTGATGAGACCCAGGTTCAGTTTCCGGTGCGCGCGCACACACACACACACACACACACACACACACACACACACACACACACACACACACACAGTGCTCACCACCATTTGTAACTCCAGTTTCAGGGACTCTGTCGCCCTCTTCTGGCCCCTGGGCACCAGGCCCAACATGGTACACATGTATACAAACTTCCAGGTATAACAGCACTCATGAACATATAGTAAAAATTAGTAAGTTGGGGAGGGAAACATAAAAAAGCCCTCTTCACCTGCAAATCTCTTGTAGGTGTTCCAGTGGCTCCTCACCCCCCCCCCATCTCTCACATTCAAATCTATTGTTAAATCCCCCTGTGACTAGTAAATATCTCAGACATATAGGCACTCAGTAAGAATGTAGTCTATGCCCTTCCCAAGATAGCTATCCACTACTGTGCCTTTGTAACTTGCCATCCTATGGCTGCCTTTACTTTCTGGTGTTTTCACGGTCTCATCTCTCATCTCTTAGGTAATTGCTGGCTTTAATCGCCTTCGGCAGGAACAGAGGGGCTTGGCTTCCAAAGCAGCTGAGCTGGAGATGGAATTGAATGAGCACAGGTAGGAAGGCCGCAGAGAAACAGAGTGATTGGATGGAGGCTTGTGGGGATCAGGACGCATTCTGAGGTCTTGTTCTCCTACCCTAGCCTGGTGATCGATACACTGAAGGAAGTGGATGAGACCCGCAAGTGCTACCGCATGGTTGGAGGTGTGCTGGTGGAGCGGACTGTCAAAGAAGTGCTGCCTGCCTTGGAGGGCAACAAGGAGCAGGTGAGCAAGAATTCCTCTATAGGCGTTTGGGCAGCCAAGAGGTTAAATGTAGGTGACTAGGGATTTAGGGAATTCATGTTGATGGTAGCATGCAGCCTGTTAGCTATCTACTGTGCCCTTTATACTATTACAAAGTTGAAGTCCAACTCCTTAAGTGAGGAGTTGTTGGCTGTGTGCCCTTTCCATGGGCTCTTTGATGTGGTTGAGTGGGGAGGGAATGGGTAGAGCAGTGTTTCTCACAATATAGTCTGTGGATCCCTGAGTCAGAATCTCCTGAAGAACTTGTTTAGCAGTGTTGGGCATCAGACCCAGGGCCTCATGCGCAGTAGGCTAAATACTCTTCTCATTGAGCTACACCTCCAGCCAAGGACCAGTTTAAAATGCAGCTTCTTAAGAGCTCTCGATCCACGGAACCAGACCCTTAAAGAAACCATAAGTGACCTTTTAAAGGGAGAAAGAATCCTGACTGGGGTGGCATACATTGATGTTTAACTTGCTGAGATGATGAGGCAGAGGAATCGGATTTGAAGCCTGCTTGGGCTAACTAAAAATCAATCACTTAAAAAAAAAATGAATGTGACCTAAGAGAAGAAACCATAGCATGACAAATGCTCTTTTAAGAGCAAGCAACCCACCCTCCCTGGGCAGGGACTGAGGGTGGAAAGTTGCTGGAGAGGGGACAGTAATTGTCTTAAGTGATGTAGCTGCTGGTGAGCCACTAGTGCTCCTGTGGGTATCTCCATCCATTCCCACAAGGGTGCTCCAGGTTAGACTCATGGGCCACAAAACAAAACAGAGAAATACGATTATGAGATGGGATGGGTTGGTGGCAAGTGGATGAGAGTGGGCTGTTTGATCATATGCTTTTATAACATTATCAAAGAATAATGAAAATAAGTAGCTCAGATGGTTCCCCTTTATAAGCCACTGTGTTCTTGTCTCACTGCCTCCAACTGTAGCACAGTCCGGGGCAGAGGAGGGAGACCTGCACTCCTTCTCCATCCTCTCTTTTGCCTCTTAGATACAGAAGATCATTGAGACACTGTCACAGCAGCTTCAGGCAAAGGGCAAAGAACTGAACGAATTCCGGGAAAAGCACAACATTCGTCTCATGGGGGAAGATGAGAAGCCAGCAGCCAAGGAAAACTCAGAAGGGGCTGGGGCTAAGGCCAGCTCAGCAGGGGTGTTGGTCTCTTAGGAGCTAAGGCCTCTGCGGGTTTTTTTTTTTTTACCCTGATTCCCACTTGTAATTTCTTTTTATTGTCGTTATTATTATTTCTCTGCTATTGTAATATTTTGTTTTTGTTGTTGTTGTTGATTAAATGTTTTGGTCAAATACTTAGCTATAGCCTGAACCTTTATCTCATTTAGGGCTACACCGACCTCATAGAGCTGGGTGTGGTGCCACACATGCCTTTAATAATCTTAGTGCTTGGGTGACAACAAGAGGCAGATCTCGGAGTTCCAGGCCAGCCTGGTCTACAAATCGAGTTCCCAGTAATCCAAGGCTATATATAGACACAGTGAGACCCTGTCTCAAACAAAACAAAAAAATATGATTTGCATTGTTTCTACCAGGTTAATGGCTCACTATCAGAAAGGAACCTCAGTTCGGTCTTTCCTTTGCAAATAAAGTAATCTGTTTATTTGATGCTCTTCTAAAACGGATTCAGAGGGCTGGAGAGATGGCTCAGATGGCTCAACAGTGAAGAGCTCTGTCTGCTCTTCCAGGGGGCATCTGTTTTATTATCCCCAACAACCACATGGTGGCTCACAACCATCTATAATGGGGTCTGATGCCCTCTTCTGGCACAAAGGTGTACATGCAAATAGGGCACTTATATAAGTAAAATGTATAAATCTTCTAAAGGATTCAGAGACAAAACTCTCGGATTGAAATTTAATAAGTATTTGAAGTAGGGCAATAGCTCTGATGAGATCGCTTTGTAGGTTTGCCACAACACAGAGTGCCTCCCTGCTGTTCTTTAGATGAAGAATTCCAGGATGCAAACCTGTGGGCTAGCTGTCCTGCCGTCCTCACCAAAACCCCCAACCAAATAAAGCTGGTCATTCCAAAGGCAAGTCCGATGGCCCACGCGCTTCAGTCCACGGTCTGTACTGGGGAAGTGGAACCACAGAGGCGGAGACTTGCCTGTGGGTTGAGAGCAGAAGGTGGTTACTGTGGCATTCTGCTCCGGCCTTACCCAGTACGCATGCCTGTCATCGTTCCCGTTTGATTTGTCAGCCTTTTCAGATGTTCAGTATTTATATTGTCTATTGTATTTTGTTTTTGAAACAGGGTCTCACTCTGTCACCCTGGCTAGTTTCACACTCTAGATCAAGTTGGCTGGCCTCAAAAACTACCAGAGATCTGCCTGCCTCTGCCTCTGCCTCCCAAGTGCTGGAATTAAAAGTGTGAATCACTATGCCTGGCTCTATTTTTTGTTTGTTTGTTTTTCAGCAGTCCACACACTTTTGCCTCCTGAGTAGCATACATCACCACAACCGGACTGCATTCCTTTAACTCATCAACTGATTTCTCCTCCTTTCTATCCCACCACCCCTGTTTTGTAATTTTTAGCTGTGTCTTTTTCTCCTCCCTTTCAAATGATAGCTTGGCGCTCACGGGTATCGTAGATGTAGAGATCATTGCAGATCGTATCTCTAGCTCTGGTCAGAGTTTCTCCGCCAAATAGTACAGCGAAGGGTCCCACCACTGAACAGGAATGATGGCGCAGGCTCTGGGGTCCTTGCTGCAGTCCCTGCCCACTGCTCACAAGCCTTGCAAGCTGTTCCCTCAAATGAGGGGCAACTGGTTGTTCCTCCTTGGGCGAGAAAAACAAGAAGGGGTTGTCTGAAGGGTTTGCTTATTGAAGTTTTAGTCCTTTTCTACTTTATGTGAGTAGCTAATACCTTGATTTTCCCAGGGCTCCATTGCCCTGCTACCTCCGGTCCAACTGAGTTGCAGCCCCCAAAGAGCAAAAGCTGATGACCCGGGTGCGGCCCAGCAGTTGGCAGCAGGGCAGCACAGTGGCCTGATCGTGAGGTTGTGTGGCAGCCTTCTTCTTTGTAGCTGTTGGTACACAGAAAATCGGGCCTGAGTTTGGTTTTCTGAAAAGATTCAAGTGTTCTTTGCCAGAGAGCTCTAGTGAAAAAGAAAATCAGGCTTGGGGCAGATAGAGTTAAGCAATCTTGGATTCCAAGACAGAAGGTGCTATGGATAGACTACCAATAAGTTTATTTAGGTTTTGTTTTTTCTAGAATATAGAGAAAACAAACGAACGTTTGGGGGCAAAGTTGCAGTACCAATAAGTTCGGGTCCTGTGGTCCAACTTTAACGTGTAGATGCTTCCGTAGCGTCGCTGAGTGTGGGTACCACCCTCTCTGCCAGACACTCGCAGCTCCCCGTCTGAGAGGCGAGTGCAGGTGTGGCTGCTGAGGCCAGCAGGAGGGCAGTTGCCAGGGTTCGCAGCCCATGCTTCCCACACCTCTCTCTCCGTGTCCAGCGCGGCCACCGTGGATAAGCGACGTGACCCGTCCCAGCCACCCACCACGCAGAGCCAACGACCTCCCACCAGTGCCGCGTCGTGGTGGCTGCGAAGGGGACTACCTCGGGCTACCAGTCGCACCGCTTGGCCTACAGCTGGGTCAAAGATCACAGTGTCGTTGCTGGGCACTCTTGCACCACCTTCTAGGAGACCCCCTACCAGATAGAACCGTCCTTCCAGTTCCGTGCATGAATGGAAGGCACGAGCCAGAAGCACGTCTCGCGCCACTGGCCTCCAGGTCCAGGTTGAGCCTCTTGCTCGACCGAGGGTCTGCACCCCAGCCATGGGCCAAGGGAAGGGGAGAGCAGCTCGGTCACTTCGGGTCGCACTCCTTCACGAAGGGCCCAGCACTTCCAAGCATAGACTAGCTTCCCCTCCAATAACAGCACAGGTCTTCACCCAAACCACCCCTTCTCTCCACCGCCGTCGCCCAGCAACCACTGCAGGGACTACAGTGCGACCGCTGCAAACTGAAGGTCGCAAAGCGCCTGTTACCTTGGAAACAAGAGACCTGGTTAAGCTACCGCGATCTTACAGTGATGTCGTCAGGGGAACGAGATGTGGGGAAGCCAGTAAATATCCTAAAGGATTTGGGCTCCGAAAGGCTAGAAACCGGCAGTTCGTTAGACGAACCCAATAGCCGCTAACTAGCCTGTAATTATGACGTTTGAGGAAGGTGTTGGTGGTAGGATGCGTGGAGGCCGTGTCTTTTTCTTTATTTTTTGCTGCACGGTTTCCAACTTGGAATCTTCTCTAGGGATGAGGTAGGAAGGAAACAAGTCAGAAATCAAAGGTTGAACTTGGACTACGTTGCTTGGGATTCAGAGACTTGAGTAGACTTATTCCGCGATCCTATTTATAAAATGGGTTGTTTGTGATAAAAATTCTTGAAGGTGCTGAATGGATGGGAGAGTTCTCTCTGCTCTAGCCACTGGAGGGCAGTAGAGTCCAGTCTCAGTGAGAGAAGCGACAGGAGAGAAAGGTGCTAAGAAGGGACAAGGGAGAAAGAGATGAGTTAGGGTGGATGAAGTGGGAGAGGAAAAATAGGTTAGGCATATCTTGGACAGTTTTTCACTACTTAGTCCTAGGATGAATAATTATTTCATCTTGACTCATTAGAATAATATAACACATTAAATGGAGGCACCGTGGAACTCAGGATTAAGGGCAGGGAGTTTCCCCTGATAAGATCCTGGGCAGAAGCTGCCCAACCTTAGAAGGTGGGTGGGGGTGAGATGGGGAGGAGAGAGACACGGACTCCTGCCCCTCCCTGCTCTCTTCCTTTTAGTCAAGCTGGGTTACTGAAGGCCTAACTCTGCCCTCGCAGGACTCAATGCAGAACGAAGAGGCTCGGATCAAGGCAGGCTGACTGGGATCAAGGCAGGCTGACTGGTTTCTGCTGTAGGAGGAAATGCAGATTTCTACTTGTCGCTCCAGCTGGGGTGGAGCCGAAATAGGATCTTTGTCCCCCAGGCTGGGCTTTGAGTGGGAAGGATGGCTGTCACTTGGGCCTTTGGTTTCTAAACATGAACTTGCTCCCAACCAGACCACGGATAATGTCCAAGGTTTCAGTGGGAATGATCACGTGATTCTGAGGCGCAGGCTCACACTGGGCCTTTTCCCTCCTGGTCCCAATTAGATCTTGAGAGAGAACTACGTGGGGAGGGTGTGCACACATGGAGTAAAGAATTGAGCCTGGGGGCTGGAGAGAAGGTTCAGTGGTTAAGAGCACTGGCTGCTCTTCCAAAGGACCCAGGTTCAACTCCCAGCACAGCAGCTCCCAACTGTCTGTAATTCTAGTTCCAGGGAATCTGACACCCTCATACCGGTAAATGCACATAAAATAAATTAAAAACAAACACACACAAAGGCTTGGACAGCATCTCAGTAATGCAAGTCCCGGGACCTGAGTTCCATTTCCAGAACTCACACAAAAATAGCTGGACACAACCGTGCGGTGGTGGCACACACCTTTAATCCCAGCACTCGGGAGCACAAATAATAAGAGAGATAAATAGTTAAGTTTCCTTAGCATTTATTTAAGAATAAAGACTTGAGTGTTTTCAGTGCTTATTTAAGCACAGAACAGTAATAAAGAGTCAATAAAGAATTAAATTTTGGCCGGGCAGTGGTGCGCACGATTTTAATCCCAGCACTTGGGAGGCAGAGACAGGTGGATTTCTGAGTTCGAGGCCAGCCTGGTCTACAAAGTGAGTTCCAGGACAGCCAAGACTATACAGAGAAACCCTGTCTCGAAAAACCAAAAAATATATATATATATAAATAAATAAATAAATAAAATAAAAAAATAAATTAATAAATAAATCGTTGGGCCTGGGCGAGCAAAGATCCTAAAAATTCAATTCCCAAGAACCACATGAAGGCTCACAACCATCTGTACAGCTACAGTGTACTCACATACATAAAATAAATAAATCTTTTTTTAAAAAATTAAATTTTAGCTTTTCCAACTTGGGCTGGTGGAATGGCTCCAGCAGAGAAGGATGGCAAGAAGGACCGTTTGGCCACCAACAAGGTGGTTTCCCGAGAATACCATGGAATGGGCTTCAAGAAGTGTGCTCCTGGAGCACTCAAAGAAATCCAGAAATTTGCCATAAAGGCAAATGGGACTTTCATGGGCATAAAGGAACACCAGATGTACGCATTGACACCAGGCTCAATAAAGCTGCCTGGGCCAAGGGAATGAGGAGTGTTCCGTATCGCATCTAAGTATGTTTGTCCAGAAAACAAGCTCTCCACATTGGCAACTTATGTGCCTGTTACCACATTCAAAAATCTATAGATGGCTACTGTGGATCAGAGTTAACCTGCTGCGTGTCAAACAAAGCTGCAGAACTGAAACTAAAACAATTAAATTTTAGTGCTTATGGAAGCCCAGACAGTAATAAAGAGGTAATAAGAGTCAAGTTTCCAGCACTTATTAAAACACAGAGCAGTAAAGAAAGTTAAGTCTCCAGTGTTAAATAAAAAACAGTTATGCAGTTTAATAGAGCACAGAGAATTATAAAATAAAAATGAAGCATAGAGAGTTAAAAGGAAAAGAAGCCAATGGTTTTCAGCCACAGAACGAGTGAGAGAGTGTTGTTTCCAGGTGCCATCAGCTTCCAGCATCCAGTACAGCTAGAGAGAGTTAAAAGGCCTGAGATCGGACTGGCGAGATGGCTCAGAGGTTAAGAGCGCTGACTGCTCTTCCAGAGGTCCTGAGTTCAATTCCCAGCAACCACATGGTGGCTCACAACCATCTGTAATGGGATCTGATGCCACCTTCTGGTGTCTGAAGACAGCTACAGTGTACTTATATAAATAAAAATAAATCTTTCAAAAAAATAAAATAAAGCTGGGCGGTGGTGGCACACGCCTTTAATCCCAGCACTTGGAGGCAGAGGCAGACGGATTTCTGAGTTCGAGGCCAGCCTGGTCTATAGAGTGAGTTCCAGGACAGCCAGGGCTATACAGAGAAACCCTGTCTCGAAAATAAATAAATAAGACCTGAGATCATCAGTCTTCGTGATACAAGGAGAGAAATTATTTCTGCAAATTGTCCTTTGATCTGTACATGAGGGCCATTGTATGCCTTGCCCACTCGCCCACTACAATCCTCACAGTGAATAAATTCATGTTCTCTAAGGATTGTTCATCTATCTTTTGCTCTTTTGTTTGTTCTTGGTTTTTTTTTTTAAGATTTATTTATTTTATGTATACGAGTACAATTATAACTGTCTTCAGACACACCAGAAGAGGGCGTCAGATCCCATTACAGATGGTTGTGAGCCACTATGTGGTTGCTGGAAATTGAACTCAGGACCTCTGGAAGAGCTGACAGTGCTCTTAACCGCTGAGCCATCTCTCCAGCCCTTTTTTGTTTTTGTTTTTGTTCTTGTTTTTGCTTTTTTGAGGGAGGGTTTCTCTGTGTAGCTCTGGCTGTCCTGGAACTCCCTTTGTAGACCAGCCTGGCCTCAGATTCTGTGAGGCCTCCCAAGTGCTGGGATTAAAGTTGTTTGCCACCATGCCTGGCTATCCTCTGGTATTAAAAATTCTTTTGAGGGGAAAGGGACTGTCAAGTTGGCTCATCAGATAAAGAGGCCTGTCACTAAACCTGACAGCTGAGTTCAATCTCTGGGGCATACATGGAGGGAGGGAGAGAGAGAGATGACACTTGTCCTCTAGCCTCTCCTCTACACACATTTGCATACATATACACCCCTCTTTCTTCAATAATGTAGAAAAATATATTTTAAATACCAAGAATAGACTCTAGGTCCTAGACAAGCACTCTATTTCTTGAACTCCGTTGCTAGAAACTGCTTCCCACCACCAGAGATTCTTGCATTGTAACTGGCTGGCTGGAAACTCATTGTGTAGACCAGGGTTGCCTTTGAAATTAGAGTATTTTCCTGCCTTTGCTAAGATTGCAGACATGTGCCACCATTCCTGGCCTGCGCCAGCCCTTGAAAAATTATTACTGTTGTTGTTGTTGTTGTTGTTGTTGTTTATATGTGTCCCTGACTGTTCTGAAACTAGCTCTGTAGACCAGGTTGGCCTCAATCCCACAGAGATCTGCTTGCCTCTGCCTTGAGAATGCTGGGACTAAAGACATGTACCAGAACTGTCCTGTGAAAAAATATTTTGAGACAGGATCCAACCTTGAGTTTGGGTCTCCCATAGAGAATACAGGCACTCCAAAAGGCTTCCCTTCCACTGGGGGAAAGAAAACTGCCCCAGCCTTCTACCTGTCCTGGATTGTAATACCTGCTCACTTTCTTTTTCTTCCCCATGTAATTTTTTTTTCCCGATAGTTTGCATCTATCTCTGTTTTCACTTGTTTTCCTTTTAGGATTCTGCCCTCTCCTCTCTGCTAAATGGAGCCACCACCTGACTTACCCAGGAGTGGCTAGACATCTTCCTTTCAGCTGTATCTTAGAACCACACCTCAGTGTGGAACCCTGGAGCACAGTTGTAAGGCCCTGGGTAACTGATGAGGAGCTGAGGGAGCACCCTGGAAGACTTCTCCAGGCATTTCCCCAAGTAAGACCTCAGTGAGTGTGCAAACCTAGGTGCAGGGAGAGAAGCATTGGCAAGGTAGGTTAGATGCCAGTCCTTGTTCCTCTACCCTTTCCTTAGAGCCTGTAGACTGAGGCTCCTGACCTTATCAGTGGCAGTGGACATTCTTCATGCCTAATCCTTTAATATTTATGCTGGTTCTATAACTGAAGGAGGAACCACTTCACAAAGACTTCGAGATAAAGCTGGAAGGATAGTCTCACCTCTGGTGGCTGTCTTGATATACAGGTGGGCTCCCTGGGAGGAACTTAGCTCTTTCTATGATTGACAGTAAGGACAGGAAGAACGCAGCCAAGGTCCTCACTAGAATCCATTTTCTCACCAAATTCTCAGGCTCCCCCCTTGCCCTAGCTCTTGCTCCCTGAATCACGCTACATCATCTGCTGCTACTGTCTCCATTCAGAAGACTGATTTCCAGGGAGTTCCTATTCTCATCCAGTGCCAGCTAGAGCCTATCCCAACAGCCTTCTAAAAGTAGTCAGCCCATTCATAAGCATGGGGTAAAAGAATAAAGGCTTTTGTCTCTTAACCCATGTTCTAGTCACCGATGTTGCGGAAGTGTGTTTATAGAGGGCTGAGTGAGCAAAGAGGAGGGGCTCTGCGTTCAACCAGGGCCTGTTGAGAAACAGGACCCAAATATGCCGCGTGTTCAGCCTTCTCTTTTCCTGGGTGGCTTATTCCAGCTTCAGAACCCTTGAGGAACAAGCAGGCCCAGCCCCTTGAGCTCTAAGGGATGTTGTTAGGCAACCAGGAAACGTGATTGTCATTAAGAGATGGGCTGGGTATTGAGACTGCATGATTGGCAGATAAGAACAGCTCAGCACAGAGCACCATTTAGATGGGATCTCTCAGAATACACGATGCCACCATCCCAGTGTTGGGCATAGTGAGGTTTAAGCTGGGGAGGCAGGGAGCAAGGGCATTTTTTTTTTCAGTGTAGGAAGAACTTCTGGAGACCCTGTGTTATTGTATGGGGAGAATCTCTCTCCACATCTCCATAAATGGGGAGGCATCCTATGGAGGAACAGTAGAAGCACACACAGCCACCTTCGGTAGCCTCAGTCCTGAGGATGGAACCAAGCCCAACCTTGTCAGTCAGCAGGACATGGCCTCTGTGCAAACTCTGCGGGAAGCAGGAGCATGGACAGATGAGGAAGAACTTATCAAGGCTGCGTAGAACCAGCACCAGCATTCCATCCACACCCAGACACCCAGGCTTCTGCGTAGCTGCACCCTCCCCTCTCTCAATGCCAGAGTCTCCTTTAAGCTTCTGTCTGTTCCCTGACCTGGAATCTCACTGCAGACAAACAGGATGTCACTCACGAAGGTGCTCTCTCCTATTTACTCGTACCCCAGGCCCATTCTCCTGGTACTCCACCCCGTGTCCCTTCCCCACTTGGACCCACCCCCTCCCACCCCTGATCACTCAATCTGACCCTCACTCTCACTCTTCTTCCCCCACACCACTCCACCCAGCCTTGTCCCTCCCTGACTCACCTCAGGTCCCATTGTCACAAACAAAAATTTCAGCACAACCCTCTCCAACCGGTTTGGCTTAGGTGTGCAGCCTTCCGTGGGGACTGAGACCAGTTTAAGGGGCTGCCTGGACACATGCAGATAGCATCCACATGGATATGGGCAGAGGCAGCCCCACGTGTGTTAGTGACGCTTACTCACAGACACACAGAGGAAACCCGTGATGGTGGGACGTGATTTGTTGCAGATATCTATATGCCTGTCTTCTCCTGATTGAGGGACCCTTGGGGACAGGGATCATGTGTCCCACGTCTCTGTCACCTCCCTTGAGTCTGACATGGTGATTTTCATTAAATGTCTGTGGAATGAATGTGCACTCGCAGGCATGCACGATGATGCCACACAGACAAACGCATGTACTAAAGATGCCATCCGTCATGGCTTGAATTGTTCCCATTCTTAGGGCTCGGAACGTAGGCGGGAAGAGGGTAGGTAGTGAGGCATGAGGGGAATGGGGAGTCATTGTAGAAGAAAGAACTGAGCTCTGAGTATAGACATTGGTCTTGAATGGCTTCCAAAACCATGCTTGTCGATAGCCCCTGACCTAAGTCAGGGCATATTCCTCAGGACTATGGTCCGTGTGAAACATCCCTGGATTAAGGGAAGAAAGAGGACTTGAAGGTAAATATTTGTTAGCTGAGGAAAGAAAGATTCCTACTTCAGAGGCATTGCCTTATTCTCTCTGGCCAGTGGCACCTGAAGCCCCCACACTGCGGCCCCCATTTTAAAATTGTTTACTAGGGTCTGACCGTAACCATGGAGACGTGGGTGTGTTTGCTCCCTTAATAACTACCTCAGAGAAGTTCTATTTCCTGTCATCGTTCCCTCTGCCTAAAGCTGGGGTGAGTAATGAGGGTCCCACCATCTACAGGCTCAGTGTTTCTTGGCTGGAAGCACTTTGGGCGGAAGAGTGTATTGTGAACAGAAAAGTCAAAGTGGACTGAATCCTCCATTTGTGATCTAGCTGCTTTCCCACCCCAATGCCTCGGTTTCTCTGGCCACTTCCTGTACCTAGAGGGATGAGTCCGTGGGAAGGAAAAGGCTCCTCTCAGAGCCTGTGATAGGATCCAAGGTGTGATAATTATAATTATAATACAGGATGCTCCCCCTCCCATCCCCCCTGGCCCTACCCCACCCCTACCACACAGGATCTCAAAGCAGCATCGGGGTGGGGCTGTTCCCCTGGCATAGGTGGGGACCTGAGTCCTGAAGAGGGGAAGGGGTTTGCCAAGGTGGAGGTGGACAGAAACTAAGGAGTTTTGGCACCCAGCCAGGCCCTTGAATCTGCCTCTGACCTGCAGGGAGTGAGCCCTAAGGGACGAGGTCACTCTCATGGCCAGTTCTGAGGGGTGGGATCCAGAGACAGATCTACTCTAAGGGCAGCGTTAGAGTCCAGATTACAACCCAGGCTTGGTATGGTAATTTATGATCGGTTGAGATCTCTGCTGACTCCACCCACCACCTTCTCCAGACTGACACCGGTTGATTCAGAAACGAAGGCCTTCGTCAAAAATGCACTTAGTTCCCACTGGGGGTTGTGAACTGCCCTGGCACGGCTGACTGGACACAATTATAAACCAAGCCCAGCTTTGAAGGACTTCACAGAGGACAGCTGTCATCCTTCCCCACGGCTTAACACCTTTGCCGAATCTCTGTCCTGCAACAGGCCTCAATCCATGGCTCTTGCATTAAAGCTTACAATTTAGTTAAGGAGATAAGATGAGCACAAATTATGGGCACATAAGCTATAATAAAGAGACTGGCAGAAGCTGAGGAAGAAGAGAAGAGAGGAAGGAGCTGGGAAGGCTTCGTGGGAGATGTGGCATTTGGGGTCACTTTTGAGGGATGAGTGAAATTTGTGAGGAAGGGGGCGGAGTGAGGAAGTGGCCCAGTGGTTGGGAGCTTGTATGCTCAAAGCCCGGGTTCAAAGCCTCCACCTCAAAAACAAACAAACAGAAACCTGAACAGGTAGAGCTGGGGAAGTAGCTTATTGATAATTCACTCTTCCTTTCTGTTTCCAGATGAAAAACCTATCTAACAGATATTTTCTTTCTCTGGTTGTCTTTCCATATTCATGGGTATTTTAAAAATTATTTTTGTTCACCATGGGCAGTGGTGGCGCACGCCTTTAATCCTAGCACTTGGGAGGCAGAGGCAGGTGGATCTCTGAGTTCTGAGTTCGAGGCCAGCCTGGTCTACAGAGAAAGTTCTGGGACAATAGGGCTACGCAAAGAAACCATGTCTCAAAAAAGAAAAAAATATATATATTATTGTTCTTGTTGTTTGAGGTAGAGCCTCATATAGCTCAGGATAGCCCAAGACTCTATGTAGCCAAAGCTATCTGAGAAATCTTGATCTTTGAGCCTTCACCTCCCAAGTGCTGGGACTGCATCCAGGTCTGCACCAGCCTGCCTGGCTTCTACCTGTCTTTGAAATTCTAGTGTGCCAGGGATTTTGCCTCTCTCTTTCAGGAGGTAAAGATTCTCCCCTTCTTGTGGCTCCCCAGCTGGCTCTTGGTGGTTACTCTTACTCAGCCAAACTGGAAATATGTGAAGAGATGAGTCTGAGTGTTACTAGAGTACATACAAGGATAGAGTGAAATTAATACCAGCCCCGCAAAGTCCAGACATGCTATGCTGTCCTCCTCATGATCATGGAGGGCCATGCCACAGAGAAGGAGTAGAAGCCCCCTCTTCCTTTTCAAACTCCGGGCCAGGTGTCAAGCTGTGGAGAGATAGTTCTGAGAAGAAACCAAGAATCCACAGAGCTAATTCCTTGGTCAGTCCCTCCACCTTTTCCATGTAGAGAGACGGCCAAAGGAATGCAATGAAGTTCTTTCTCAGAGGTCTCTGAACTGGCTTCCTGCTTCCAGAAAACCACCAGACTAAGCTTGACCATCCTCTGCAAAGTCCACTCTCCGATTTTGGCCTTCTAAAGGATGAGGGACCAGCAGACCAGGGACATCCTCAGTTCTCCCCTGCTTCTGAGCCACTAAAGCTGAGCTTTTCGGGAGTTTGAGGAACTTGTCAAGGACTTCAAGAAACAGCTGACCTGGCTGGCATATGAGACCGTTGGTTTCCTTTTCTCACACAGGGGCCTTGCCCTTGTTCATCTTGGTGCCTTTCTCTTTAAGGCACTCAGCCCTCCTTCTTGCACCCCCCCACCCCCGCACCTCCCCAATTAGGGGATCACAGTTGGGTCCATACTCTTCCAGGTAAAGCCCCTGTTGAGGATGAAACCCCACTGCCCGCACTCAGATCCTTTCCTTCTCTCCTCCCACCCTGGCGCCCATTAGCTAGCCCAGGCCGTGGGGGCGGTGGCTGCGGAGTCTCCTCTCTGTGCCAGGCCCGGCCCCCGGAGACGCACCTGTTCTGACCTGCTTAGCAGGTTCCCAGGTTTCTGCCTTCGTTGTTGGCCACGGCGTGGGAAGCAGCTCTGGGGGAGCTCAGGGCTCCCGAGCACGGCTTCTTGGGGGTAGCCACGGCTGGGTGGGTAGAACTGGGGCCTGGGTCCCCTAGTGGAGACCCCAAGTGGCATAAGCAGGTACGGGCCGTGCCTGGGGACTCGCTGACTTCCTGACTTCTGGGTCAGAGCCTTACCCAGCTCCAGAACCGGCTCCCAGGGAGAACTCCGTGGAACTCCAGAGTCACTGGGCAGGTCTACCTTTCAGCCAATGCCCCTGTCCCTGGGAGCCGAGATGTGGGGCCCTGAAGCCTGGCTGCGGCTGTTGTTCCTGGCATCGTTTACAGGTAGGACTTGCCTGAACCGTCAGGACTCTTGTTTCTGAGTGCTACCTGGCAGAGACAGACAGTCAGACAGACAGACAGACAGACAGACAGACAGACAGACACACACACACACACACACACACACACACACACACACACACACACACATATCCACACAAACTCGCACACAAACACACCACATACACAAGCATTCCCTTCCCTTGGACTCTGTGTGAAGGAGACCATCTCTTTATATCACTCCACAGCGGTGTCCCAGGAAGAACCAGCGTAGCTCTTCCTTCTCAAGTCCCCTCTGAGCCCCAAAGCCAGGCCACTTAATGTCTGCAGTCCTCAACTATCTCTGCCAAAGCCTTGCTTGCCAAGGTCTCAGTACATACATAGATACAAACGTACATACATTCATACATACATACACACACACATGCACACACACACACATATATACACGCATACACATGTATATGTATATATATCTCGAGCAGGTAGGCTGAAAGGTTGTAAGGTGAGAGCCAAGGACCCTGCCCACCCCAGGGCTTCCTGGAGGCTTTATGGCCTACCCACTACTCACCAGGTGCAGGCTACCTGATGCCTAGGGAGTGGGTGGACATTTCTGTGTCCTTCTTCTCTCATGACAATAGTCTGAGCAGGACTGGGGTGCTTGTTGAAGGACTACAGGAAAGCCAAGAGACTCCTCGCCCTCCTTCCCTGGCACACACACTAATAGGTGGGGAATGATAGGGGTTTCCTACATGATTCGGGAGCTTAGAAGATAAAAGGCCTCCTAAATGGAGTCTCTCCATTTTTATTCCTTTATTATCTCGCCGTTTCCTCTGTTGGATGCCTTGGATCATACCTTCTGCCTGCCGAATATACAGAGAAGAGACATAAACTGTAGGGCTGTATCATTTTCAGAGAGGGAGAGTGTGAACACAGGGCGGGGGTGGAGGGTGAGGGGCACAGTGTAGGAATGCCATTGGCTGTTTCTGGGGACTGAGTAGCCGAGAACTCGTTCTCCTTAGAAAGACAAGGCTCTGTCTGCAGAGGATGGCAGGATCCTTAGCCCAAGAGGCAGCAGCGCCAGGGAATGTCAGTAGTCTAGCAGCACCTGGCAATGCCCTCCCAACCCCCATTCTCAGCTGAAGCTCAAGGAAACAGGGTGTAAATGCCTGGACTGGCGCTCTGGTCTTCTAACTAAGGGTCAGTGGTTCACGCTAATCTCAGGATTCTAAGCTCCAGCCTTTGCCACTGTCCCGTACCCCCAGCCCTTACTCTTAATTCCCATCTTCCAGATAGCCCTTTTCAACTTGTTTAAGCCAGAGGGTGGGGCCCTCTGCTGGGCTGGGGAGCCCAACAGTCGCTTTGCTGTAGAATCTACCCACACTTGAGGAATGGATCCCTGCTGTCACCAGGACTTGGGTGGGATCAAAGAGATCGGCACTTCAACTTCTTCATTTTACAGATAGGAAACCAAGAGAAACAGGTCAGTGAGATCTGCAAGATTACTCAGTGTAAACACCCCAGCGTAGTTGAGAGCGTACTGGATTCAGCCAGGATACTAGATGCTGGCAATGGAACAATAAGGATACTATCCCTGCCTCCCCTTTCCATGCTCCAAAACTGTCCTTTCTAATAGAAGAAGCTCGGTAAAGAGGGAAAGAACTCCTGGCTAGAAAAATCACCCCAGACTTCACCAGATCTGAGAGCAGCTATTCGGAAGAGAAAGGCTGGCTCCAGGATTGCCCAGGAAGCTAGAAACTAATCACAGCTCACTGTGCTTCTGCCGCGATGACCTACACAGAGATGAAGGCCACTCCCAGGGATCCTGGAAACGTGGAGAGTCCTATCATCTCCATCCTGGCTTCTCTATGTGTTGGCATGTCTTTAATGGCCCTACGAACCTAGACTAAATTTTATGTCTCTGAACATCTTTTGAATTTGGAAATCAGGAGCCTTGAGTTCTGATTCCATTTCTTCCATTAATTTGTTAGGTGTTTCTAAACAGCTAAGAGACTCTTCTTCAGGGGAAGGAGGAGGACCGGATGGTCTCTGTGCAGACCCTTTGACTCTGAAATGCTAGACTTCTGTGATTGTCCAGCTCCTGGCTTGAAGTGGAGCATTTGTGATGGTTGAAGAACTGATCAGTCTCCCTGTGGCTGAGAGGACCCTTCCCAAGGACTTGGCCTTCCTGGCTCTATTGCAAAGTGACATTTGCCCCCCAACTCCAGGGACATTAGAGCTCTGAGCCCTAGGGCCCTGCCCCACCCCTGTCAGGGAGAGGAGCCCAGCTTGGGAGGCGCCTCCAACACCACAGTTCTTTGTTTCTCCTTAATGGGATGAGTTTCCGGGTGAGGTCCTATCCCTCCTCCCTCTTCCATCTCTTGCCCTGGGGCTGAGGGGCCTGAATCTGCAAACTACTTCCCAACAGGATCCTAGTCCCTAACTCTGGGTCCTGTACGACCTGGGAGTGAGCTGTTCTATGAATTCTGAATTCTGTCTTCTGAGGGTTAGGATCAACTTTCTGTGGAGATTAATTTCCTAGAAAGGGAGGGGCCCCATCCCTGCTTTTCTACTCCTGATGACAGAGGTGGGCAGGCCCTTTCCTGTAGGACCTACCCAAACCCAGAGAAGCCAGAAAGGGAGGTTTGCCTCCCCGCCCAAGTGTGGAGAACGAGGAGAATCCCAGGGAAGCCGTTGGCCCCAGTGACCCTGTTTCCATCCTAGTATTTTGTTGTGATGGGGCCATGGTGAAAGACCCCAGCTACAGAGATGGCAGTGAGGAGTTTAGGGTCCACAGCTTCATCGTCTAGATCACGGGTTCAGGATACAGGGGTCCTCCAGGAAAGTGAATGTCTGCTAACCATGGAGGGGGGCAAGCCCTGTAAGAAGAGAATGCCTGCATAATTTAGCCTCCAAAACTTACACTGATGATAAAGATTAGGCAAAGAAGGGGTGGGAATGAAAAGTGGGAAACTGAGTCAGGAGTGCAGAGAGTAGAGAAACTCTGGGGTCTAGATCTGGGAACAGAATCTCAAGCAATTAAGTTCTGGGTGAGGAGTCACCCCCCTGTTTTCTGGAGGATCCTGGGAGTACTGCACTCCCACTAGAACAGAAACAAGCATGGTACCTGCTGCCCGAGGAGCCGTTCCCAGGGCTTTCTGCGCCCCTCCCCCCACGTCTCTAAAACTGTTCTGAAAGCTCAAGTTGAGGCTGGGATGTGGCATGAGACAGAGCTGGCCACGTTGGAGGAGGGGGGTGGTCTGAATTCAGGGGGGTGGTCTGAATTCGGAGGGGTGGCTGGATCTCAGGAGTTTGAGAGAAGTTGAATTCTGGGTCTCCCACCCACTGTGGTGACTCAGCAGGGCTCAGACTCTGGCTCCTGGGGGTTTAGGGGACTTATCTGGGCTGAGGGCTGTGTCTAAGGCAGAGCTGGCTGCCTCTCTCATTGTTCTTTCTTTTCCCTCCGTTAGTTATGTGTCGTCCCCCCCCCCCAACCCCCAACATTAATCTGTGGGTGGGCACTTTGCCTGGCTTGGGAAGCTCTTGCTAAGCTTGGGGGCTTAGGAAAAGTGAGGGGTAAGGGAGAGAGGAGGGTAAAGGCAAAGGGAAAGTTTTTGGTTTTCAGAGTTCCTCAGTTCCAAGGCCAAGGTTATGGGCAGGGGAAGGGCCAAAGTGGCTTTTCTTTGTTTATGGCTTCTTGGTTGATTGGGGGTTTGGATGCTCTCTCTCACGACTTTTCTTACCTCATACTAACATGCCTATGCCAATCTTCTCTGGGGACGCTGGTGAAGGGAGGCAAGAGTTAATATAAAAGAATGAGACCCTAGACAACTTGGACCCCTCCCCCTAGCCTCAGGGAGCCCCCCCCCCCCCCCCCCCCCCCGCTTCCCACCAAACCTGCACCAGACAGCTCTTACCCCAGGCCTAGAGCCAGAGCTGGTTTTTCTGGTGGTGGAAAGCAGCAAAGCCCTGACAGAGATTCCCAGAGAAGAAACTCTGCTTGGGGGGCCAGAAGTACTTGGGGGGGGGGGGAAGCTTGGGATGTGGCCATAGGGGCTAAAAAGGGTGGGAGTTCCTTTGTAGAAACCCAGAGAGCAGGAGAGAGGGAGTCTTTGTTTTGTTGTCAGGGAGGCTGGGTGGCAATTTCCCATCACCTGGAGGGACAGTGACCTCATCTCTGGTTACCTCCACCTTGGGCCTGAGATGAATCTGCCCTGAAGTCTTGGGGTGAGCTGGGGAGGGATGCCAGGGGCAACATTAGAATGGGCAGAAGCCCAGAGCCACACACTGACCAAAAGAGGCTGAGCCACACATGCGGAAGCCAAGATAAACGACATCAAAATATTTACTATGTGCACAGAGTTGTGCAGGACAGGAATGTGTGCCGTGCTTTCAGAGGGTGAGCTGTCCGTGTAATGGCTCATATGAGAGCACATGGCTCTTTCCTCTGGTAGAGAAAGGGTAGGATGTGTATTTCCCTGAAGAGAGATGTGCACACATATATGTATGAAATATCCCCAAGTTCTTGCAAGAAAATAGCTTCACGTGCAAGTGAACTAGAAAAACTGGCTTAGCCCTCATCCAAAGATACTACAAACATTCAGACACAAAAGACTGTTATTCCCTTTGACACACAGATGAACCTCAAAGACACCTGTATGTATGTATGTATGTATGTATGTATGTATGTATGTATGTATGTATGTATGTATGTATTGTGTGTGTGTGTATCTTTTTATTAACCAGTAGAAGATGCTGATGGGTAAAAGTCCCTCAAAAGATCTTCCCAAAGATGAATATCTGCAAGAGCCAGCCTCAGTTTACCCTTTTGAGCTCAGAGGCCAAGCCTTACACAGAAAGGAAAGTTGGAGCCAAGGAACAGGGTAGGGTGTAGCCAGCTAGCCTAAGCCAGGAATGGAGGACCTGTCTGGGAGCGGGCGGGGTACACAAAGGGCAGGGCCCCAGAGAGGCCTGAGGGGGCCTGGCCAGGGGTGGGGGAGGCTGAGGGCAGGGATCCCGTTTGGCCAGTCGGGCCTGTTCTTTCCCTTGCGCAAGGTAGTGGTGGCTGTGGCTAGCCCTGCTGCTGCTGCTGCACAGCTTCTGAGTCACTAAGGCCCCTGACCAGCGTCCTGGTGCTCCTTGAGAGGAGGGGTGGGAAGAGTCAGGAGGAGGAGCGCCCAAGAAGCCAGAGGCCACCAGCCTCAGCAAGCAACATGCAACAGAAGGGTCTGTGGGCTTGGCCTGGCCTGGCTACTACATGCCCATAAGGTGACCTCACCAGGCAGGCGGTGTGTCTCCTTCAGTCTGGTGACATCATCATGCTGACGCCAGACAAGCACTGGGTGGGGGAGAGGAGGAGGAGGAGGAGGAGGCAGTTCTGGCCGCTCTGGCTTGGAAGCCCAGGCTTCTGGTCCATTTAGCCCAGGACAAGGATCCGTGGGCTCCAGTTGTCTTAATTTGTATCTTTTGACTTAGACGATGAACTGAAGGCCACTGAGCATGTCTCAGCCTGAGATGCTTCCAGTCGTCGGTGGCTTTAGGACAGTGTAGGTTTTTTTTAGGAGCAATTCCAAAGGAGCGTCCTGTTACAGTGGGTCTCTTGGTCTGCAACACTGGCGCTTATACCTTTAGGATGAGGATCTTGCCTTCACAGGTTAGGGACATTGAAGAGGAAGACTCGGGCATGGGATGGGTACCCAATTCTCGCTATGCCCTAGAGAGATATGAGGGGGCAGAATATGGGTGATTTGTGGTGAGAGTGGGGACCAGAGCCAGGATAAGAATAGAAATATACAGGCTGGAGAGATGGCTCAGCAGTTAAGAGCATTTGTTCTTGCAGAGGATTTAGGTGCGGTTTCCCCTGATCCACATGGCAGTTTATAGCCGTGTGTAACTCCAGTTCCGGGACATCTGATGCTCTCTTCATGACCTACAGGCACATGGTATACATCTATGCAGGCAAAGCATGCGTACACATAAAATAAAAATAAACAATAAATAAAGCTTTAAGGGTGAAAATATTGAATCTGACAGTGTTACAGAAATAGTCTTTGGAAGGATTTGAGTCTTCTAGTGGAGTCCCTGTGCCCTGCATCCACATTATTGTGACTTAAATCAACAAGAGCGTTTTGCAGCAGAGTGAGCTGTGCAGCCCCTAGCCCACCCCACCCCCACCCCTTCTTTGACAATCTTACTCCCCTTAATGCCAGGAGGAGGTACCTGGGAGGGGTGCAGGTGGTTAGCTGGACTCCCAGGCTGGGCTGGGTGGGACCAGTGTCAGCTTAGGCAGGTCAGGGCCCAGGTATCTGGCCCTGCAGGTCTGTCCCGTCCAGTCTGGGGCCCTCCCAACTCCCAACAGCATCCTCCTCCCCTCTGCTCCTTCTATCGGAGTCACAAGACTCATTCACTTGTCTCACAAAAACCCTCTGCCCGACTCCATGCTTCAGCTCCTCGATGCATGTCTGTCTCCATCCCCTTCTTCCTTTGTCTAGTCCAGAGATGCTCCCTTTGGCAATGAACCCAAGATAACCAGGCTCTCTCGCCTCCACTCCAAAGTTGCCATAACAGCACTTTCCCTGCCTAGTCCCACTAAGGGACTGTGCCTTCCTCTTTTTTTTTTTTTTTTTTTTTTTTTTTGGTTTTGCGAGACAGGGTTTCTCTGTATAGCTCTGGCTGTCCTGGAACTCACTTTGTAGACCAGGCTGACCTCGAACTCAGAAATCCGCCTGCCTCTGCCTCCCAAGTGCTGGAATTAAAGGCATGTGCCACCACGCCCGGCTGTGCCTTCCTCTTGATGCTACTTTCTTTCTGCTTCTTATCTCTTTCATTTGCTCATTCCTTTGTATATTCTTTTTGTTTTTGAGGTATGGGGAATTGTCTCCCTGTTGTCCAGGGTGGCCTTGAACCAGGCCTTCTTGATTGAGTCTTCCCAAGTATTAGGATTACAGGTATGGGCTACCATGTCTGGCTCCATCCATCCATCCATCCATCCATCCATCCATCCATCCATCCATCCATCCATCCATCCATTCATCCATTCATCTATCCATCCTTCCATCCACCCATTTATTCAGTCAGTCAATAAACATTCATCAAGGCCCACTTATGTGACAGGAAGGAGGCCACATACCACTGACTGAGATGAAATAAAAAACCATGCTTTTCATTTGTGATAGATGACCCTGTTCTGACTCTTATGGAGGAGTGCAATGCCTTGGGGAGGGAGAACAAGAAAACAGAGAGCCTAGTGTATAAGTTAAGATGCCATGGCTGGGGTTGACACAGAACACTGGGAAAGCACAGGGGTTGAGCACCTGAAGCTGCCTGAGGTGGGGGAGGGAGGGAGGACTGGAGAGGAAGTGATGCCTAAGCAGAGTCCTAAGGCATGAGTAGGAGCTCTCCAGACAGTGATGAGTAGGAGCGACCAGACACAGGGAGGAGAGCATTCCAGGCAGGGGCACACTGTGAGTAAAGGTGACAGGCAGCAGGGTGTGTGGGGTGCCGGTTAGAGGCAGGGACGATGAACAGTCAGAAGTATAAAGGGAAGGAGCTCTTGCCACCTCAGAGCACTGACCCAGCCCCTGGCCCTGGGTCTTGTTTGTTTTTTTCATAACCATAGGCATTCCCAGGCCCAGCCCCCTTTATCAGTCACTCAGCCTGAACATCCAGTTATCTCTCAGCCTTCCCTGTTCCTCGCCTCTCTTTCTAGTCAGTGACCAAATGTCCCCCTTTATCCACCCAGGACCGCCTTGCCAGGAAAGGTGGCTACAGCTTCGTTATGTCTGCCGCAGGCTCCTTCCATGACCTGATTTCTGGTCAGACTGCACTCTGCCATCTGCTTCATGGCACTTGCTGGCCAGGAAAGTCAGTGACTCTCCATTTCCTCTTGACCAAATCTGAATTCCTTTTCCTGGCATGGGCGGTCTTGGGCTATTGGGACCCACCCTACCCCGGCTATATTTTCCACAGCTGCTCAACACACACACCCTACCTTAGGTTGGGTCCTCTTCTCTTTGCTTCCTGAACCAGCAGCCAGCCTCTCCGTCTCCTACTGTTTGCTTACCTTGATGCGGTGCCTTTCTAGGTCTCCTGGGCCTCCTGATCCCACCCAAAGCATGAATGAAGCCCTCCCTCATGACTCCCACATCCCTCAAAACAACCTACGACAAACCACCAATGATAGACGCTGCCATTGCAAGTCATGTGCAGTGGGTGGTACATCCTATAATCCAAGTACTCTGGAGGCTGAGGCAGGAGAATAGTATGTTTGAAGCCAGTCCAAGAGGCTACATAGTTAGGCTCGGCCTTAAAAAAGAAAAAAGAAGAGGAAGAAGAGGAGGAAAGAAATAATCATTTGTTGATTTCATATACTGTATACCGAGAGATAGATGGGTAGATAAAGATAGATAGATAGATAGATAGATAGATAGATAGATAGATAGATAGATAGATAGATAATCTGTCTGTCTGCCATTTGCATTTTCCCCTCCTAAACAGACCTCAGGTTTCATGAGGGCAGGAAATGGATCTTTATTTGCCAATAAGGTTATATAATGAACACATCTAATTTCAAAATCTTCAAATACAGCTAGTTGCTCATCGATCACCAACACACCAGTCCTTCCTCCCTGGTTCTCTGAATCTGGCTCAACATAATGACACCATTGCTGTGCCTGCCCTGACCTCATCTCTCCAGGCCCCTGACGCGGGGGCTCTTTCTGTCTTTAGTGACTTGCTGGTTCCTGCCCCCAGACCTCAGTTCATGCCATTCCTCCCACATGGATACCTCCTTCTCTCTGGGAATCCAGGTCTCTCATCTTCAAGCCATGAGAAAAATGTTCCCAAGGATGGACCTTACCCTCCCAATGTGCCTCATCCCAGGCACCCAATGTTTTGAACCTTTTCCACGACTCTACCATACTTTCCAAAAGCATTCACTTTTACCCCCTTGGTAGGCTGAGCTGCCTGTGAAATTTGTCCTTGGTTTCCTGGTTCTGTGCACAGAGATTCTATTTCCTTGAAGCCTGTGAGCTCCTTCAGGGCAGGAGCTGGGCCCCTGGCCCTGTTATCGGTTCTCACTTTGTTCAAATAGCATCCTAGGCTGCAAAAGAGTGAGTCTCCTGTAAACCATCTGTGTGGCCTTAGGCAAGCCACTTCCCCTCTCTGGATCTCAGTTTCCTCCTCTGTTAAATGGCGATAATAACGCCTACCTCTTGGGAATGCAGTGTGGATCTAATGAGGTAATGGACTGAATGCGCTTTGCAAGCACAAATCGCTCCAGAAGTTCCGGCCGCCTTTGCTGTCATTAGCATTCTGGATGCGTTCCATTGGTTCTGACTGTCCCCCTCAGCCTGACTGCTTCTGTCTGCCCCCTGCAGGCCAATATTCCGCGGGTGAGCTGGAGACCTCTGACGTAGTGACAGTGGTGCTGGGTCAGGATGCAAAACTGCCCTGCTTCTACCGAGGGGATCCGGATGAGCAGGTGGGGCAGGTGGCATGGGCTCGAGTGGACCCAAACGAGGGTATCCGGGAGCTGGCCCTACTGCACTCCAAATACGGGCTTCATGTGAACCCTGCTTATGAGGACCGCGTGGAGCAACCACCGCCCCCACGAGACCCTCTAGACGGCTCGGTCCTCCTGCGCAACGCTGTGCAAGCTGATGAGGGCGAGTACGAATGCAGAGTCAGCACCTTCCCAGCCGGCAGCTTTCAGGCACGGATGCGTCTTCGTGTTCTGGGTGAGTGGGGCCAGCTGGGCATGATCCGTATTGCTGAGTGGGTGGAAGAGGGAGACAGAACGGGATTGCAGAGATGGCTGAAACAGAAGCAGTACAGGCAGACATAAAAGATAAGGTCCTATAGGGGTGAGAGAGGATTACCCAGCCCCTCCCACCCAATCCAGAAATTCTCTCCAAAAGCCGCCGAAGCTGTGGAATAATCCATATATTAAGAAGTTTATCCTTCCCCGATGGCCCGCATTTCCCTCCGTACCCTTGTCCGGCTGGAGCAGCATAGCTCCAGCGTATTCTGTCTTCTGTACAGCTTTTCATAGAGCTGAGGACCTCTGCCAGACTCCACTTACAGCTCCTCTTTTCCAAACTGCACTTACTGGCTCCTGCTACAGTTTTTCAAAAGACACCAACTCGAAGCCTTCTTCACCATCCTAGGCTCTGTGGTTTTAAATATGTGTAGGCATTTTTTTTTCTTTTCTTTTTCAAGATAGGGTTTCTCTGTGTATGTAGCTCTGGCTGTTTTGGAGTCCCTCTGTAAGCCAAGCTGGCCTCAAACATAGGTCATTTTAAAATCTTTGAAATCGAGAGTCCCAGATGTGGACATGAGGCACTGCTATGATGTAATATGTGAGTTGGGGGTGGGAGGGGGATACAGTCCTTGATTGGGCCTTCAGTGAGTGTGGTGCAAGACCACAATCTCTTTTCAAACCACTACCTTGCCCCGTGGGCACTTGTGCTGGTCAGCCTGGACCTGGGCTCAAGTTGCCTTTTCAATTTTGTGCTTGGGCAATTTTGAAGCTAGAAATAAAAGCCTTAGTGGTTTTGCTTTGAGTGGAAGTTAGCAACGTAAGTTTTGGAGGGAAAAATCAAACAAAATAAAGCTTGATTTAAAAAGAAGATGATGAAGAAGGAGGAAGAGGAGGAAGAGGAGGAGGAGAAGAAGAAGAAGAAGAAGAAGAAGAGGAGGAGGAGGAGGAGGAGGAGGAGGAGGAGGAGGAGGAGGAGGAGGAGGAAGAGGGAGAAGAAGACAGAAGCAGTAGCTGAGCATAGTGGTCCATATCTGTGCTTACACTGTTCCAGAAGCTGAGTCAGGAGGATGGAGAATTTGAGGCACACACATACTCCCAAACAAAACCTGTGACTCTAGGCTTTGTCACGTAAGAAGTGATGACCTGCAACAAACCACTGAATCTCTGTGAGCTTTGGCTTCCTCACCTGAAGAACACGCATAATAATACCCACCTCACTAGTTTGTTAGCAAAGTTAAATGAAATAATGTATGTAAAGCTTTAACATAATAGTTGGCACATAGTTAGTAGTGGTTATTATTGTTATTATTACATAGATAGTATCTAATTAGTTTTTAAATTATTTTTGTTTTGTTTTTAAATGACCTATGTTTGAGGCCAGCCTGATTTACAGAGGGATTCCAGAACTGCCAGGGCTACATACACAGAAAAACCCTGTCTTGAAAAAGAAAAGAAAAAAAAAATTACCTACACACATTGTAAAATACAAACAAACAAAGCTAACAGTGAAGAAAGATGTAAAGTCATTTGAAATGATACCACTGATCTGGCACATTTACTGATGAGATGAGGGGATGGGGACTAGGAACTGGAGAGATGGCTCAGCGGTTAAGCACACTACTGCTCTTCCAGAGGTCCTGAGTGCAATTCTCAGCAACCACATGGTGGCTCACAACCATCTGTAATGGGACCCGATGCCCTCTTCTGGTGTGTCTGAGTAGTGACAGTTTGCTCATATACATAAAAATAAATAAATAAATAAATCTTTTTTTTAAAAAAGGGAGAAAAGGGGAACTGAAGTTTGCAGCTGGGTAAGACTGACAGGATGGGATCTGACTGCAACTGTGCAGATCTTTCACTCTCCCCTCCCCTCACAGTGCCTCCTCTGCCTTCACTGAATCCTGGTCCACCACTAGAAGAGGGCCAGGGCCTGACGTTGGCAGCCTCTTGCACTGCTGAGGGCAGCCCAGCTCCCAGCGTGACCTGGGACACAGAGGTCAAGGGCACACAGTCGAGCCGCTCTTTCACACACCCACGCTCAGCTGCCGTCACTTCAGAGTTCCATCTGGTGCCCAGCCGAAGTATGAATGGGCAGCCGCTGACCTGCGTGGTGTCTCACCCTGGCCTGCTCCAGGACCGAAGAATCACCCACACCCTCCAAGTGGCCTGTGAGTATCGCGATGTGCAAGTAAGATGTCCCTATGTTCTGAAAATAATGCTAAGACGCCATGACCCTGGACCATGGCAGGACGGTCAGCCTGAGTCTGGAGCCTAAGTCTAATCCTGAGGAGAAGACCTGGGGGTCAAGATAGATGTCCTAGGAAAATGGCTGTGGTCTTTGTGAGGGTTTTGTTTTGTTTTGTATTTGAAGGAGGGTTTCTCTGTGTAGCACTGGCTGTCTTAGAACTCACGCTGTAGACCAGGCTGGCCTAAAACTGCCTCCTGAGTGCTGGGATTGAAGGTGTGCACCACCACTACCCCATGTCTCTGTGGACTTTATAGGAGAGAGACTGCCTTGTTTCTACAGTGTAGATGGGAGATTAAAATATAAATATGGAATCGAAAGTGTTTGCAAAACATACAGTTTAGGGCTTGGAGGCAGACTTGGGACGAGCCCCCATTCTGCTATTTACCAGCAGTTATTTAATCTGGTTAGACTTCATTTCCTTCACCAGCAAATGAGTGTAATTATACCAACTTTTATGGGATTCTGATGAGAATTAGCATCTGTGAATGCAAAGCAGCTCGCAGATCTTAAATCCTACAAGGCTTCGGTACACGATAGATAGCGTGTTCCCAGCAATAGACTTCACACCCCAATTACACTGTCATTTGGCACAAAGTAAGAAATCAGCAAATGCTTGCTGGTGGGTTCTTAGACAGCTGCTGAGTGCCCGCTTGTGAGCAGCACTGTGATGCCACAGGAGGTCCAGAGTGTGAAACTCTATCACCCCAGGGGTCTTATGAGCTCAGGGCACAGGTCAACCAAAATGGACTCTGAGCTTGGGCTGGGGGATCAGTGTGGCCAGGAGCTGTGCATGGGTAGAGGCTGGTCCAGCAGAGGGAGAAGAGGGGTTTAGAGGAATCGTGGATTAAGGGATCTTCCCGTTCTTCCTCTTCCCGTCTCCCACTCCAGTCCTTGCGGAGGCCTCTGTGAGGGGCCTTGAGGACCAAAACTTGTGGCAAGTCGGCCGAGAAGGAGCCACACTCAAATGCCTGAGTGAAGGACAGCCCCCTCCCAAATACAACTGGACACGGTAAGGGTCTGTGCCTGGAGGAGGGGGGCCTAGCGTTCTGGCCTTCTCAGGGCCAGGATGAACTCGTTGTGAGCAAGGACCACATATTCTGAACCCTAGCTAAGTCGGGGCATAGATTCAGACCAATAGAAAACTATGCATAGTCAGCAAATGTTACTGGCTTGTTCCAGGAAATATGTGGTTATGACCCCTAGGGAATATGAAGGTATCTTCTTGGCTTTTTGCCCTAACTTTAAATGATGAAATATAACTATATTAAACATTCATCTTTTATGAATTTGTGAGGGCTAAAAGTGCATGTGACACAAAGAAAGCTGACTATCACTGCCGTTACCCCACGCTCGTTATAACCATAATGTTGCCAGCAGCACAGAAACACTGACCCACTTCCAGCAGCTCCTTCAAGAGTCCTTGCCCTTCTTTTCAGAAAGGGGTAGGATAACCATGTGTATGAACCTATGACAGGCGTGTTCTTACATGTGGACACATGAACGATACCAATGGCCTTGTGCCTGGGGCTAGGTTTGTTTACTCCACCATGCAATATCATAGGTGTTGGAGCACGAAGTCACAGGTTCCCAGTACCTCCAAGCCCAGCTAGGAGTGGGACTGTCCTGTTGTGTGCACTTTATATCATGTATACCTGTTACCTGGTGCTGGATGACCGGGATGCCTGTAGAATCATGTGGGATGGCATGCGTGCGGATCTTCCCCCAAGTGTGTGTGGGGGTGCCCGGGTCAGGCTGGGCGGCAGGGAGAAAGGGCCTCTGCCTAGACCTGTCTGGGGTAGGGAGGGGCACCGTGGGAACAGCCTGAGGCTCTGGGTGACGTCATGGGGGAGGGGGATGAAGAGCTGCCTGGGCACGTTGGGTGGTGGCAGCCTTAGCCTGCCCCAGCCAGCACCCTTCAGCTTCCCTGTCCTTCAGGTTGGATGGACCTCTGCCTAGTGGGGTACGAGTGAAAGGAGACACTCTGGGCTTTCCCCCACTGACTACTGAGCACAGTGGCGTCTACGTCTGTCACGTCAGCAATGAGCTTTCTTCGAGGGATTCTCAGGTCACTGTGGAAGTTCTTGGTAAGCCCAGTGGCTGGAGAACAAAGACAGGGATTCTGAGTCCAGAGCTGAGGGGTGGGGGGTGGGGGGTGGGGTTGGGAGAAGGAGAAAGGAATGGGAAATGATGTCTTTGGGATGGATGATATGTTTTGGAAAGGATTAAGCTGAGTGGGTAGCTGTGGATGTGTCTGTCCCATGATGAGGATACGTGGGGTAGCAATGGGGTCTGGGGAGGATCAGGGAAGGATTTGGGCGTGTATCTCAGACACTGGCCTGTCTCCAACAGACCCCGAAGATCCAGGAAAGCAGGTGGACCTGGTGTCCGCCTCAGTGATCATAGTGGGCGTGATCGCTGCTCTCCTGTTCTGCCTCCTGGTGGTGGTGGTGGTGCTCATGTCCCGATATCATCGCCGCAAAGCCCAGCAGATGACCCAGAAATAGTGAGTCCTGGCTCCTCTGAGTGGGTGGCCCTGAGCTGAGAACAAAGAGGAATGAAGCAGGAGGTGAGCCAGAGCAGAGGAGAAAGGAGGCCGTGTGGTCTCGTGAGGTGGGCAGAGTCTTTGGGGGAAGTGAGAAAGGCCTGGCACCTGGAGCACAGCCGGCTGAGATGTCTGCCTAAGAGAAGCACAGATCCACACTCCCCAGGCATCACCTACCATGCACACTTTAGCGCTACGTAGCAACTCAAGCCACCCAGCCACACTGTCATCTACAGTGACATATGCTCACCTTCGAGGGTGTAGTTTGGCAATCATACCCTTCAGCGGTCTCACACAGGCTCAGCCAAGGCTAGACTCACTTCAGGAGGCTGTCACTGCTGTCCACTCCTGACAAGGGGTTGTCTTTCCCAGTGAGGAGGAGCTGACTTTGACCAGGGAGAACTCCATCAGGAGGCTGCACTCTCACCACTCGGACCCTAGGAGCCAGGTGTGTGCTAAGGTTGGGTGCATGGGGTCGGGGGGACATGGGCACACAGGGTTGCTTGAGTTTGGACTCCTCTGTAGATACACCAGGTCTGGCTGCTTACTGAGGCTGGGCTGAGGCTGGGATACTGGCTGGGGGTGGGAGGTGGGGGCGGGTAGATGCTCTGGGGCTACTCTTGCACTCCTGCTTGCAAGACCTTCTTAGCACTGGGTTGGGGGGGCTGCTTTAGGAATTCACCACCGGTGCTGGTGCCAGGGTGGGTTTCGGGAGTGAGGGATGAAGGATGCTTGTGTCGGACATGGAGCCATGGGTGGGGGGGAAAGGTGATCAGGGAGGAGACTGCTAGGGGAGAAGAGAGGTGAGGAGGCTGAGGGGAGGAGACTGAGCTCTTTTCTAACTCCTCCCCTATGTCTGGGCCCTGCAGCCGGAGGAGAGTGTAGGGCTGAGAGCGGAGGGCCACCCTGATAGTCTCAAGGACAACAGTAGCTGCTCTGTGATGGTGAGGCCCCCCCGGCCCCACCGGTGTCCCAACACTCTCCTCAGGCCCCTCTCCTGGCCCCAGATGTGGTGTGACAGCAGCCCCCACCCAGTCCCCCATCGCATCCCTGGCTCACATGCGAACCCCTCCCCCATTTCTGCTATGCCTTTGTTCTCTGTACCCCATCCTTACATGTAACAATTGTTCTTGCCCTCCCCGGCCCCCAAGTTTCCAAGCCCCTATGCCTCTGGAACTACCATTACCCTTGCTTCACCTGACCTCTGACCCTATCACAACCCAGCCCTGCCCTGCTGTGCCTGCCTGTTTGGTCTTGATTCCTGACCTCTCTTCTGCCCATGGTCTCCAGAGTGAAGAGCCAGAAGGCCGCAGCTACTCCACGTTAACCACAGTGAGAGAGATCGAGACACAGACCGAACTGCTATCTCCAGGCTCTGGGAGGACAGAGGAGGACGACGATCAGGATGAAGGCATCAAACAGGCCATGAACCATTTTGTGCAGGAAAATGGGACCCTGAGGGCCAAACCTACAGGCAATGGTATCTACATCAACGGGCGAGGGCACCTGGTCTGACCCAGGCCTGCCTCCCTCCCCGAGGCCTGGCTTCTTCTGCTTCCATGGGGGAACTTCGGCTCTTCTTAGGGGAAACCCCCTTAAATGCCTGCATTTCTTTAGGAAGATACTTCCCACCCTACTGACTGCTCTACTTTGACCTCCAATCCTTCTGTTCATCAGGAGAGCTCCACTGGTTGAGTGCCTCCCACCATTGTGTGTAGGTCATCCTCTGTGTGTGTGTGTGTGTGTGTGTGTGTGTGTGTGTGTGTGTGTGTGTGTGTGTCCGTGCTGTCACGTTAAGAGTCCAAGTGAATGATCTGTGTGCTACTGGATTTGTGGCTGTGTGCAGAGCATTCCTAGGGTGTGGTGTGTGAGTAGAGTGCCTTATGTGTGACCTCTGCCTGCAGAGGCAGGGATTTTCCTCAGACCCCAGAGCAGTATTAGCGATGCAGAGGTTAGAAGCGAGAGGTGGAGACTGTGGCCAGATCCAGGTGTGCGGGCACAGCTGGAGCTAGAATCTGACCTCCAAAGTGGGGGAGCTGTGTTCCCACCCCTTGGGAGCAAGTGAGAAGCAGACACCGCGGGGGTCTGCCAGAGGCCAGAACTGTTACAGAAGCCCTCTGCCCTCTGGTGGCCTGTGGGCCTGCTGCATGTACGTACCTTCTGTAAATTAAACTCCAAGGGAGCTAGCTTCCTGAGTTCTGCTTAGACTCCCTTAATAAGAGAAAAAGAAACTTTAAAAGCAGAGAAAGAAAGAAAGAAGAAACTTTATTGATGTGTGTGCATGTTCTTTACTGGGCTTGTTTAAGCCAGGCCAGGCCACATAGGCATTCAACCAAACTGTCTAGCAGACCACGGCAGGGATTAGTGCCTGTGGTTCTGGAAAGTTCTCTTCCTAGGATGCCTTCACCCACAGAGGTTCTGGGGAGGGGGCTGACAGCTGGAGGAGTCTGGAACCTGGGGTATGAGGTCTGAACACTGGATAAGAGACTAGGGATGGGGGGGCTTGGCTCCCATGGCCCCTCGAATCTTGTCCTCGCTGTGTCTACAGTGGTTTGTACCTTCACGGCGTTGGGACTTGTTGTCAAGGACTCCTGGTTCAGTTGTGTTGAGGGCAGAGGGTAGGTCGCGGGGAAGGTGGAAGTTCAGGTGAAGAGAAAGGGGTGTTGTGGGTGAGGGTGAGAACAGGCCCTTCCCCAGGGGTTTCTGAGTCATTAATCCGGGGCTCTCTGGCACTTTGTATGTGTGGAGCCTGGGGTAAGATGTTTGTTTTTCTTTAGCCTGCCCAAACTTACGCAGTCAGAATACTGGGATTTAGTATCCAACCCTTGTGTGGCCTGAAATCTGCTGGTCTAAAGGAGAAACTCTCATTTCATTCCCAAGCAGCCCAGGACTTATGGACCCCAAGGATCTGGGGTCTTAGTATGTATATTTCATGTAAATATATGTATATTTGTACATAAAATGATATTCTGTTTTTAAATAAACAGATAAAACCTTTTTTTGTCTGATTCCTGTCTTGCCCCTTGAACTGGGTAAGTCACAAGTGCTATGGACTGAGTCTCTATGTGATTCCCTCCCAGGGAAAGGGCCCAGATACAGCTAAGAAAGGAGCAAGTGGCTTTCAAAAGACATTGTAACCATTTCTGAGAGCCCTCAGGTAGGGCCGTGTGGACATAACCTCCTTTTGGGGAAGCCAGTGCCTTAGTTTCTAAAGTGGTTCTAATCTGACTGTACTGGAAACTTCCAGCAGCTGTGTGGGGTGGTCAGCCGTGTACCCTTTGACAGACAAAGAAACTGAAACTCAAAGTCACCTGGTCTGTGTCCTCATTTTCAAATGTACAGCGACTGGAGGCTCAGTGAAGTAATGTGACCTGACCAAGATGGCAGGGTCATCAAAGAATCCCCCACCCTGGGTATGTTCTTCGTGGTCCTTTCCTGCCGTGCTCACAGGCAAAGCCTCGGGTCTCTGTCCCACCTAGAGATTTCGGTCTCTAGAAATGGCAGCCACCTGCTCACACCCCAGGCACCCTTACTCCACCCCGAGATTCTGACATCACCTTCTGCTGTGACCAATGAATGGAGTCCCAGCAATGATGAGGATGTGAATGCCAGCTACCTCCCCCACCCGAGGCCTGTGGTTGCAAAGATGCTCTAACAGGAAGCGGGTTTGAGGAGCTGCACAGCTTCCTGCTCCCCCTCGAGCTGCACAGGACGAGAAGGGCTAGCGCTCAGCTTGGCCACGAGACACAGCTTCATGCCAGGGTTCTGGTAGCTTCCTCTTCCATATCTACTTCCGTGTGGCCCCAGGGGCCCCCCAGAGGCAAGCGCTGCTGTCCCTTGCCCAGGCCACCCTCCACCTCCAGTTTGGAGCCCTGCCCCCCCTGGGGCTGGGCCAAGCCCAACTACTGACTGGGATTCCATGGGGGACTGGTAGGTCAAAGGTCTTGGGGGACAGAGATCCCGGGGGGCCCTGGTCATGAAGTCTCGGCAGAAAGGAAAGAAGAAGGGCAGCTCTAAGGAACGGGTGTTTGGGTGTGACCTACGTGAGCATCTACAGCACTCGGGCCAGGAAGGTAAGGAGGTCAATTGGAACGGGGCAGCTGGGTGGCTGGATTGCCATGCAGACGCCAACCTTGTCTTCTCCGTTGGGCAGAATGAGCTCTTAGGGAACGGGCAGTGGCCCAGGATCACCACACCTGAGATCTAGGCAAAGGCAAGACAGGAAATGTGGCTCAGAGAAGAAGATGGAGAGGTGCCCTTCTGCGGTAGTTAGGGACCGGGTAGCTGAGAACTCGAGGATGGGAATGCCGAGGGAATGTGTCCCGGGGTGGGGTGGGGGATGAGATTTGGAAAATCTGGAGAGGTGGATGAATCAGATGAGAGAATGGAGACTGGGGACAGGGTGGAGGGAATGGAGGTCGGATGCCAGAAGAATGGCTGAAGGGATAGTTGGTGGAACACTAAGTGGAGATACAGGTAAGAAAGGGCCCAGCGAGTCTGAGGATAGAACTTGCGGAGGGGAGAGGAAGGCATTCTAACTGGAGAACAGCACCAAGGGACAAGGACCTAGCCCTTCTGCACCTTTGCTGGGCCACAGGAGTGGGGGCAGCAGGGAGGAGTGACACTCTTCTTTAAATTGCTTGCAAAGAAGAAACCCGTTGATGGTAGACTGCACCGGGAATGCGGGAAAAGTGAACCAGACTGCTTCAGCCCTGGTTTGAAGTGGGGAGTGGAAACTACAATAAAGAGGGGTGTGCACCCAGTCTGGAGCTCCCTCTGCAGTGGGCCTGGGAGCTCATCACTGTGTAGGACATGCAGTCACCACTCAGAACCAGGCCTTAATTTGTTCTGAAATTGATCAGTGCCGACCCGACTACACTGCCCAGCTTGTTTTCAGCACGCAGAGCAACTTAACAAAAAAAGGGGGCACAATTCTGCCCCCCTCCACTCCACCCCACCCCAATCTGTCATTTCCTCTTTGTCCCCCTTCTCTGGTTGCCTGCAGTGAAGGGAGGGTGGTGGTGGTTCCCAGCTCATTTCCTGCTCTTGGCCCCGCCCTTGTGTCCCCAGACACCTCCTTCCCCTTTTCTCCTCCATCAGAGGGCCCCAACCCTACCAGCCTCCATTAAGGGAAAGCCCAGGCCCTAAGAAATAGTTAAACAGATGAGGTAGGCTTTTCTGTGCCTTCTTCTCTGTGAGCAGGCCTGGCTCCTTTATAATTGTTCCACTCTAGACAATTAATCTTTCTTTTTTAAAGTTATTGCTCACCTTATTTAGGTATTTTGTGTACATACTGGGGAGGGGCACATTCGTTCCAGGGCAGGTGGGAGGTCAGAGGACAACTTGAGAGGATCAGTTTTCTTTTCCTAGCCTGTGGGTCCCAGAGGTGAACCTGGGGTCATCGGGTTTGACAGCAAGCACCTTTACCCACTGAACCATCTCACAGGTGATATTTATTTTTGTCCTGTGTAAGTGTGTGGCTGCATGTATCACGGGGCATGGGTGAAGGTCGGAGGGCACATTTTGGAAGCTTGTTCTCTCATCATGTGGGTCCCGGGGATTGAACTAAGGACTTCAGGATTGATCGCAGGCATCCTTTACCCTCTGACATGGATGATGAAAACATTTTTTTGAGATTTATTTACTTTTAACATATATATGATACATATATACATATATATATATATGAATTTTTTGCCTGCTTGAATGTCTGTGATGCACTGGTGTGACATGCCCATGGAGGATAGGAGAGGGTGTCAGATTCTCTTTGGAACTGGAGTTATAGACAATTGTTAGCTGTCGTGCGGGTGTTGGGAACTGAACCCAGGTCCTCTGGAACAATAGTCAGTTCTCTCTCTTTTTTTTTAATAGTCTGTTCTCTTACCTGTTGATCCATGTAGCCAGCACTAGACAAATGACTTTTGACAGAGAACCATATGACTTAATTGGGGATGATATTCTTTTTGTTGTTTGTTTGCTTGTTTTTCGAGGCAGGGTTTTTTCTGTGTAGCCCTGGCTGTCCTGGAACTCACTCTATAGACCAGGCTGGCCTCAAACTCAGCAATCTGCCTGCCTCTGCCTCCCAAGTGCTGGGATTAAAGACATGTGCCACCACTGCTGGGCGGGGATGATATTCTTGTAGCTCTGGGTTCTCAGTTCAACCTCCTTACGCTGGTTTTCCCCTTTCCTGTGATTCCCAGCACCAACTCTGTCTTGAAATGTAAGACCCATAGACAGCCAGACTCTACTTCTGTGATCCTTGGGCCCACCATTCCCTCTAGAGATCCGGGGATAATGAAAAGTGGCTGGGCTCCTGGTTGTAAGTGAACCTCAGAGCATGAGAGGACCACCTTCTGTCCCTCACCAGAACCTCACCCGAGTCCAAGGCTCCAGAGCTGAATGTTGGCTGCCAGAGCATCATAGAGGCTTCCCCTGAGTAAAACATCCCTGGTACAGACAGAGTTTGGATGAATTAAGCTGACTGATAACAGTTTCTCTCATTAGCCAAAGGCCCAGTAAGTGAATGAAGGCTCAGACCAGGCAGGTCATCTGCTTCCGGTGAACTGATATTCACAGATATATCATCTTGGTTTTCTCTATCTTTACATTCTCGTTCAACCTCAGACCTCTTCCCCAACTCTTTTTCCCCTAAATGGATCTTTTTCTTCCCCTAAGCCCTACTACACATGCTTGGATATCTTGTTTAGGTTTCTGATTTGCTGTAGGTCCTTTTTCCTTGACTCCATCCATATCCTTCTAGTCATTTTGACTCTATCACCCCAATCTTGTGTCTAGGCTGTATCTCTGACTTGATTCCTCTGATTTATATCTGCAGTTCCACAACCTCTGTGACCCTGCTATCTCTTAGCCCACTTCCTTTATGGCTCTGGCTCCTTGAGATCTTCCCTCTCTGTACAGACCAACTCCAGGGATTCAAAAATCAACTGAAAAGAAAAGGAGAAGAACACCTAGTTTAGATGGAACTAGGAGTTTAGATGAGATGGGGCTATTGATGTTAATATATTTATTTTGAGATGCAGTCTTGCTGTGCAGCTCTGAGTCCTGGGATTACCAGTATGCAGTATCTAGGCCCAGACAGCAGACTATTTTTGAATCAGCAGAGTAATGTGGTGGCTAACAGAGTCGATGTAGCACTAGGTACTCAAAGGCAGAACAGTAACTTCAACACTCCAGTTGGCCTCATCTCTGCATTCATTGCAGAGAGGTAGGAACAGGGGGATCATGGGAAAATGCAAATGGTCTTAAGGCATGAACCGTAATCCACAAGCTTGGGACTGGAGTAAGGTGAGAAAGAATGACAAGGGCCCCAAATTTCAGGAACCACTCAGTCTAGGGACATTGTGCAAATGTCTTCGGTCCCTCATTCTAAGGATGGTGCACGTTAACATATGCACTGCCCTGAACATGAAGCCGTCCTTCAGTGTCCTTTACCTTCCACAGTTCTTTTCTTGGCTTTCCCAAGTTCTGGTTATAAGCAAAAAGAGAAAGGATCTGAAAACCAGGTCACAGGAAGAGAACTGAAAGCCGGTGATTGGTCTATATCCTTCACCGTTTCTCTGCTGTACTTTGTTCCACAAAAAGCTTGGGATGGCTTCTGAGACCCCACACAACGAACAGCACAAATGATGGAAGAAGCTGATGCAAAGGGAAAGGAAGTAGGCAGCAGCCAGAAATGTGCACCCGTTCGATCATTCTGTGTGGCTTCTAGGGGTGGGCCTTGAACTGCCCAGTAGTTAACGTCATGTGAGACTCATGAGGCCTTTGGGAAACAAAGCACAGGCAGCTTAGAAGAAACACAGCTTTCTCTGACAGTGACATTGGAGGAATCTCTCCAGTGAGTTCCAGCGAACAGGACCCAGTGTTTCGTCAAAGGCAATGTCCTTTATCTGGTCTCATCAATGATTCTGATGTAAATTCTGATTTATTCTCTATATAAGCTAGCAAAGATTTGATGTTTCACCTCAGTGAGAATTAGGATTCTCTGATGCAGTAGTACCTTTTATCAGGAGGTATAGATACAACACACTTATAATAAAGTATGCACGTACACTGGGCTAAAGAGATGGCTCAACAGTTAAGAGCGACCTGGAGAGATGGCTCAGCGGTTAAGAGCATTAAGACACTGCTCTTCCAGAGGTCCTGAGTTCAATTCCCAGCAACCACATGGTGGCTTACAACCATCTGTTAATGGGATTTGATGCCCTCTTCTGGTGTGTCTGAAGATAGCTACAGTATACTCATAAATAAAATAAAGAAATAATTCTTTTTAAAAAACAAACAAACAGTTAAGAATATTTTGCAGAGGACCTGAGATTAGTTCCCAGCACCCACAGTGTGGCTCCCAACCACCCGTATCTCCAGTTCCACCTTAAACTGACACCCTCTTCTGGATACCTCAGGTACCTGCATGTACCATACAAATTAAATATGTCTTTTTAAAAATACCATAATGAGCAAAGAAAGCACTATGGGAACTGTACCATAGATATATGCAATGGGTTCAGAACCCACAGCAGTGTTTTCCCTTACCTTTGTCTTACTCACATGTGTGTATGTGGGTGTACTTGTGTATGTGGAGATTTGAGATTGGTGTTTTGGATCTTCCTCCGTTACTCTCCACCATATTATTTTGGGGAGGGTCTCAGTCAAACCCACAGTTTGCTGATGTTGCTAGTATCACCAGCCTGATTGCTCTGGGGCATCCCCACTCTCCACCTTCCGAGGTTGGACTTGCAACCCATTTACATGGACTCTGGGGCTATGAACTCCAGTCCTCTTGATTTCCAGACAAGTTCTCGTAACTGCCTGGCCACCTCCCTAGCCCTTGCTTACTTTTTTGTTTCCAGGCGGTCTCATTATGTTGTAGGCTGTCCCTGAATCCCTGGGCTTAAGTGCCTCAGCCTTCCAACGAGCACAGACGGTAGACATGAGCCGCTTAGCCCAGCTAAGAGGTGATGCTTGAGATACCATTTTTCAGGAATAGTTTGCCAGGCAACTGGAGGGAAAGGTATTTCCCGACAGGAGAAGAAAGTGAGTGCCTTAATTTTGTGCTACAGCGAACCTCCCAAAACCAAAACAGAGAAATTCTGAAGAGGTTGATGTGGTTCATCACTGCAGTAGCTTGGCTTCAGAGAGCGTATATTGGCATCCTGGCAAGGGACTCCACACAATATGGTGAGGTGGAAAGAAAATTGTCCACATACAGAAGGGAAGAGGAGCATGCAGTGGGATTGCTTATGACAACCCACTCTCTGATCCAGGCACACAGAGCCCACCCCACCCTGAAGAGGTAGCACTGGGAGGCTTGTTGGAACACAGTTATAATCCCAGAACCTGAAAAGTATAGGAGCGTCTTGAAAGGCCGGCCTGAGCCCCTGACCTAATCATCAGTCACTAGGTCCCACCTTTTTAACTGTCTCCCCATCTCAAATCTCCACTTTGAGGGGAAAAAGCATATCCAAACTGCATCAATGAGGGATGGTGCCCTGACTTGTTTATGAACTTGCAAAGGGCCCAGTTATGGAATTTGTCAGGATCTAGTCTGTGAAGGTCTTATATCCCAGGCTGAAGAGTTCATATTTTATTCCTTAGTCTGTGTTCTCCCATTTTAAGATAAGCAATGAGGCCGGGTGGTGGTGGTGGTGGTGGCACACTCCTTTAATTCCAGGACTCGGGAGGCAGAGGCAGGTGATCTCTGAGTTCTACAAGAACTCTAAGGTCTACAGAGTGAGTTCCAGGATAGCCAGGACTACACAGAGAAATCCTATGGGGAAATGAATAAACAAACCAAAACCCAAAAACCAACCAAGCAACCGGACATAAAACAAATCAAAACAAAAACCAAAGGAAAAGATAAGCAGTGGGTATTTGGGTGGAGTTGGCTGGGTGCTTATATAGCCAAGGGTTTCAAGGGTGGAAAGAACCTCGTTGTACAGTTTTGTGTTAGGTTGCATGCATAGCTCTCCTTAGCTTTCTAGGTGGGATTCAAAACTTGTTCTTGAGACTCTATCTGATACTCTGCCAAGATAACAGGAGAAATACCACATATTATCCTTAAGGAGATTAACATAGTGGTAGCCCAGGGTCAGAAGAGGTAACATCACTTCTCTTGCATGTGTGTGTGGGTGGGTGCACATGTGCCACAGAGGACATGTGGAGCGCAAAGGACAACTTGTGGAAGTCAGCTTTCTTGTCTCATGCTTTACCATGTGATCAGACATGGTACTTTCCAATGCCAAACTGAATAACTGCAAACTCTCTTACCGGAGAAAGTCCCTCAAACTTCGGCTGGCTTCCATGTCAGTCGGATAAGCATCGTTCATTTTTTTTCATGGATGGTAGAGAATTACATAAAAGCAATTTGGGGAGCGGACTTTGACTTTGTCTCCCCTGCAGCACCAGACTGCTGCCCCCTTTACAACTTCTGGGGTGACAGTTGGTGTCAATGAGAAGTTTCAGTTCTGAAGCGGCAGACCTGTGTTTCCCATGCCTCCTGTTATGAAAGCTGAGTTCGAGGCTGGAAAGATGGTCCAGCAATTGAGCGCCCATGCTACTCTTGCAGAGGACCAGGTTTCAGTTCCCAGCACTCCTGTTGAGCAATCCTGTGTGGGCGAATACATATGCAGAAGTAAAAAAAAAATTAATAAACGAAAGCTGAATATAAGATACCTGTTATGCTTTTTGTTTTTCAAAATTTTTATTTATTTGGACAGCTTTGGAGAGTTGGTCCTTGCCTTCCATCTTGTGAGGAGGGTCTCTTTTGTTTCTGCTACTACACAGTGCACTCCAGGCTAGCTGACCCACCAACTTACAGATCATCATGCCGTAGGAGTGCTGGGATTATAGGTTCAAGTCACTGAACCTAGCTCTTATATGAGTGATCAGCAAAGACATATCTCCCTGGCCTTGCTTTTCGTTGTTGTCTCCCTGGTGTATCCGGAGAGTTTCTATGAAGGATAAAAGTCAAATAAGACTGATTTGGTGATGATGATGATTGATTGTGATAATGATGATGTTTGCTTTTATTGAGACAAGGTCTTCCTGTGTAGCCCTGGCTGTCCTGGAACTCACTTTGTAGACCAGGCTGGCCTCGAACTCAGAAATCCACCTGCCTCTGCCTCCCGAGAGCTGGGATTAAAGGCGTGCGCCACCACACCCAGTGTAATTATTTATCTTTAAGCTAACTAATTTTTATGGTTTTGTTATCTGAATTTATATATATAAGCTGTGAAATATATTAACTGTTAAACTAGAATGCAAGGTTATTGTAGAAAAATGGTTTATCATTCTACAGCTCTAACCCATCATTTCCTTTAAATCATACATAATAAACGGGATATACTACTGAGTATATAATCACAAAAGGAGGGACTGAGGTGCTTGGTTTGGCAGACTGCTTGCCTCGCATGCACAGACCCTAGGTTTGATTCCCCAATATCACATTAACTAAATATGGGGCATAAACTCATAAGCTCAGCATTCAGGAAACAGAAGCAGTAGGATCAGGAATTCAAAGTCACAAGTTTAAGGCCATCCTTATCCATATCACAAATTGAAGGCCATATCCAGATTGAGTCCCTGTCTCAAAAGAAAACAAAGGAATTAGGCAGTGGTGGCTCATTCCTGAGAGGCAGAGGCAGGCGGATCTCTGTAAGTTCGAGACTAGCCTGGTCTACAGAAGGAGTTCCAGGACAGCCTCAGAAACCCTGTCTCAGGGGGAAAAAAAAAGGGCCAGGTGTGGTGTCGCACTCCTTTAATCCCAGCACTTGGGAGGCAGAGGCAGGCAGATTTCTGAGTTCAAGGCCAGCCTGGTCTACAAAGTGAGTTCCAGGAAAGCCAGGGCTACACAGAGAAACCCTGTCTCGAAAAAAACAAAACAAAACAAAAAAAGGTGAAGTTTTGGAAAGAGAATGAAGAGGGTTAATATTGAGGAGCAGTGAGTTCCTCTTCAGTACAGGGCTTTATGCTGGTACTCCAGGACCAACGGATAGAAATATTGTACAGATAGGTTCATCTGTAAGAACCTTTCTAGTGAGGGTTGGGTGTTTTACGCTTTGCCCTTAATCTTAGTGAACCCTTTCTCGTGATGCTGCCATTTCTCAGATCCCTTAGCTGAGAAGCTAGAAACGTTTTCTTTCTTTTCTCTGCCTTCTGTGTCCCCCAGTGCCCCAGGTGCTACGGAGCTGTGCAGAGTTTGTGCAAGAGTATGGAGTGGTGGATGGGATCTACCGCCTCTCAGGGGTCTCCTCTAACATCCAGAAGCTCCGGTGAGTCAGATAGAGCAGGCAGACTCTGTGGGTAGGAGGCCAGGGAGCCATGGGAAAGCGGCTGGAGAGAGCTGGAGGAGGGGTGAGGGGAAGTGGGAGGAGGAAGCTGGGGTGTTAGATACTATCCCATGGAGAGGATCTAAAGTCTGGGCAGGTGAAGTGGGGACCCCAAGCTCACTCTTAACACACACTCTCTCCATTCCCACATATACACACACAGTCTACTACTTTTAACACACCCACACACACAGAGGTAAGCAGGTACCCATGATTTGCGTACTATAAAATTTGCCATTTAAAAATCTCTGAGTCAGCCGTTTCAGTATGTCCCCAACACTGTAGCTATCACTATGACACATCCAGAACATATCACCACCCTTCAAAGAAACTCTACATTTCCCCTGCACCCATCCCCAAACTGACTTTCTGTCTGTATGGATCTGTCTGCCCTGGACATCTCAAATAAACCAATGAAATGATACGTGTTTTTCTAAGTCTGCTCTTCCCTCTGAGTTCTTTCAAAGTTCACGCATGCTGTGGCATGAACTAGTATTTTACTGCTTTCTATAGATGAATACAATTCCCTGGCATAGCTACATAAGAATTTTTTTTTTGTTTTTTTATTTTACTCATTCCTCAGTTGGTGGCTGTCCAGGTTTCCACCGTTTGGTTATTCCAAAGGACTCTGCTACAAATGTGTGCAAATTTTTGTGGATGTAGTTTCAGTTATTATGAGTGTATACCTGAGCGGAATTGCTGGGCCATATGGTAACTTCGTGTTGAACTTTTAATAGTAACTACCCAACTGTTTTCCTTAACAGCTGTATCATTTACACCCCTGCCAGCAATGGATGAAGGTTCCAATTTCTCCACGTCCCTGCCAGCTTTTGTTACTGGGTCTTTTTTGGTTGTTGCCACGGTGGTGGGTGTTTACGGATGTGTCATTGTGACTTCTGTATGTGTCTCTCCAGCTGCAGATGAGGTTGACTGGCCTCCACGCACTTCTGAGCTGTGCCTGTTCAAATCTTACGTTTGCGCTTAATTAAGTTTGTTTGTTTGTTTGTTTGTTTGTTGAATCACTGTGTTGTGACAAGATTGTTTGTATGTTCTGAATCCTAGATTGTAATCAGTATGTACTGAGCTGTATTTCCCTTCCCCATCTGTGGGCTGTCGGTTGTCCTCCCCTCCCCCTCCCCATCCTCTTCTTCCTCTTCCTCCTCCTCTTCTTCTTTGTGGTAGTGGGATTTTGAACCCAGGGTTCATTTTATTGATTGTGTCCTTTGACATGTAAATGTTTCTTTTCTTTCTCCTTTCATGTGTGTTATGTGTACATGTGTGTTGGTGTAGTTGTGTGCATTTATGTGGAGGTCAGAGGTCAGTGTTGCTTCTCTTCCACAACCACTCTTCACTTTATTTTCAAATCCATATGTTTTTATTATTATTTATTTATTTATTTATTTATTTATTTATTTATTTATTTACTTAGCATATGAGTGATCTGTCTTCACACATTCCAGAAAAGGGCACTGGATTGCATTACAGATGGTTGTGAGCTACCATGTGGTTACTGGGAATTGAACTCAGGACCTCTGGAAGAGCAGCCAGTACTATTAACAGCTGAGCCATCTCTCCAGCCCCCTAAATTCACGTATTTTTTATTTTATGTGTATAGGTGTTCTGCCTGCTTGTATGTCTATGCATCATGTGTGTGCCTGGTGCCCACAGAGGTCAGATGAGACCCAGAACTGGAATTACAAATGGCTGTGAGGAACCAAGTAGATGCTAGGGATGGAACCTGGGTCTTCTGGAAGAGCAGCCAGTGCTCTTAACCGTTGAACATCTCTTCAGTCCCCTCTACATTATTGTTGTTGTTGTTGTTGTTGTTTGAAGATGGGGTATCATGCTGAACTTGAAGCCTGCAGATTTGGCTAGACAGACTGGCCAGCAAGCTCCCTGGATCCCCTAGTATGTATCCCACTGCTGAGCTTACAGGCTTCTTCTGTTGCTGTGCCTGACATTTTATATAGGTGCTGGGAATCTGAACACAGATTCATATGCTTGTGTGGTGAGCACTTTATCAATTGAGATAGCTCCCTAGCCTCTTGTCTGGATCTCTCTTTCTTCTTTTTCTTCATTATTACTCTGTAACTCAAACTGGCCTAGAACTCATTCTATAGCATAAGCTAATCTCAAATTTGAGGAAATCCTCCTCTCAGGAGAATCTGTGTTTCCGCTTTGTCTATTTTTCTTTCCTTTGGTTGTTGGTATGTTGGGTATCATACTTGGCAACTCTTGGCTAATCTAATCAAGACCACGAAGACTTAACATGTTTGTTTTAAGCATTATACCCAAGCTAGGCATAGTGCTGCACAATGTGAATGCCAGCATTCAGGGGGGCAGAGGCAGATGGATCTCTGTGAGTCAGAGGTCAGCTTGGTTTATATATTGAGCTCCAGGCCACCCAGAGTTATATAGTGGGGTCCTTTCTTTAGAAAGGAAAGAAGGAAGGAAGGAAGGAAGGAAGGAAGGAAGGAAGGAAGGAAGGAAGGAAGGAAGGAAGAAAGAAAGGAAGGAAGAAAGGAAGATGGGGAAGACACATTTACATCCATTCCCCATGTTTATGATTCCTACATATCCATTTGTTGCTACATACCCATATCCCTTATTAGTTATGCACAGATCCACTTACCATTCTTATATTCACATCTACATAACCACATATGCAATTCCTAATACTTGTTTATATATATAGGAAATATATGTAAATATGCCCATATATATGTATATATAATATATATGTGTATATATAATATTATATATATAATGTATATACATATGTATATATGTACATTCCAGTTTCTCCTTTCAAGTCTCACACATGTTGGCCCACGGTCCTATCTGACCTCTCTAGCTCCTGCTTCTCCCTCCACATCCTCTGTCTGACCTTTCCTACTCCTGAGCACCCTGTACCTCCCCAGGCAGGAGTTTGAGACGGAGCGGAAGCCAGACCTGCGCCGGGATGTTTATCTCCAGGACATTCACTGCGTCTCTTCCTTGTGCAAGGCCTACTTCAGAGAACTCCCAGATCCCCTCCTCACTTATCGGCTCTATGACAAGTTTGCTGTGAGTTGAGAGGCAGAAGGGTGGAAGACAGGGTTCAAGGGCAAACACTTCAATTTTGACATCCCAGGTGTGCCCCATGGCAGCCACAATCCTTGTGGAATGGCTACTTTGGAAATGCCTTTATGGGTTGAAGCTGATGAGGCAAAAGCCCATTGGAATTCTGGACATGCATCAATAGTGTGATGCTCCAACACTCGTGATAGTGAGTGACTGGAAAGAAGAAGATTCCTCCTCCTCAAATCTCCTAGTCCCTGTAACCTCTGCCAACCCCCGTCCTTCTTGTCTTCATTTTCTCCCTATTGGTGTGTTTCCTGGAAGGCCTGCAGACCACACACAGCACAGTGGTAAGACTTGGAAGATAAAGGTCAGGTTGTCATAACCAAGTGGCCTTGGAAAGCACCTAGACTAGAGTTTCCCTACACTTAAGAGAACAAGAAAGCTACTCACATAGCAAAAAAATATTTTCAGGAATGTCCCTCCATCCGCTGTAAAGCTGTTAAGTAGCTTTGGAGAAGAAGACATAGTGCAAAAATGGTATCCTAATTTGAGTAACATTTTAAAAATAAAGTTCTAGCTGCTTGGGGAGTTGAGGCAGAAGGATTGCTGGAGCATAGAGTTTGAGCCCAGGTTGGGCAACATAGCAGAATCTTATCTACTTGCCAAAAGGGCTTGTATTTTATTGAGCCAACAATGGGGAGACTCTGAATAGCAACTACATCCTTCTCAGTCCATCTAGCCTAGCCTGGAGGGGTCAACTCCTTAGACACCTTTAAACATCTCTGCAGTCTAGTTCCAGAGCTGTACCAAAGCAGACAAGGGAAGGATAGTGAGTAGTTCAAGGTCACGAGACAGACTATTAAGTGTATGCGTGAGATCCAGCAGTCATTTGTTGTTCAGAAGGTCCTAGGCTTTCTTCCTGTGGCTCTAGGAATCAAACCTGTGGTCTTGGGCATGCAAAGCAAGCCCTCTCCCATGGGGCTAAATCCTTGCCCTTGTTTTCTTGCTTTTGCATCTACCTCGAGAGTGCTGGGGTCGTAGGCGTGTGCTACCATACTCAGCTGGAGGTGTTTTTAACTTTACTATTTTATGGTGCCTTGAAGATTTCGGTGGGGCCATTGTGGAACATAGCACAGATGATTCCCAAGAGTTTAATTTGGAGCTCTGAGAAGCACATGGGGTCAAATCTGAGTCAATGTCTCCTACTTATGCCTCTGTTCCCAATAGGAGGCAGTGGCCGTGCAGCTAGAGCCAGAGCGATTGGTCAAGATCCTAGAAGTGCTTCAAGAACTCCCTATCCAAAACTACAGGTGTGTGAGGCTCCACCCCCTGTACTGCAGAGCCATCTCTGTCCCCTCCTCCTGTGCCCTAAGGGCCCAGCCTTGCTTGTCCCTCCCAACTTTCAAGTCTCAGCCCAACCATTTTATATTTTAGACGATCTCTTTCTTCCTTCTTGCAGGACCCTGGAATTCCTTATGCGCCACTTGGTCCACATGGCCTCATTTAGTGCCCAAACCAACATGCATGCTCGCAATCTGGCAATTGTGTGGGCCCCCAACCTGCTGAGGTGGGTGCGTGTATGAGCAGTGTGAATGAAGCTCCTGGGAGGCTAAATGTACACAGATGGGTGTGGTTGTGTAGGTGTACTGGAGAAGGGTTTTGAGGAGGGTCTCATAAACCCAGCAAGGCAGGAAAGTTCAGCAGCAGCCAAGTGGTACACAGTCCACTGACTTGGGCCTTCTCTGAGACTGAGTGAGGTTGTTAAGAGCTAGGCCTCTGTTTCTTTCCACGGGGCTGTGGAGTTCAGGGGCTAGAATCTTGGTTTTTGCCAACCAGTTGTTGAGTAAACATCCTTACAATCTATTCAAGACCTGGCCTGTATTTCAGTATGGCACAAAGCAGTATCAATTATAACAATTTCCATAGCCCTCCTTTTGTGCTACAGTACAAGAAGTGTGAAAGGAAGGTGCATACTATGTGAAGGTGTCTAAGGTGGCTTTCCTGGGGGAAGTGACATCCGAGCTTGAATCGTACATGTATGTGGCTTAAGAGGTAGAACTGGGGGCCTGGAGTGATGGCGCAGAGGTTAAGAGCACTGGCTGTTCTTCCAGAGGTCCTGAGTTCAATTCCCAGCGTGGCTCACAACCATCTGTAATGAGATCTGATGCCCTCTTCTGGTGTGTCTGAAGACAGCGACTGTGTACTCAAATAAAATAAATAAATCTTAAAAAAAAAAAAAAAGAGGTAGAACTGGAGGTAAGGACAAGGAGGGGAGAACATAGTAGGGTATTTCAGAAGCAGGGCATTTTGTAACACTTTAACACTAACACTCAGGAGACAGAGGTAGGAGCTTGGTGTATACAGAGAGTCCCATGTCACAGTAATATAACGAGATCCTGACCTGTCTGTCTTGTGTGTGTGTGTGTGTGTGTGTGTGTGTGTGTGTGTGTGTGTGTGTGTGTCGCGCATGCGCCTGTTTTGAGCTGTGGGAGGGGCCAACTCCACGTCTTTACAGGTCTAAGGACATAGAGGCCTCAGGCTTCAATGGGACAGCAGCGTTCATGGAGGTTCGAGTGCAGTCCATTGTTGTGGAGTTCATCCTTACCCATGTGGACCAGCTCTTTAGGGGTGACTCCCTCTCTGGTTAGTATCCTTTCTGCCCGTTACATATCACCGCTCTGCCAGGGGAATCATGTTACAGAGAGCTTAATTGTTTCCTGGTCTTTTAACTAAGATGGAGTGTGAGGAGCCTCAAAGTCATTTAATTCACTTTTCTCATACTGTGGGTAGGAAGCGTCTCTCATAGAGAGAAGTAGGTGATGGTCATATACAGAGACTACTGGAGAGATATTAATACAGCTAGGGCTTGAGCAGGCACTTTCTACTGTCACTGTAGCACACAGGTTGGCCTCTGCATCACCTCTTGGGGTCTCCTGGTCCCCTTTGTTACGATACAGAGGGTCTATCTCCAAGAGCCTCAGAATAGATCTTAGCTTGGTAGTTGGTGAGGTAGGGATGGATTGGGGACATGAGGTTCCTTTCTTGGCTCTGTTTTTGGCTGGATATTTCCTTTGTTTTCCTAGCTGGTGTAGACTTGGAGAGTGGATGGAAATCACTTCCAGGAGCCCGGGCATCAGGCAGCTCCGAGGACCTCATGCCCACCTCTCTTCCCTACCACTTGCCCAGCATCTTGCAGGCTGGGGATGGACCTCCACAGATCCGACCCTACCATACTATTATTGAGATTGCGGAACACAAGTAAGGTCTCCTTCCTGGGACTCCATCCCTTCACTGATCATCAGGCTGCTCTCCTAATTGCATCCCCATTATCTGCAGGAGAAAGGGGTCATTGAAGGTCAGGAAATGGCGCTCTATCTTCAATTTGGGTCGATCTGGACACGAGACAAAACGTAAACTTCCGCTGAGGGTTGAGGACAGGGGTAAGTCTGGGACAGTGGGGGGATAGGACGCTGCTGAATCTGTGCAGGGTCCTGGTGCTATCTATGTATGTCCGTATTTTCAGAAGAAAAATCCAGTAAGGGGACACTGCGGCCTGCCAAAAGCATGGACTCGCTGAGTGCTGCCGCTGGGGCCAGTGACGGTGAGTAGAGGTCTCAGTGGCTATGTGTGTATGTGTATGTGCAGTGACAACAGCAGCAAAGGCCTGTGGGTTTATAAGTATAGCCAACTATGCCTACTAATTAATAAAAATTAATGAGTTCCTATTAATATACCAGTCTTGGAGTTAGATGCCAAGTTTTACTGAGATGAACCTATTGTCTAATCTCTGAGTGTATTCATGAGTATTTGTATGTGAAGGAGACTCTGAGTATGTATATAGGAGGGTGTCAACACATGCACTCGTGTATGTGGTAGTGATATCTGGTGACGGTATCTACAGAGAGGAAGAAGATCCATCAGGTAGGTGTGTCTTTTGATCTTCTGACCGGATGGATAAGTTGCAGTAGTGGCTAAAGGAAGCTGGGTCTGGTATGTTCCACTTATCCTGCCTCTAGAATCTAAGAAAACAGAGGCAATGAGGTCTTGCATGAGCTGGCAGGACCCCTTGAAGCTGAGGCTAATGACTACCTGACTCTCTCTCTCTTCTGCAGAGCCGGAGGGGCTGGTGGGGTCCAGCAGTTCTCAGCCAAGCTCACTGATGCCTGAGAGCTTGGAGAGTAATTCTATGGAAGGTGAACAGGAGCCTGAAGCAGAGGCACCGGGCAGTGCCAATTCTGAGCCGGGAACTCCACGAGCCGGGCGATCAGCTGTTCGGGCCTTAGGTAGCAGTAGAGCAGAGCGTTGTGCTGGTGTCCACATCTCAGACCCTTACAACGTCAACCTCCCTCTGCACATAACCTCCATCCTCAGTGTTCCTCCAAACATCATCTCTAATGTCTCCTTGGTCAGGCTCACCCGAGGCCTTGAGTGCCCTGCCCTACAACCCCGGCCAAGCCCTGCCTTGGGTCCTGGCCCCCCAGGTGAGAACTTGGAGATTTCCTAGGGGTCTAGAAATTTAGGTTGATGTTCTGGGATGAGGATGTAGGCTTGGAAGGTCAGAGGCCTCAGTCCTTAGGCTTTCTGTTGTCTGATATTGCCTGCCTACATCTGGAGTATGGGAATCCATGATATTATCGTGTTATATAAAGTTCATGGAGAGGGAAATCTCTGCCAGGCTTCAAATCCACTGATTTAATCCCAAGATTAGGGCTGTATGCCAGACATGTAAAGGGGTTTAGTAAATATGAGTAAGTAAAAAGCTAGTGTTAAGAGTTACTGCCAAGGGCTGGTGAGATGGCTCAGCAGGTAAGAGCACCCGACTGCTCTTCTGAAGGTCCAGAGTTCAAATCCCAGCAACCACATGGTGGCTCACAACCATCTGTAACAAGATCTGACTCCCTCTTCTGGAGTGTCTGAAGACAGCTACAGTGTACTTACATATAATAAATAAATAAATCTTAAAAAAAAAAAAAAGAGTTACTGCCAAGCTGGGCCATAGTGGCGCAGGCCTGTAGTCTCAGCACCCGGAGGGCAGAGGCTACAGAGTGAGTTCCAGGACAGTCGGGGTTATTGAGCTAGCAGACACTTCTCAGCACACGCTGAGCATCAGGAGGCATTGGCTCACTTCATTTTTTCATAGTATGAAGATACAAGTATTGTTATTCTCACATTACAACAGTAGAGCCTGAGAGTCATCTCAAACAGCTTACTTACTACTGAGTTAGGTAGGAAGAAGCGAAGCTAGGATCTGACCCATGCTCCCATTCCACCTTCCCAAAGCGTCACTGATGAGAAACCCTGAGGTTGTATAGGGCAGACATAACTGGGACAGTTAAGTACACAGAGGTGCAGGTTTTGTCTGTACCACATGTTCACTGTGTGACCTTGGACAAATTGCTTTGAGTTTGGGTTGTTGTTGTTGTTTAAGATTTTTTTTTTAATTTATATGAGTACACTGCAGCTGTCTTCAGACACAAACTAGAAGGCACATAGGACCCCATTACAGATGGTTGTGAGCCACCATATGGTTGCTGGGAATTGAACTCAGGACCTCTGGAAGAGCAGTCAGTGCTCTTAACCACTGAGTCATCTCTCCCACTCTTCGGTTTTATTACATGCAAAACAAGGATAAGGAGCAGAGGATATGTATGCTCCATTGGTAGAGTGCTTGCCTGGGATGCACAGAGCCCCGGGTGTGATCTCCAGCACCATATAAACCTGGCACGGAAGCTTACCTCTGTAATCCAACACTTAGGAGATGGAGATGGGAACAATGGAAGCTTGACGTCAAGCCCCAGCTCTGTGGTTTGAGACTGGCCTGTGGTACAAGAGACACGTCCCGACAAAGGGTGTAGTGTAGCATCCTTCATAACAGATCTTTTATTTTTGGAATGTGTGTGTGTGTGGAGGGGAGTTGCATGTGCTGTGTGCATGTGAATGGAGATCGCAGAAGACAACTTTAGGTGTTGTTCTTCAGATGCTGTCTTGATTTTTTAAACATTTTATATGACTGAGTATTTCACTGGCCTGGAACTTGCCAAGTAAGCTAGGGTGGTTGGACAACTAACTGCATGGACCCACCTATCCCCCATGTCTGCCCAGTGCTAGGATCATAAGAGCACACCATCATACCTAGACTAATTTTACATGAATTTTGGGGGTCAAACTCAGGTCCTCATGTTTGCATACCATCAATTTATGAACTAAACCATCTCTCCAACCCCTCTATGTAATATTTTATTCTGCAGAGAAAATAGAGAAAATCATTATAAAAATCCAAAACACAATGCTTAGGGCTGGTCATGGTGGTGCGTGTGTTTAATCCAAACACGTAGGAGGCAGAGATAGGTTGATCTCTGTCATTCTGAGGCCAACCTGGTCTACCTATCGAGGACCAGTCCAAGTAGCGCTATGTAGTGACAATTTGCCTCAAAAACAAATATACAAATAACCCACAATGCTTGCTACTTCAGTGAGAATTAACCAAGAGAGCTCTATAAGTAGTTAGTCATTCTGGTCTGAGAGGATGAGCCATGTGGACTATCTGTTAAATACTGGGAGTGTTGGGCCCCTAGCATGTCAATGTGAGGAATACCGTATTGGAAGGGGTTGGGGCTGACTTTGACTTTTTGATTCCTGGAACTATCTTTCTCTCAACAGATGAGAAATCAGAGGCAAGATCAGTCCCAGGTCCCCTGGATGACTCGAGCCCTGCAGCCATGACTCCTGCCCTAGAGGACTCCCTGTCCCAGGAAGTGCAGGACTCCTTCTCCTTCCTAGAGGATTTGAGCAGCTCAGAGCCTGAGTGGGTGGGGGTGGAGGAGAGGGAGGTGGCCAAGGCAGAAGCCGCAGGAGCAGCAGGAGCAGCAGCTTTCTCCCTTGGGGAGGACGACCCTGGGATGGGCTACCTGGAGGAGCTGCTGAGAGTTGGGCCTCAGGTAAGGAGGAGATTCGCTGGGTATATAAGTAGTGTGTAGCCCAGAGAGTGGATAGGGCTACCTGGTCCTTAGCCACAATGTTACGCCTACAGGTAGAAGAGTTCTCTGTGGAGCCACCCCTGGATGACCTGTCTCTGGATGATACTCAGTATGTCCTGGCTCCTAACTGCTGCTCCCTTGATTCTGCGGTTTCCACACCTGACGTAGAAGAGGACTATGGGGAAGAAGTCTTCTTGAGTGCCTATGATGATCTGAGTCCCCTTCTGGGGCCTAAACCCATCAACTGGGAAGGTGTAGGGAGTCTGGAGGAAGAGGCAGCAGGGTGTGGGAAACAACCTCCAACACAGGATGAAGAAGAACAGGCCTGCTCAGAAACCAGGCAGGAAAAGGAGGCTAAGCCCCGGAGCACATCAGATAACCGGGAAGAAGCAGAGGCAACTCCAGAGACTGAGATGGAGGCTGGAAAGGCTGATGCGGAAGGAGGGGAGGCTGAGAGAAGCCAAAAGGTGATGGATAGTTTTAAAGAAGGGAGTAGGGAAGAGCTAGAGGCCAAGGAAGAAAATTCCGAAGGTCGAGAGGTTGAAAGTATAAAGGAGACCAAGGATGTGGAAAAAATAATAGGAGAACCGGGTAAAGATGAGGAGAGAGAGATTGGGAGAGAAGAAGGAGCTGAGAAAGGAGATGACACCCCAGTAGACTCTGATATGGATCCAGAGCATGTGTTCCAGGAAGACCTGGTTCTTGAGGAGAGCTGGGAAGTTGTCCACAAGCATGAGGCTGAGAAAGGCAGAGAGAGTGAGACCAAAGAGCTGAGGAGGAAGAGTGACCTTAAGTCAAGAGAAGACCAAGGACACAGTGAAGACAGTGGAAGTCCAGAAGAGGGTGATGATAGGAAGGAAGGGGTTTTCAGCAAGGAACAAAAAAGTATAGACGTAGAAACTGAAGTCATGAGAGGTGTTGGTGACCACTTAGAAGAGGGGGCCCTCTCTGAAGGGCCAGGTGTCGAGTTACTGAGGGTTGACAGTACAGAAGAAATCAATGAACAGACCTCTGAGATGAAACAAGCCCCGCTACAGCCATCTGAACCAGAGGGCATGGAGGCTGAGGGACAGCTTAATCCTGAGACATGTGACCTGTATTCTTGTCCCTGTGGGTCAGCTGGTGGTGTGGGCATGCGTCTGGCTTCCACCCTAGTTCAGGTCCGACAGGTCCGCTCTGTCCCTGTAGTGCCCCCCAAACCACAGTTTGCCAAGATGCCCAGTGCAATGTGTAGCAAGATCCATGTAGCACCTGCAAGCCCATGTCCAAGGCCTGGTAGGCTTGATGGGACTCCTGGAGAAAAAGCTTGGGGTTCTCGAGCTTCCTGGAGGAATGGGGGCAGTCTTTCTTTTGATGCTGCTGTGGCCCTGGCCCGGGAACGCCAGAGGACCGAGTCTCAGGGAGTTCTGCGGACCCAGACCTGTACTGGAGGTGGGGATTATAGTCTCAGCTCCAGAACCCCTCCTTGTAGCATGATCCTTGCCCATTCTTCCCGGCCCCTTAGCTGTTTGGAACGCCCACCTGAAGGCACAGAGGGGTCTGAGCCCAGGAGTCGGCTTAGTCTGCCCCCTAGAGAGCTTCACCCTGTTGTCCCTCTTGTGGCCCCTCAGCGCCAGACATATGCTTTTGAAACACAGACTAATCATGGGAAAGATGAAGGGGTATGATTAGGACAGGACAAGAGGAACCAAGAAATCATCACCAATCTCTGGAGCACTTGCCTAGCTGTCTTTGCTGCCTCGGCAGCTGAGATGTCTAATTCCATAGGCTTGGGTCCTCCAGCTTCTTGTTTTGACCATGAGAGGTACAGACTTGGTGGATTTACTTATGTTTGTGTTAGACACAAAGCCACTTATGTCTTAGCAGAGTCTTAAGAAACATAGAACAATCTTGTTTCCAGGGAGTTAACAAAAACATAGGGTAGGTAAAAGCTTTTTTTTTTCTTAAATTTAAATACAGTGGGGGAATTTCAGCCAAACTTTTGCCCTATTCTGAGCTGTGAATATCTCTTCACAGAAGCCTACTGTAGATGTGGGAGATATAGGACCAGATATAGAATAGCTCACCCCTGATTTGTTCCTAGATTTTTGGCTGTCTTCTGACCCTCTTTAGTTTCAGAGTAGGAGAAACATCCAAGAAGCTCTTTAAAGTCCTCAGTGTTTGCTGAAGGAAATGGGTGGCATCCTCTACCTTCAATTATTTTGCAGAAGAGGTCCTCCCATTTTAGGAAAAGGGAATGTTGGGCTGAAGAGATAGCTCAGAGGTTAAGAGCACCTACTGTTCTTCCAGAGGTCCTGAGTTCAATTCCTAGCAATCACATGATGGCTCACAACCATCTGTAACGGAATTTGATGCCTTCTACGGGTGAGTCTGAAGAGAGCAATGGTGTACTCATTCATATACATAAAATAAATAAAGAAAGAAAAGAAAAAGGAAAAGAAAAGTAGAGGGAATGTCACTCAATTTGGCTCTAGCACTGTCTCTGCACAGGCTGGGGCTACAGGCCACCATTTAGCAATGGTGGGTATTTGATAATAAAAGCTGAATTTTTTTTTTAACATTTAAACAGTGTATGTACTTTGTCTTATTAAAGTTTTGGGTGAATGGTATCACATTCCAAAGTTGCCAAAATGTATATATCTTGTTTTTTCTTATTTAGATATTCTTCCTCAGTTGTCATGGGAAACTGTAGCTAGAAAGTAGAACTGGGTTCATGGTGGTCAAGAAATGAGGAAGAGAAACCTGTATTTACATAATGTTCATCTAATGCCAGGAATTGGGCCAGATTTGTGTGCATAAAAACTTTGCTCTTGAATTTATTTAATCCACTTGATGTGAAGTTGGTATTGGTATTTCCGTTTTACAAAGAAATTGAGCTGTAGTTAAGTAAAAATGCCCATCAAAAACCTCAGAGTTAAGAAGTGTTAGTTTCTAGGTGTGGTGGCTGTCTTTAATCCTAGCACTTGGGAGTGGAGAGATCTATGTGTATTCGAGTCCAGCATAGTTTATGTAGGACTACATAGAAATACCCTATCGCAAAAAAAAAAAAAAAAAAAAAAAAGTGTCAGTTCAGAGTCTGAATGGCTTCAGAATCTGAATTCTAGCTATTGCTATTATACTTCACTATTCCAAAATCACTCTGGGTACACCCAGAATGAAGAAAATGGTAATCAAACTCGTCCCCACACGTATTTAAGAGCCTGAGGAAAAGCTATGAGGTCTTTGGAGTATTGCTGACGTTAATACAAAGGTATATACCCAGATCCACGTACACTCAGAAATGTCCCAAAGTCCACTTGGAACCCCCTCAAAGTGATGCCCTGATCCAAGATGGCGTCCCACATTGCCCTTATGAAAGATGGCGCCTAAGATTGCCGTTCCACCCTCTACTTCCTTTTACTGGAAGTAAAAGGGCTCCGCCTACCACAAGGATGGAAGTACAATTTAGTCGGGTTTTTTTTTTCCTGGTTCTTACTGAAAACAAAGGCCTCTAGCGAGGTCCCCAAGGATACCGTCTGTTTCCCTTCAGAGCCTGCGACCACTCACGTACCCACATCCGCTCTAGCGGGCATCAGATTTGAAGCGAGCGGAAGTGTGGCAGCTCGGGGGGCCGTCCGTCGGCTGGGCGGGTCGAGGGCACACTTCCGCCCCTCACCAACATGGCCGCAGGCTGGGACTGCGCATGAGCAGCTGTCTATGGAGAGACCTAGATCCAAAGACGGAGAAGGCTGCCGGGGGAAATCGGCGACTGAAGCGGCCTGGCCCGGTGAGTGCGTCGGAGCCGGCCGGAGTCCGGACGCCGGTGGATCGGCATGGCGGGGCACCTTTGCTTTGGCTGGCGTTTCCCAGGCCAGGCCACGCCTGGGCACGGAGCCTTTGTTTTGGGGGAGGGGGCCGTGCCCGGCTCTTTCTCTCCTGCTTTGTGGGCCGAGCTCGCTCCCCGCCCCGGTGTGCACACGTCCCAGCCGCCTGCGGTGGGTATCCAGCTTCGAGCCGCAGGCCCGGGAAGGTCCCCGGCGTCCTTTCCCCGTCTCTCCTCCGCGGAGCAGCTGGGGCGCAGGCGAGCTGGGCTGGGACCGGCGGGGTCACCGCGCGGGCTGCGGGGCTCGCGCCTGCCGGGTACTCAGGTCCCCAAGCGCCTACTACTAGTCGGTGGGCCTGCAGGGAGACGCGTCGTTCTCGGGCAAGGTCCGGGCGCTTGAAGTCTTTGGGAACTTGATCTGGTTTTTGTGTGTGGGTGGTGGTGGGGGGTGTTTTGTTTTTTAAATTTCTGCCTTTGCGTCTGTGCTTGGTGAGGACGTTTGCTGGGCTCTCCTTTTGAGCATGCAAAACCACAAAATCCTAGGCTGATTTCCGTATCACGTATTATTAATGCTCAGGATGCTTCCGGATATACAACCAAGGTTTGAGTAAGGAGCCTACCGCCGTTTCTGGGTAGCCTCAGAAGTTGCGCTGACAGCTGTTGGCTATACGGTTGTCTCGTGCGCCTTGCAGTCTCTTTCATAGCCTCCTCCTGCAGGCCGTGCCAGGAGCTTCAGGAGGAGCTCTTCCTCCTGTTTGAGGATGGAGACCCCCTAGGTGGTCCGTACATCCGGACGCTGCCTCCCTTTGCAGCCTTACTTTCTACGGACAGTTTCACTTTCAGTTCCCTTTTGTTATTGTTGTTAACGTTCTTCTTTGCACACGGTCTTTCCGAGGCGCATTATCCGCTAAACTAAGGTTTTTCTTTGATTAGAAAGGTTTGGAAGATCTTGCGGGTAGAGTGTTTAAAAAAAATCTTGTCCTTTCTTGTTGAGATTATTTTATTGCTTTGTCCTATGCAGCTGTTTCTTTCTGGTGGCATCTGTCTGTACAGTTCTTTGTTTTTTCCCGTTCTCTGGCTGGTTGTCAAAAGTCCTAAGGCAGGAACATTGTAGATGGATTCCTCCCCCTTTGTCTTTTCTCCTGCAGAACCCTGAGCCTGGAGGTTTTCTTTCCCCCCCTCCTCCTGAGGCTTAGTTGATTTGGAGTTGTCATGGCAACATTTTAGCAACTATGTTGCTCTACAGGAAGCCTTGCTGGATAAAATAAAGAAGCCTTGAACATGATGCACTTGGGCACTGGTGTTTGTAACAGATGCTGTAAATCTGGACTCTCTCAAAACAAGAGCCCCGACAGCGGAGTAGTATCCAAGAGCCAAACCTGGGTTTTATGCTTAGTGATGGTTTCCCAATAGCAAAAAAGGTTTCAGTTTTCCTCTTCTTAGATTTGAGGACTGGAATTTGTTTTTTGTTATTCTTATTTGATTTTGAAACAGGACCTCTCTATACATAACCTTGGCTGTCCTGGAACTCACTCTGTAGACCAAGCTGGCATTGAACTCAGAGATCTGCCTGCCTCTGCCTTCTTAGTGCTGGGATCAAAGGCTGGCATCACCACCTCCCAGCTTCAGATTTCTTTTCGTACAGTTTGTGTTGGAGAAGCTGGAAGAAGAATCAGGGAGTGTGTGAGGGAGTGTGTGGGTGGGGGGGTTATTAGTTACTGGTTTTGATAGTGGTGGTCTAAACTTTGCTCTAGCTTTTCCTGTGAAGCTGCTGACATAGAGTATAATAGCTTTAGTAACAATCCACAATAGCCTCAGCCATGCACCCCAGACATTGTTTCACAGTCTACTCCTCCCCCCAGGAGTTGGAATGAAAATGGAGGAGCAGCTGGGTGGTGGCGACCCATGCCTTTAATCCTAGCACTAGATAGGCAGAAGCAGGCAGGATCTCTGAGAGTTCAGAGGCCAGCCTGGCCTACAGAGTGAGTTCCAGGACGGCCAGGGCTACAAGAGAAACCCTGTCTCAGAAAGAGAGAAGCGGGGTTGGGGGGGAAGGAAGGAAGAGAGAAAAGTTTTGGTGTGTGTGTGTGCACATGCATGTGTGTGGTGGGCTGGACGCTGTGATAAACAGCTTTCACAAGTTAGTTTTTGCCTCTTTGAGGGGAGGAGGTTGTTTTTTTTGTTTTGTTTTTTGAGATATGGATTCTCTAGGTTGCCCTGGTCATCCTGGAACTCTGTAGCCATGGCTGGCCTTGAACTCAGAGATCCACGTGCCTGGCTCCCAAGTGCTTGAATCAGGCATTGCCACCACGCCCTGCCTGCTGAGCCCTCCTAGCTTTTCTTTTGGTCAGAGGAGAGCCGTAGGGGGTCAGTTGTTGTCTTTCCACGTTGCTGGAGACAGTGGCTGGCGCCCCGCTTGTAGAGATTCTCTCATCTCCAGCTCTCCATCAGGCGCCCTGTGATTACACATGCTCTCAATGCTGCATTCCTCTCTTCTATAGGTTTTAGGACTCGGGTGTTACCTTCATTCCGAGTGAGACTTCCATTGCGAGTGCTGTTTGAGCCAATCTCCCAGTTTTGTTTTATTTTATTTTGAGACAAGTTCTTGTAGCCCAGCCTAGCGTGACACTAGCTTTGCACCCCAGGATGGCCTTGAACTCCTAAGTATTGGTATTACGGGCATGAGCAAGCACACTTGGTCCTTTTTCTCCTCAAACTCGCACCGTTCCTGTCTCCTTCCCCTGAGTGTTAGGCTCCCAGGAGTGAGCCTCCATGTCCCGTGAAGAGTTGCTTCTTCAGTCACTGCAGACTAGCCCTTGCCATCAGAATTGGGGGAGTTGACTGTCCTTTGCGGATGCTTGGTTTATCTTCCTGGCTGTGTCTTCTTGGAACCTAGGTTCTAGAACCTGGAAAGCTGTTCAGTTGCCTGGCCTCACTGCAAACTCTGTGGTTTCCACCAGGACTTAGCATTCAGGCCTTTGAGTTGGGAGATACAAAGTCCTCCGAAAAAAGACCGGCGCCTCGGATGAGCCCCCTCACAGAGAGATGAAGGGGTAAGTGAAGAGGGATGTCTGGGCAGAGGAGGGATGGCCTGGAGAATGCAGAATTAATGCAGAATGACTAAGAACATTGGATTCGGGAGATCTGGGTTCAGGTACCCAGCTCCAACACTTACCAGCTCTGTGATTTAGTTTCTCTATCTATAAAACTGTGGTGCTAGTCACTGTTATTAGCATCAAGATGGTGTGCTGGGGTGGGGGGTGGGGTGGATGCCTTTAATCTCAGCACTCAGGAGGCAGAGGCAGTCTTATCTCTGAATCCAAGGTTAGCCTGCTCCACACAACAAGTTCCAGGACTGCCAGAGCTACCCAGAAAAAAACTCTTTCTTTCTTCTTCTTTTTTTTTTAAGATGTAGAAATGGTCCTTTTTTTGTTTTGTTTGTTTGCTTGTTTATTATATGTAAGTACACTGTAGCTGTCTTCAGACACTTCAGAAGAGGGCATCAGATTTCGTTACAGATAGTTGTGAGCCACCATATGTTTGATGGCATTTGAACTCGGGACCTTTGGAAGAGCAGTCAGCGCTCTTAACCACTGAGCCATCTCGCCAGCCCTAACACTTTCTTGAAAAACAAAATAAAACCAACCAACCAACAAACAAAAAAAGTGCTTATAGCTTGGTGTCTATGTACATGGTAGATACTTAGTTATTACTTTTTAAATTTATTTTGTTTTATTTTTTTGAGACAAAATAATATTTACATAGTCCTGGGTATATCGTAGTCCTGGCTGCCCTGGAGCTCACTCTGTAGACCAGGCTGGCTTCAAACTCACAGAGATCCACCTGCCTGTCTCCTGAGTGCCAGGTTTAAAGGAATGTGCCACCATGAGCCAGCAGTAATACTGTCATGGTCTAACCTAGCCTAACATCTGTTGTGGATGCCAGTGAGTTTGGGAACCATGTTACGAGGTCAGTGAATGTCTCACATCTTCCATTTGTTTCTTGTTTTTTTGTTTCACCACCAATAGGCAGCAGAAAACAGCTGAAACCGAAGAGGGAACAGTGCAGATTCAGGAAGGTGAATGTTGACAGTCAAGACTTATGGCTCATCCTCCCCTCCCTCTCTTCAGATGATGGTCCATCTCCTTCCTACATACCGTGTGTCTTTTAAGTGCCATGCAAGTAGAACAGGGAGGAAGGCAGTTAACTTCTAGATCTTTCTTTGCCTCTTAATCTAGGCGCAGTGGCTACTGGAGAGGACCCAACTAGTGTAGCTATCGCCAGCATCCAGTCAGCTGCCACTTTTCCTGACCCCAACGTCAAGTACGTCTTCCGAACTGAGAATGGGGGCCAGGTAAGGGAGGGGGCCAGGTGGCTGCAGATGCCGCCTGGGGTTTGGGGTTAAGGGAGGGGCATGAGCATGTTTTGGGGAGCTGTGGCTTGGAGGAGTAGCTGTGTACTATTGGGGTGATAATTGGACGCTTTGAGATTGATGTGGGGCTGGATATGCTAAAGCCTGGGGGTCGGGGCGGAGGGGACAAGGGACAGTTGCTGAGTCTCTCTGAAAGACTCGTGGGACTTAACATGTACAAATACCAGAGGCTATTCTGAGAGGGTCTATGATTCTAGACACTTACTCTTCTCTTCCCTGCTTCCAGGTGATGTACAGGGTGATCCAGGTGTCAGAGGGGCAGCTGGATGGCCAGACAGAGGGCTCTGGCGCCATCAGTGGTTACCCTGCCACTCAGTCTATGACCCAGGTACTGGGGGAGAGACTGTGAGAGGACTAAAGAGTTTTTAGCAATAACTGGGGAGCCAGCAGGAAGGAGGGGTAGAATTGGGGACAGTGGGGTGCATCTCAGGCCACTTTAACCCAAAGCACCAGGTCCAGATGTGTTCAACCTTCTGTCATTGAGACATTATTACCCTGTCATCCTAACGTGGAGCTGGAAAGGTGGCTCAGCACTTAAGAGCACTTCTTGCTCTTACAGAGGACCTGAGTTCAGTTCCCAACAACTGCACAGTGGCTTGTAACCATCTGGTTTCAGGGGATCAAGTGTCCTTCTCTGACCTCCATAGGCGCCCCCCCCCCATACCATATACATACATTCAAGAAAAATACTCATACACATAAAAATAAATCTTAAATACACACACTTGAATTTAAAAAAAAAAGCACCTCATTTTAAGAAACTTCAGTTATGGGTTGGGTTGCGTTCGTAGCTATCTTTGACCACATGGTGTTCTGCTAAGGGATAGAGCCTTGAAGGGCGATAGAGTGGGAATGAGTCCCCGACTGACTGGACCCCGCCCGCTCTCATTTCCCTCCTCAGGCAGTGATCCAGGGAGCTTTCACCAGTGACGATGCCGTTGACACGGAGGGAGCAGCTGCTGAGACACATTATACATATTTCCCCAGCACCGCAGTGGGAGATGGGTCAGGGGGTACCACATCTGGGAGTACTACAGCTGTTGTTACCACCCAGGGCTCAGAGGCACTACTGGGGCAGGCAACCCCGCCCAGCACAGGTGAGACTGTTGCACAAGGATGGTAGCCTGAGGGGCTAGGCTGTGGGGTGTGGCTGGGGGATGTGGCTGGGGGTGTGGCTGGGTTTTAGCACGTGAGTTTTAGTAATTACTCCGATCAGAACATGTGGTGAGTCTGGGCTGCTTTACAAACTGGTGGGAGCACGTTCTCAAAAGGGTCCCAAGGTCTAGGTGAGGTTCCTAGGGGTCCTCATAAAACCTGCCTCATGTCGTCACAGGTCAATTCTTTGTGATGATGTCACCACAAGAAGTATTGCAGGGAGGGAGCCAGCGATCGATTGCCCCCAGGACCCACCCTTATTCCCCGTGAGTGACCTTATCTGTTGTTAAGAGTGGTTTCGGTGCCTGCCAAACCTTACGTAATTCCTCACCCCAAACACCGGTCTTGGTTTCGTTTGCTTCTTTGCCTTTTCCTTGGTCTGGCCACCCTGGACTTGGACTATTATCAGGAAGTCAGAGGCTCCCAGGACAACTCGAGATGAGAAACGGAGGGCTCAACATAACGAAGGTAGGTGGCATCCAGGTGTGAAGCCAGGAACAGCCTAAGTAGATTGGGGAACTGCAGCGTGAGGATGGGAAGGCTGGCGGGTCACTCTCTACTTTGCTCTGCCCCACAGTGGAGCGCCGCCGCCGGGACAAGATCAACAACTGGATTGTACAGCTGTCCAAAATCATCCCAGACTGCTCTATGGAGAGCACCAAGTCTGGCCAGAGTAAAGGTGGAATCCTGTCCAAAGCCTGTGATTATATCCAGGAGCTGCGGCAGAGCAACCACCGGCTGTCTGAAGAGCTGCAGGGGTTAGATCAGTTGCAGCTGGACAACGATGTGCTCCGGCAACAGGTCAGACTAACTCCAGGATGGCCCCCTTGGCAGCCCCGTAGCCACTGACCCAGTTTGGAGTCCCTGGAAAACACTTGCCATTGTCCCTCTTGGCTGTGGCTGTGGGGCTGAGTTCATGGCTTAGCGGTGTCAATCTTGTTTTTCCTCATCATTTCCTCTCCGTGCAGGTGGAAGATCTCAAGAACAAGAACCTGCTCCTGCGAGCTCAGCTTCGGCACCACGGACTCGAGGTCGTCATCAAGAATGACAGCAACTAACTCTGGGGACTCAGGGGCTTTGGGCCAAGGACTGCAGCCGGCCCAGGAGCAACAGGCTAACCCCATGCCCCTCTCCTTCACTGCCTCCTCTGGCATGGGACTCGGGGGAGTTTGGCAAGTGTGTTTTTGAACTGAGGCCCTGTGGCGTGGCAGTCTGCAGTGAGTGGTGTGAAACAAACAGTGTGGGCGTGCACTGACAGCCCGGCCTGCTCCCTCTGTGCAGTCCCCGGGTCTGGTGCGCCTTCGGCACACTGCATGTGCTGTCTCCTTGCTGGACACTGGACACACTGAATCTGGGCTTGCCGTGTGCTCGCTTGGAGTGCCTGAGAGAGGGACTGCGGGCCTAGTACTTCCACTGGCTCTTCCTTTCTCTGGAGCAGAAGTTAAGATGCGTACCTGAGTACTCTGGGAAGCAGGCTTACTCAAGAGGTGGGAAAGGATGCTAGCTGGCTGCTATCCCAGGAGTAGAAGGGGGCCCAATGAGCAGCCGAGGCCCCTACGGAAGGCTCTGGAGCCAGGGAGAACTGTAGGCAGGGGTGGGTTCACTGAGAGCCTTCCCTGCTCCAGGGATGGGTCTTTTTATTTCTTTCCTTTTTTTTTTTTTTTTTTTTTTAAAGATAAAATTGTTTAGAGCCACAGTTGTCTGTCTTCCTCCTTTTTGGGGCCCTGGGGGAAGGGAGAGTGCATATTACTCTTTGACCAGTAAGGGCTGGGTCAACCTTTGAGTGGGGTGCTGCTGTTCCTATACTCATTACCCAGAGTCCTGGTGCCTGTGCCAAACCTGGGTGAAATTTCCGGCCTAACCTGGGCAGTCTATAAAGGTTTCAACTGTGTGCGAGTGTTACAGGTATCACCAACTGGTGCGATTGGACTCTGTGTGTGTATACTCCAGGGGCCATGCCCTTGCTTCCGGTTCCGGTCTCTGGTTGGGCTCTGGGAGGGTGAGGGAGATGCTTCGGCTTGCAGTTCTGCGTCACAGTCACACAAGTGCGGCTGCAGGAACCATGGCTGGAGGTACCTGAGAACCCCCTGGATGTGAGGCTGACGATGCTGGTCCCCTGGGAAGGGCTGTTTGTGGAGAGAGGAGAATGGGGTGTGGCTGCGGGTCTCAAACAGCACCACTGGGCTGGGAAGCTGCTGCCGGGGTGGGGGTGTAGCAGCCACAAGTGTCTTGTGGTCCCGCGGCCCTCAAGACTTTTCATGCCCTCTTCCCCAGTGCCTACAGTCTCCTTCTCTGAGCTCCGTTCACTCGTAGCCTCAGGCAGGGCCAGGCTCTTCGACGTTCGATCTCCAGAGGAGGCAGCAGCTGGTACCATTCCTGGGGCACTCAACATCCCTGGTATAAGATTTCCCTTGTTGGCAAAGGAACAGTCCATGATGGGCTTAACTAAAGGAGCCTCATTTAGTATGCTGTGGGGACGGTGCTGGTAGACATAGGGCCTTATATTTGCTCAAGCCAGCCCTCAGGTTCCCTAGAGAAAGGCTAAATGGAGACATGCTGGCAGCGGAACTAGCTTATCCAGTTTGAGGGGATAGCAGGTGGCCAGAGGGGCAGGTCCCCATCTGAATGCCGACTTCCCTGAAGCTGGATGCTTTAATCCACCTGATCCTCCACTGCCTGCTTAAGTCTCAGCAAGTGGCAGTGTTTGCTGGCCTGACTTTGCACTTGTGCGCCTTTGTCTTTGAGGATGGGGTGGGGTGGGGGCAGCCACTGTATGTTATTCGGACAGTCTATGCAAATTTGCCTGCTGTCAGGATTCCGCTCTTTCAGCACCCCCTCGGTGTACCCCTGGCTTTCCTTTTTGTCCCCTCTCAGTGTCTGAATTGGAAATCGCCTTGAACATGGACCCAGCTGCTTTTCAGACTCTGTACTGTGCTGAGAAGCCAAAGCTAGAAGACAAGAATCTTATTTTCTTCTGTCAGATGGGCAGGCGGGGTCTCCAGGCCACACAACTGGCACAAGGTCTTGGCTATACAGGGTATGACAAACAGAAGGCTTGCTAGCTGGGTGCTGCCTGGGGACTGTCTCCTGGACCGGTCCTTCCCTCAACATTTCTTTTTCTCCACAGGGCTCGGAACTATGCCGGGGCCTATAAAGAGTGGCTGGAGAAACAGGGCTAGATAAAAGGCTCACCAGTTTGTGGCTGTTCTCAGACTACCTTGCTGGGCTAGGCAAATCCTTGTAGTGCTTCACACATGAAAAACTCAAATAAAAAGTACACTTAATGAAGTATGAGTTGTATTTAATTTGTCACATGGACAAAAAAAAATGGTTCTAGTATTAATCTAGTGCTGTTTATCTCAGGATCTTTGTCCATTCCTCTGGTCCCTACCACCCAATTAAAGCAGTCCCCTGAATAACTGAACCTGACTTTGAACAGCAGTTTCCAGCCCAGAATGCACATCAAATAGTTACCTAATAGCCTTAAAAATAATCTTGGAGCTAGGTTGTGGGGCAGAGGACTGTGCTGCCAGACTGAAAACCTGGTGAGGTTGAGTGGAGTTCCTGCACTGGAACCCATGACCAGGACACGCCATTGAGAGGGCTATGACAATCAGGCATGTAGGGACAACACCTAAAGTCTTTCCGCATGCAGATGAGGCATCCCTAACATCTTAGACCAAGCCAATGGGAAGCATCTGCCTCTAGATTCCAACCCACCCCAAATGTTTACAAGGTCCTATCTATCTACAAGGAATAGAGTGCATGAGGTATTTCACCAAAGGTCAGTCTGAGAGTGCCTGTCTGACTGACTGTAACACTCCGGGGAAGAGCTTTCTCTCACAAAGTTTTTGTTGCTGGTCCTCAACTTGGCCCAAAGAGCCTGATGTGTTAGGCTGGTGTGCTACTTCCTGCTCCTTGGTCCCCAGCTGCCCACTGTGTCTCACCGCCGTCTTTTTGGTTTTTCAAGACAGGGCTTCTCTGTGTCGCCCTGGTTGTCCTGGAACTCACTCTGTAGACCAGGCTGGCCTCGAACTCAGAAATTTGCCTCCCAAGTGCTGGGATTAAAGGCATGTGCCACCACCACCCAGCTCAAGCTGTAACTCTTTGGCCACTCTGGCTGAGCCAGAGCCCCAGATCCCATTGAGCAGAGGCAGTGGTACCAGCATTACTTTAGGTTCTAATCTGGCCTGGGCTACATTGTGAATTCTGGGCTAGCCTAGATACCGGGTAAGTTCTATGCAGCCATGGCAATAAAGCAAAACCACTGTGCTTGATGGCCCATGATTTTAGTTCCAGCACTTGGAGGCAGAGGCAGTTGAATGTGAGTTTGAGGCCAGCTTGGTCTACATGGTGAGTTCTAGGAGCCAGGGCTACGTTGTTAGAGGGAAAAAAAAATCAGAAAATCGGCAAAAAACTCCCCTACATATGCACTGGTGAGATGGGCCAACAACTAAAGGCAAGTGCTGCCAAACTTTATGACCTGAGTTCAATCCTTAGGACCTACAAGGTGGAAAGACAGACTAACTCAACAGGTGAAGTGGAAACGAATAGTTCTTTGGAAAGTTAGTTGTCAAGAGAGGTTTTTCAGGGGCACACAGGTGAAAGGATGTCTTGCTAAAGCAAACACATGAAAGCCTGTTTTCCTGAAGCAGACATAGGTGAAAGGATGTTTGGCTATAGCAAACACATGAAAGGATGCTTGATAAAGGAGTATAAATATGACCCCATGGACAGTGAGAGACAAGCACTGAGCCTTGGTTTGCTCTGCCTTGCTGTTCTTCGCTAAAGACACGCATGTATTGGTTTGCCTTACATAGTGTTGATGAGCTCAACTTGTGATAACTCTGACATTGAGAGAAACTCACTTCGGTGCAGCTTGCTGATTCTGCAGCCTTGCCTCAGGCCAGTTGGGGAGCATGGCAGTTTCTTCTGAATTGAACTGCAGCTGCCTGGTGTCTGCTTGCTGAAAGGACTGGACTGTGACTGCGGGCTCGTGCCTGGTGTCTGCAGCTGCTGAGTTGTATTTGGTGTTTGCTCTGGGACTGAACTGCTGCCCCAGAAGATCAAGCTCACCCCAAAGCACTATTGCTGAACAGGTCCACTTCCCCCACATCCTAATAACTTTTCTCTTCCACTACCTCTGCTGGGTGGTGGGCTGGAGGAGAGATTGAACCCCTATTAAAAGTAGGTTACAAAAAATTTATGCCTACTTACAGGTCGTCCTCTGACCTCATGTATGCAGCATATGCTCATATACAACACACACAAAATAAATAGTATGTATTTTTATAAAACTACATTCCTTGGGGTTAGAGAGATCGTTCAACAATTAAGAGTACTGAGCACTGTCTGTTCTTCCAGAAGACCTAGGTTTGATTCCCAGTACCCACAAAGGAACTTATGACCATCTGTCACTTCAGTTCCACTTCCATGGGACCTGATACTCGCCTCTGCTCTCCTCAGTCACACATTCACTGGTGCGCTCGTGCACGCACGCGCACACACACACACAAATAGAATAAAATTAAAAGTTTAAAATTTTATTCCTTTAGCTAGAATTGCAGGAATCTAACTTTCTAATTTTTCAAGGGCTTGAAACAATGTTATCAGACAGGTCCTGTTTTTGCTTTTTTTTTTTTTTTTTTTTCTCCTTACTTCCTTCTCTGCCTCCAGCTTTGGGCAGCAACCAGCAGCCCTCCTGCATCTTCGGCCCCACCATCTACATTCTGTAATTTCTCCTACCCACCTGAGTTTTCAGCTTCAGTCACTGTCCCAGCTCACTTTCTCCTGGGCTTCTGGAGTTTAGCCAGACACTGGTGCTTTTAGTTTTTGTTTGCTCAAGCTCTGAGCTGCTCCACTAGGCGCCTGAGTCTGCAGATAAGAGTGGAATTAACCTCACAGTCCAGTAAATGGCAGGTGTCAGGTTTTCTCCCCAAACCTAATCTCTGACTCTGAAATAGATTGGGAAATCTCTCCCATTGTGAGTCTACAACACCTCCTCCCATCATCTCTGTTATGGATCATAGTATTTCTTTATGGTTTTATAATCATGAGACAACAAAAAACAGCTTAGTTCATGGAAGGATTTTGTTTTTGACAAACCAAGCAGGGTCTTATGCACTTTAAACTTTTTAATTTGGTTTTTGGAGACAGGGTCTCATGTAGTTGAGTTGAACCCCTGACACTTCTGTTGCCCCTTTCTGAGTGCTGAAACTACAGGTATGTGGCATTTTAGGCAGTGCCAGGGATTGAACCCAGTCCTAAGACTGTTTTATTACAGGTAAGATGGTTCAGCCAATAAAGGTACTTACTGCTAAGACAACCTGAGTTCAATTCCCAAAACCCATAGGGCGGAAGAAGAGAATCAACTCTGGTGAGTGTCCTCTGACCTACACACACACATAAATAAATAAAATTTCCAAAAGCATTTACTGGGGGATGAAGAGAGAGCTTAATGGTCAAGAACGTTTCTCGCAGCGGACCTGGTTTGGTTCCCAGCACCTACATGGCATCACATCTGGTAGTAACTCCAGTTCCAGGGGATCTAATGCCCTCTTCTTACCTCCCCAGACTTCAGGCACATACACGGTACACAGATATAAACAGTCATACACATAAAGGAATAATAAAAACTTATTAAAATAAAATGAATTCCTTTTTTAAAACAGAAATTTTAGAGGGATAGGAGGGGTCTTGCTATGTAGTCCTGGCTGGCCTCCAGCTCACAGTAATCCTCCTGTGTTCTGTTCCCAATGCTGGGATTCCAAGTGTGAGTCGGTATGTCCTGAGTTTTGTTTGTTTGTTTCTATGCTGCTGAGGCTTGAACCTGGGACTTCATGCATGCTAGGCAAGCACTCTATGAACAACTACATTTTCAGCCTTGAACCAGTGACTCTCCTGCCTCAGACTGCTCAAAGCGCTGGATTTGCCGACAGTGACGTTCCGCCGTGTGTTCATTCCTTCTGCGTTGAGTATGTTTCTTTGTAACCACCTCCCTAAAGTAAGATGAACAGGGAAACATCAAAACCTCTTCTGGAGCCGGGCGTGGTGGCGCACGCCTTTAATCCCAGCACTCGGGAGGCAGAGGCAGCCNGGATTTNCTGAGTTTCGAGTTCAGCCTGGTCTCAGAATGAGTTCCAGGACAGCCAGNGCTATAAAAAGAAACCCTGTCTCGAAAAACCAAAAAAAAAAAAAAACCAAAAAAACCAAACCAAACAAAAAAACCTCTTCTGGGTGACTCTTTGTGGTTTGTTCCATTTACACTCTATACTTTCTTTCTAGCTTCCAACTTGTAATCCTCCTGTGTCAGTCTCTCTCTCTCTCTCTCTCTTTTTTTTTTTGAGACAGGGTTTCTCTGTATAGCCCTGGCTGTCCTGGAACTCACTCTGTAGAACAGGCTGGCCTCGAACTCAGAAATTCGCCTGCCTCTGCCTCCCAAGAGCTGGGATTATGGGCGTATGCCTTCTCCATTTGCCTGAGATTATAGGATGCACTGGCATGCTTGGTTTCTAGGCAACACCTTCCTATCTTCAATCAGCATGAATTAGTTTCTAGCGCCCTCCTGGCCTGCCAATATCACTCCTTGGTTTCCTGTGGCTCTAAAGCTGAGGGTTAAAGAGAACTTTAGAAGTATACTGACAATGCCCTCTACATAGTTGATCACTGAGAGAAAATTCCTTCTTCCTCATTAAGTAGGTGGATCATAACCCTGATAGGCTGTTCCGATCCATTACCCCACCCTATAAAATGTTCTTTTCCTTTCCTCATAGCTATTGTATCAGAACACCGGGGCTAGCCAGCTAGACAGAGTTCCCTTGGAATTTTTTGCTTTCCTTTTCGTTTAGAGTGGACACCCACACACTTTCATCCTGCTTTTTCATCAGGTTGTGTTTACCTAGTGTTTGACTCATTGTATCCATCGCACTATCCATCACACTACGTTGTTGTTGTTGCTGTTGCTGCTGCTGTTCTTGTTGTTCAAATCTCTCTCCTAAATGGGTGGCTTAAAGGCAGAAACCTTTCTTTACCTCCTACTAAGCTCTCGGTAGGTGTTGAGCCCTGCTAATCTTCTGACCTTCAGAATCTTCTAATTTCAGCCCTGTCTGCCTAACCTTGAAGTAACACTTGTTATCAGTCAGCGAGTTGATAATTTACAGCAGGTCTCTGTTGCCTAATGGCTGGAACATGTCTCATCCTGACTCTGAGATAACTGCGGTTGAGATTTGCCTTCACCCTGCCATACCCAAACCATCCTGCCAAGGCTTGCTTCCACCAGCCTGATGTCCTTAGTGACCCAAACACACTATATTTCTTTCTGACCTTGGTCTTCACTCATCATCCCTCCTGCTTGGAATGCGTCCAGCGCTTCAAACCCTCTGCATTTCACAAGAATTAGGAGAATGTATTTGGCAGGAGTTCTGGTGCTCTCCTCAAGAGTTTTGTTTTTGTTTTAACATGGGAAAGATGAAAATTAGCAGATGAATATGTATAATTGGATTCCGTGAAGGACGCAGATGCAAAGCTGTGTTGCTCCAGCATAGACCTGTATCCCTTGTCATACTGTATGGCCACTTGCTTTCTCCTTTCTTCTCTTTAGGCTTAGCTTTTTAAAGGGAGGGATTGTTATTTCATTGTTATAAACTAACCATGAAATGTAAACTAACATGATATCTGTTCAGTAAATGAGCTTAGTAATTTTTTTTTTTTTTTTGGTTTTTGGAGACAGGGTTTCTCTGTGTAGCCCTGGCTGTCCTGGAACTCACTCTGTAGAACAGGCTGGCCTCGAACTCAGAAATCCTCCTGCCTCTGCCTCCCAAGTGCTGGGATTAAAGGCATGCGCCACCACTGCCCGGCTGAGTTTAGTAATTTTAAAGGGAGGAAGTTAGAAATACTACTAAGGAGGGGATAGTGTTTATTATGGGAAGGGAATGTTGGGTTCTATGTTTGGTTTACAGTAACTGAGTAGTTATCACAAGGCACTTTTAACTAGTCCATCTCTTTCATTCTTTGTAAACTAGGACTTGGAAGATTGACATCCATACCAGGTATGGTGGCTCGTGTCTATAACCCTAGCACTTGAGAGACCGAGGCAGGAATATTGCCATGAGTTCAAGGCCAGCTTCAATTATAGCAGACTATTCTCTGTGGATTTCTGTGAGAATTTAATACCCATGAAGCACCGGTCACCTAGAACACATGGATTTGTGTACATGTATACCAGTGTAAACAGTAATTGTGAGGTAAATACAGAGATAAAGGTATCATTGGAAGAAGCAGCCAGCATACCGGAGGCTGAGAAAAGAGGACCAGGAATATGAGGCTAGCCTAGGCTACATAGTAAAATGCTGTTTAAAGTACTCTGGAGGCAGAGGCAGGTGGATCCTTCGTTCAAGGACAGCCTGGTCTACAGAATGAGTTTCAGGACAACCATGGCTGCCCTGTCTGGAAAAACAACAACCACAAAAACCCAAACAACAACAACAAAGCCAGGTGGTCACAGCACACATGTGGGCAGAGGCAGACAGATTCCTGAGTTCAAGGCCACCCTGGTCTACAGATCAAGTTTCAGGACAGCCAGAGCTACACAGGGAAACCTTATCTTGAAAAGGAAAACAAAACAAAAGACTTCATACACATGCAGATGATAAAATGTTACGAATGAGTGAACTCATTTGACCAGTACTGTGTGGAACATAAAATATACATTATATGGGTTAAGAAAACATGTTGAGCCGGGCAGTGCCTTTAATCCCAGCACTTGGGAGGCAGGCGGATTTTTGAGTTCGAGGCCAGCCTGGTCTACAGCGTGAGTTCCAGGACAGCCAGGGCTATACAGAGAAACCCTGTCTCGAAAAAGATTATATATATATATATATATATATATATATATATTGTTTCCACTGGGATACCCCACCATCACCACCACTTTATTCCCAGAGGGAATTTTCTTCTCCTTTTCTTCTTCTTTTTCCTCCTCCTCCTCTTCCTCCTCCTTGTCTTTGTATATTCTGTTTCAGAAAAAGGTTGGAAGAACAGCTATGCAGTAGGAAAGTTATGAGTGGAAATGGAGAAAGGACAAAAGGCTGGAATGGGAAAACAAAAGTGGTCGCTCTGCTCTCTTCTCTGAGAGGACTGCAGAGATGGCGGTGAAACTGGAGAGGTTGTGGGTGGAGGTGGTGGAGGTGGTAGCACTTGGGAAGTGAGGGGCACTGGAGAAGAGAAGACAAAAAGGCTCAGCTATGGTGACCGAGCCAGAGAGCAGGAGTTCCCTGCAGGAAGAAAGAGGGAAAGAAGCTGTGCAGGAGGGCAGCTGGGCCAGAGAAAAGCTTCGAGGGTAAATCTCAGGAAGCAGCCATTTAAAAAGAAGGGGCTAGTCAGGAACTGTGAAGCCGGAATTAGAGAGGAGGGGTAGCCTGGGGTTACTAGAGACAGGATGGCATCCTATAGGAATGATAAATCCAGGGTGTTTTAAAAAGGATATGATTCCTTCCTTCCTTCCTCTTATTATTCTATTCATTTACATTTCAAATGATATGCCACTTCCCTGTTAACCCCTCTACAAGCCCTCCATCCTACAACCTCCCTCTCATCCCTCCCCCCTTTGCCTCTGAGTTGCTCCCCCACACACTCACCCTCTCCAGCCCCACCGCTCCAGCATTTCCCTAGGTTGGGGCATCAAACCTCCACAGGACCAAGGGCCTCCCCTCCCATTGATGTTAGACAGGGCCATTCTCTGCTACCTATGTATCTGGAGCCATGGATCCCTCCCTGCACATTCCTTGGTTGGTGGTCCCTGGGAGCACTGGGTGGTCCAGCCAGCTGATGTTGTTCTTTCTATGGGGTTGCAATCTCCTCAGCTCCTCCAGCCCTTCTGCCAGCTCCTTCATGGGGTCTCTGAGCTCAGTATGATGGTTGGCTCCATCTGCATTCGTCAGTTGCTGGCTGAACCTCCCAAGGAGCATTCACCCCCAGGTTCCTGTCAGCAAGTGTCTCTTGGGCAACAGCAACAGTGTCTGGTTTGGTGTCTGCAGACAGGACGGATACCCCGGGGGGTCAGTGGTTCTTCCTTCAGTCTCTGCTCCATTTTTTTGTCCCTGTTCTTCCTTTGGACAGGAACATTTCTGAGTTAAAAACTTTGAGATGGGTGGGTGGCCCCATCTCTCAACTGGGGGCCATGCCTATCTACTGGAGGTGGTCTCTACAGGTTCTATCTCTCCTTCTCTGCTAAAATCATTCCCGTGGGGTCCTGGGAGCCTCTTGTTTCCCTGTCATCTGGCACTCTCCAGTGGTTATCCCCATTTCCTCATCTCCCCTGCTACATATTTTATTTTATTTCCTGACTCTCTGAACCTCCTACTTATTTCCTTCCCCTCCTCTCTCCCTCCCTCCACCTCCTGTGATCATCTTGTTCCCCCCTCAGTGCAGGACTGAAGCAGAGGATATGATTTCATATGAGATGCACTCACCTTATGTGAAACAAATTCTAAATAGCTGTGCTACTCTAAATAGAAGTATTCCTCTCAAGACTGGAAGGGATTGGTAGCAGCTATACTAGAGGCTGGTCTGCAGTTGTAATGGTTAACCTGGTAGGTGGAAGAAGCCTCGAATATTTAACAGCGAAATTGAAGAAGGAGAATGAATATAGTAAAAGACCAGTTGCCTGGTGAAGGGCGGTCCTCTGATGTACAAGAACAGGGTCAATTTGATGATGTTACTCTAGAACAATGTTGATTAGTGGCTTTGAGAGCTTGGGACAAAGTTGAAGAGCCTGGGGGGGGATCCATTTACAAAGATTATACATGGCTCTGAAGAAGCTGCCACTTATTTATTTGCAAAGATTAGTGGCTCAGAGGGTAAGAGCACTGACCGCTCTTTCGAAGGTCCTGAGTTCAAATCCCAACAACCACATGGTGGCTCACAACCACTAGTAATGAGATCTGATACCCTTTTCTGCTGTGTCTGAAGAGAGCACTGTGTACTTATGTATAATAATAAACCTTTGGGCCAGAGTTAGCAGTGACTGAGTGAGTGGGGCAGACCGGAGTAAGTGGGATGCGGGGGTTGACCGAAACGAGCAGAGGTCCTAAACTTCAATTCCTAACAGCTACAGTATACTCACATACATAAAATAAATAAAGAAATCTTTTAAAAAAAACAAACAAACAAAACCAAAGATTAGTGTCAGCTGTGGACACTAATAAAGCCATACCAGACCCTGACACAAGGAGATGTTGATAGAAACACTGGTGTATAATAAAGGTATGGGCAGCATCCCATGCTAATATAATAGGTCAAGCTATAGCTAGAGGTCTCCGATATCAAAGTGCTTCAACTGAAAGAGGTTGCAAAGAGGTCATTTGCAAAGAACTTGTGACCAAGCTGATAAAGGTCTCAGATCGCACAATGCCCAGTGCTTTAACTGTGGTCATTTGCAACAAAATTGTGAACAAGGCATCTCTAAGGGCGATGTTCAAAGAAGGCCTAGGTTTCCAGACTACTTCAGGCAGCATAGGTCTAGACTTGGCCACAGGTAAATATCTTACTCTATACCCAAAAATCATGGTTATAAAATAAACTACTGGGGTTTATGGTTCTTTGCAGTTGGAGACAGCAGGGATGATCTGGGGAAGAAGTAGATTAGCTTCCCAAAGAGTCAGTGTGCATCCAGGAATTGTAGATGAAGATTACAAAGGAGAAATTAAGCCGGGCGTGGTGGCGCACGCCTTTAATCCCAGCACTCGGGAGGCAGAGGCAGGCAGATTTCTGAGTTCGAGGCCAGCCTGGTCTACAAAGTGAGTTCCAGGACAGCCAGGGCTATAAAGAGAAACCCTGTCTCGAAAAACCAAAAAAAAAAAAAAAAAAAACCAACAACAACAACAAAAAAAAAAACAAAGGAGAAATTAAAAATATAGCCTCTGTAAAAAGAGAATTGCAGTTGAGCACAGTTGACAGCAGGGGTTCCCTACATCAAAGGCAAAGCTGCTCCAGTGGCAAGAATGAGGGTTTGGAAGTCCTGGAAAACATGCGCTTGGGCAAACAGTTGTTAATGATCAGAGGTGAAAATGTAAAATTGCAAGTAAAATGAAAGAGAAGTTTTGGTGGATACAGAAGCTGATGAAACCATCATTTCACGAAAATCTTGGAATTCAGAATGGCCATTCAAAAGGTTTATACCCAGTTTCTTATTTATTTACTTATTTATTTAATTAATTTATATGAGTAGATGGTTGTGAGCCACCATGTGGTTGCTGGGAATTGAACTCAGGACCTCTGGAAGAGCAGTCAGTGCTCTTAATCCTTGAGCCATCTCTCCAGCCCTTATACCCAGTTTCTAAGGATTGGAAAGTTATCTCAGATAAAACAGTGTGCGATGGGCTAAATGTGTGGGACCGGAAAGTCACAAAGCCTTATATGGCTGATATACACAGAGGTTTGGGGGGAAGACATCTCTTACAACAGCGGGATACTCAGATTAATATTCCTGAAATCCCAGAAACAGCCCACATGATCCCATAATGAAGTAAAGGGTGGGAAAAAGAAGAACCCAAAAAGTAGGAAAGACCAGCTATAGGCAAAAAAGAAACAAAAACAAGGAGACATTAGATTCAAGGATCTCTCTCTCTTTCTCTCTCTCTCTCCTTGTTTCCTTCCCAGGGGATGAAACAAGAGGGGCAGGATAAATCTGGGTCCATCTGTGAGACTTAATTTTTAAAAAATGTATTTTATTTATATGAGCACACTGTAGCTGTCTTCAGACACACCAGAAAGGTGCATCAGATCCCACGTTGTAAGTCACCAAGTGGTTGCTGGGAATTGAACTCTGGGAAGAAGAGTCAGTGCTCCTAACCACTGAGCCATCTCTCCAGGCCCTGTGAGACTTAACTGATGTTCCTGAATGTGGACCCCTGGGCTGAGGTCCAGGACCGGACAAGGAGAAGGCAAGCTGACTATCGGCATCCCATCCGTCTCTCTCTGGTTGCCAACTTCAGAGGCAACGTGAGCACTTGCCTTACACTCCTGCGGCTGCGGCTGGAGCTGTTCTCTCTGCCATGCCTTCCCCCCACAGGCTGACTCAACTGCTTGCCAAAGCAAACTCTTCCTACCTTAAACTGCACTTTGTTGGGCATTTGTCCCACAATGGGAAAGGCACTGCAGCACTCGGCCCAGGATGAACAGACAAGTTTCACACATGAGATACAAGTCTATGGATCAAAGGCTGAAAATGTAGAAACTACTGAGAATAGTTCATCATCGAAAAGTGATAAAGACATCCCTAACTATGACGCAAAACTAGAAGCCATAGAAAAAGCTGAGGATGCCAGGTGTGGTGGTGAACACCTTTCATCCCAGGACTCAGTAAGCAGAAGCAGGAGAATGAGTTTGAGGTCAACCTGGTCTATAGTAGTAAAACTCTGTCAAAACCAAAAATCTAATGAAGTAAAATCTAAACAATCAAGCCAAACCTTCTACATGATACGTGGATACACTGGTGCACGTGTACACAGACACGGCACACATGTGCACTGACACAGCACACATGTGCATAGACACGGCACACAAACCAGAAGGCACAGAACACTGGGGACATTTTCAACTGACAGCACACATAAGAGAGGTAATGTATTTAATATATAAAGAACACTTAACAAGTGAGTAAGAAAAATACAATTATCCTGCTATAGTTTGTAGAAGGTTTTGGTGTCCCCTGAAGGGCCACGAGTTGGCGGGTCGCCGAGCTGAAAGGTTCTAGAGTCCTTTAAGAATCAGCACAGGAGCCGGGCGTGGTGGTGCATGCCTTTAATCCCAGCACTTGGGTGGCAGAGGCAGGCGGATTTCTGAGTTAGAGGCCAGCCTGGTCTACAGAGTGAGTTCCAGGACAGCCAGGGCTATACAGAGAAACCCTGTCTCAAAAAAACAAAAAACAAAACAAAACAAAAAAGAATACAAAAAAAAAAAAAAAAAAGAATCAGCACAGGGTTGGACAATGGCCTTGCTTTTGTCTCTAAGGATTGGGCAGGCACAAAACACCCCACTAGGCTTGGTCCTGAACCATTTTAAGGACTCTGCCAAGTTGCAGAAGACGCCAGTCTTTTTGTTTGTCCCCACAAACTAGCCTTCTTTTTGATGGAACGAATGGCCCACCTATAAAGTAGGAGAGTGTGAGGAGGGGACTTTCCATCTCCCATTATTTACAGGGTGATGGTTTAGTTTATGTGTCATTGGGCCACACAAACTAAGTGCTATGGGACTCGACACTTCCCACTCTTCTTCCTCTAAAGGAGGGTGAGAAAGCCCTGACTTGGAACTTCCCACTGGGCCTTAGGGAAGATCCCGGAGTCCTACTTCCTGCCCAGCCAATTAATGAAAAGGTCACTAGAACCACCAATCATTACATGCCTAGGTGCCGTTGCTATAATTTACCCTCAAAAACTGTATAAAAAGCTAATGAAAGAAAGAGAGAAGCTGGGCATGGTGGCACACGCCTTTAATCTCAGCACTTGGGAAGCAGAGGCAGGCGGATTTCTGAGTTTGAGGCCAGCCTGGTCTACAGAGTGAGTTCTAGGACAGCCAGGGCTACACAGAGAAACCCTGTCTCGAAAACAACAACAACAACAAAAAACCCAAAACAACAACAACAACAAAAAACCCCCAAAAAACAAAAAAACAAACAAGAAAGAGAAGGGGTCACCTCTCCTCTGGGTGCAGGATGACTTCAGCGCCGTGGAAAAATAAACCTCTTGCTTTTGCATTGAAAAAAAAAAAAAAAAAAAAAAAGAATCAGCATAGGGTGTCGGTGGCACACCCCTTTGATCCTAGCACTCAGTAGCAAAGGCAGGTGGACCTCTGAGTTCGAGGCCAGCCTGGTCTACAGAATGAGTTCCAGAACAGCCAGGGCTACACAGAGAAACCCTGTCTCAAAAAACCAAACCAAACCAAAAGAATTAATCAGGGTGTGGCAGCATTCACCTTTCATCTTAGTATTTTTTTTTTAAAGATTTATTTATTGATTATATGTAAGTACACTGTAGCTGTCTTCAGACACTCCAGAAGAGGAAGTCAGATCTTGTTACGGATGGTTGTGAGCCACCATGTGGTTGCTGGGATTTGAATTCCTGACCTTCGGAAGAGCAGTCAGGTGCTCTTACCCACTGAGCCATCTCACCAGCCCTCATCTTAGTATTTGAGAACTGGAGTCAGGTGGATCTCTGAGTTCAAGGCCAGACTAGTCTACAGAGCCAGGCCAGCCAGGGCTAAATAGTGAGATTGGTTTATTTATGTATGTATGGTTTTTTTTTTTTTTTAATTTTGTTTTCAAGACAGGGATTCACCACCATGCTCTGCATGCCTTTAAGGAAAGAAAAGAAAAGAAAAGAAAAGAAAGTGAGCCTAGGGCTCGCGATGGCTCTGTAGGCAAGGTGAAGCACTTGCCGCGCAAGCCCTACAACCTGGACCACCTCAGAACTCAGGTAAAGATGGAGGAGAGAATGAACTCTAAAGAGTTGTCCTCTGATTGCCATGCACCAACAATGGTGCAGGTACCTGCGCTCACACATCAGATACACAAAGAAGAAACAAATTTTCTTTTAAGAAGGGGAGTTTGGGCTGGGCAGATGGCTCAGTATTTAAAAGATCAAGGTACCACTCAGAGGATCTGAGTTGTTCAAGCTCCCAGAACACAAGTTAAAAGCCAGGATCCAGGGGCTGGAGAGATGGCTCATGGGTTAAGAGCACCGACTGCTCTTCCGAAGGTCCGTAGTTCAAATCCCAGCAACCACATGGTGGCTCACAACCATCTGTAATGAGATCTGACGCCCTCTTCTGGACTGTCTGAAGACAGCTATGATGTACTTACATATAATAAATAAGTCTTAAAAAAAAAAAAAAAAGCCAGGATCCGGGGCTGGGCAGGCTGGAGACTGGGATTCTGGGGCTGGCTACAGTTCTAGCTGTAAGGTCAGTGAGAGACCCTGATTCAAGGCAAAAAGGTCAAGAGTGGCAGAGCAGGACACCTGACATCTTCCTCTGCCTCTGTACATTAGTGGGCATGCATACCTGCAACATACAAGCATTCATATAACACACACACACACACAGGGCAAGGGGAGAAACACAGAGAGTGAGACAGATAGATAGAGACAGAGGGAAAGAGGGGGCGGGCACTGGTGACAGGAGATCCTTGGGTCACTGGAAACCCTCAAAGGAGATTAAGGAATTTCTTCTAGGACAGCTTAGTAGTTCTTGGAAGGCTGTCACAGAGGAAGCCTAGATGCACCCAGTGTCTGCATCCTGGCTTGAGATGTGACCGTTTCCTTTTGCATGCATTTCTGCCATGGCAAACTGTCCAATTCAAGGGGTGGTGGTGCTGGAGAACAAAACAAAAACAAGAACACAAAACAAACAACCCTACAAGAATTGAGCTGATGGGCTGGAGAGATGGCTCAGCTGTTAATTTCAGCTTACAGCTTGTGGTCCATACCAGGGACGTCAGGGTGAGAATTCAAGGCAGAAACCTGAAGATAGATTGATGCAGAAGCCATGGAGGAGTGTTGCTTACTGGACTGCCTAGCTTGCTTTCTTATATCATCCAGGCCCATCAGCCCAGGGGTGGCACTGCCTACTGTGAGTCAGTCTGGTGGGGACATTTTCTCAGTTGAGATCCTTTCTTCCCAAAGGCTCTACCTTGTGTCAAGCTGACATACAACTAGCCAGCATACTAGTATATATGCCAATATATCAAAAAAAAAAAATCAAGCAAGGCGTGGTAGCTTATTGCTTGTATATGGGGAGTGCCGAGAGTTCAAGGCTAAGCTAGACCACACAGTGAGAGCTCAGGACACCCTGGAAAATATAGTAAGTCCATACTTCACCCTGTTCCCAAATAAAATAAAAATAATAAATAGACTGGGTCTATAATTCTGTGATGGACTATAAGTCTATTATGAATAAGGCCCTGGGTTCAAATCCTCAGTGCTACCAAAAAATTATATGTATGTATGTGTATATATATATATGTGTGTGTGTGTGTGTGTGTGTGTGTGTGTGTGTGTGTGTGTGTGTAGCAAATTCTGTGGGTCTTCTGGAAGAATGGGGCACAGTCTTTAATCACTGAGCCATCATTCCAGCTCCTAAAACCTTTTTTTCTTCCCTTTTAATGGAAAGGCTATCAGGGAAAAATAATGGTTTAGCATTTTGTGTAATGCCAGAGCACAGTGGTTGGGAACTAAAAAACATTTGTACATATTTATTAGGTATGTAAGAGGAGAGCCGCTAGAACCCAGCCTGTCTCTGAGGCAACTCTCCCATTTTTGCTCTCACATTTTGTTAACAGGGTCAAGCCAGGTTCACATTCCCGGGGTGGAGGACACTCCTACCCTGACCCTCCAAATGTCCGCTTAATTGTCTGGTAAACTGGGAAAAGAATGTAAAACTTGCTGTTATCTTGACTGAGGTGCCTAAGTTGTAAAAATTTATAGCCAAAGCCTGCCAAGCCCTCATTAACTGCATGCAGCTGACCAGCGCCTTTGTTCCTTTTATCACTTTGAGCTCCCGACCAAATGTCCAGGAGGATGAACTGAGAGCCATGGATTCTGGACCCAGTGTCCTAAAGGATGAATTAAAGGCCTTCAAGCCAGGTGTCCTGGAGGAAGCCCAGTCTTCAACAAACACTGTCGTGCATGCTTAACCATTAATGCAAAAATATGCTCGATGACCCTGCAGCTCACCCAGCCCCTCCCTCCTTTTGCAGTTTTACCCTTTAAAAATGCAACACAGCTTCCTTGGGGATGTGGTTCAGACCCCCAACTTGGCCACCTCCTGACCGCTCAGAAAATAAGGCTTCTGTTTTGACGTTTCTGTCTCTGAAGTGAGCCTTCTCAGCTTCCATCCAGAACCCAACAGGTATAGTGAGTGGGTCATACTGTAATCTTGGTATTCAGGGAGGCTGAGACGTCCTAAGTTCAAGGATATTTGGGGCCATATGTGAGTTGCAGAGCAGCCTGGGCTAAAGCAAGATCAGGCCAAACAAATGCCAAAACTGTGTATAAGTCTCAGTTTAGGACTTCAACTTTCTTTGAGGGTGAATAACAAGTTTGCCCTTGGCAGATACCCAAATATTTGTTTCAGTTTAGTAGTACAAAGTTTCTTTCTTGGTTACACACTGTCCTGTTTATTTTAACTGCCAACCTTGAAGTCAGAAATGTTGTTTTAATTTATTTATACTTTCCAGTCTCATCCAGGAGATGCTTGGTAAACTTGCTGATTGTTGTTGCTGTTGGTGGTGGTTTTTTGAGACAGGGTCTCACACTGCATCTCTGGCTGTCCTGGAACTCACAATGTAGATCAGGCTGGTCTTGAACTCACAAAGATCTACCTGCTTCTGCCTCCCCAGTGCCGGGATTAAAAGCATGGGCTACCAAGCCCAGTGTAGCATGCACTCTTAACTGCTAAGTCATCTCTCCAGCCTGTTTTATTTTTGAAATGGGGTCTCTTGTAGCTTAGGCTATTCTCTGATTTGCTACCTTGTCAAGGATAGCCTTAAACTCCTAATCCTGCTGTCCCTGTCTTTTACAGTCCTGGGATTACAAGCATAAACACTAGGTTGGGTTTTTTCCCCCTTTCTATCCTTCTCCTCCTCCCCTCCCACCCCCTTCCCTTCCTCTGAGAAAGGGTCTCATGAATCCCAGGCTGGTCTACGGCTTATTAGATACCTAAGGCTGAGCCCCCAATCTTTCTGTACTTACATACCTCTTGGCATAGCCATTTTTATAGGAAGATCCACAGTTTGAGGCCAGCCTCAGCGACATAGCTAGCCCTGGTCTAGAAAACAAAAGCTAATCCAAATGTAAGGCCCAGCAAAGGAGCTGCTGACATAGATCCTATGTGTATGTATAAAAGACATATTCCCAGTCCTCCCAAGAAGTATGGGTCAGCTTTTATTATCTGGATGCTTCCTGTATCCGTCTATGTAGGTTTCTTTTTGAGAGCAACCCAGTTTGGGATAGTCAAGATGTCTCTCTTGTCTCAACCCTCTCCCTACACCTTCCTATATTAATTTGTGTTTTTCACTTACCAAGGGGGAGGGGACCAAAGATTCTGCACCATCAAGCAATTGAAAAGTAATGGAAGAGAAATCAACCAAGCACATTCCTGCATCTCACAGGCAGTGACCTTACTCACCTTCTCTTTAGAGATGACTATCGAGGGCCTGGCAGTCCGAAAGGCTCTATCTGCATGCCTTGCTGCCCAATTGGGATGCCCTTACCTGCCGAAGAGGAGGCCTTGGTTTCTTTAAGCGACAGTCTCCTGGGCCAACCAGAGGTCTCTAGAGGTGAAAGCCACCAATCGGACTCAAGAAGGAGGAAAGTTCGGGGTTGCACCTGCGTACGGTGAGTCACTCATCGGAGCTCCCTCTCTTTTCACCAATCGGAACGCGGGGAAGCCGGGCGCCGCCCACCGGGCGTGGAGAGAAAGGCGGGCCGGGCTTAACCTGGCTGCTAGAGTCCAGCCCAGGGCAGTGGATCGCGAGGCTGTTCCCATTGGAGTTGCTGTGCCCGTCGCGTCGGGATTGTAACTGTAATGGGCACCGAGGGGAAAGCCGGGAGGAAACTGTTGTTTCTCTTCACGTCTATGATCCTGGGTGAGTTCCTAGAGTTTTTGGAGGATTAGGTGGGTCCGGGGAGAGGCTGGAAGAGGACGATCCCCACGCGCCGACGGGAAGGGAGGAGTCCAGAAACCTGCCTGCCTGCCTCGCCCTGGGAGTCCACTTTTCCGCCCGGGTCTGGTCACTCTCCGTTCCCCTCCCCCACCGGGAGACTGGCTGGCTCCCTTCGCCCAAGCCGGTGATCTGTGACCCTACCTCCCACTCGGTGCCGGGAGTACCCTCTCTGCGGAAGCACCAAAAATAACCCGGGAGGGTCCATGGTTCTGGGTCTCCCCTAACGACCCGAGGACCCTCCCCAAACCCAACTATTTCGCTAGCCGTTCTTCTCCATAGTATACGTCTGGGAAGGTCTATCCTGCCCTTCCGACATTCTCGGAGATCTCAGAGAAACCTTGAGCCTCTCACCCGGACTCCCTTGGCTCAAGTGCCCTAGAAGGAAATGTAATGAGGAGGGGGGTGGGCTGGGTAGGGAAGATTTCTTTTCCTGGCTTTTGTAGAAGGGTTTCTTCCTCTTGTTAAGTAGTAGACCTTCTGGGATTAATGCCGAGGTTCGGCGTCTGAAGAAGAAATGAATTCTCTAAAATTTCTCAGATTCAGAATTCCTTTCTTGACTAGGTAGCAAAGAGTCGTTAATTAAGGTTGTTGACGGAGTAAGGATTCCCTGGGGCAAGAGTAGGTCTATTGGTTGGCTGGATCTCCTTAGAGCCAGAACTCTGCCCTCCCCCTTGCCCGGAATGAGAGTTTTTTTGTTTCTTTGTCGACTCCTTTTCCTGAGAAACAGCCAGGCTCGCATGCTGGGGCATGACTATCTCGAGGTGTGTTTGTATGAGGTTGAGTGTGAGGTAGGTTGGTTTGTTCCCTTGGTCAGTGTGTGTCAGCACCTGTATATTTATCTGTCTCCTTTCCCTGCCGCCACCACCCTTCGGAGCCGAGGACCAAACCCAGGGACTTGGGTGTGCTATGTCTGGTTCCTGAGTGTCACACACTCCTGTTGTTGGAATGTGTTCCGTATGAATCTGTTTCCCTTCACGGTTAGTATTTTAGAGAGGATAAAGGAAATAAACCATTACAGTCAGTATCGCTGTCTTCTAAAGGCAGTTCGTTTTGGTAACCTTTTTGGAGAACAATCATAAGACTAAGTCCCCAAGATGGAGAGATGGGTCCCTTGTTTCTCATTACAACTGTAAAGCTTTGGAGTGGCCTAGACAATAGGTGAGTCTACTTCTCTACATTGTACAGATAAGGAAATTAATCTGTGGAGAGGAAATGACCTTCCCAGTTTTACAAGAGGGTAAGAAGCTGGGGATGGAACCAGAGCCCTCTGACTCCCATTCCTGGAGATCCAGCGTCTCAGGCATGAGGCATAAGAAGGATCTAAACTACTCTTTCAGAATCAGCTCTCTTGTTATTAATGAAATCCCTTCCACTAGAGTCTCTCACTTCACCTTTGAATTCTACTACTGTTTCTCCGTCCCCTCCTCCTTTCTTTGCCCGGCCATCACTTGTTTCATTTCTGTTCATATCTTAGATTGCTAGCCACACCCACATTCCTGTTTTGTGTACTGTTTCCTCTGGATCAAGGACCGTAGTTGTTAGACTTACGTAAAGCCCTGGAGCGACTTCCTTCCAACCCCTTTCCTCCTTCCTTTTCTCTTCCCCTAATTTCCTACGTTAATTCTAGCACTCACCACCAAAGAGAAGGATGGTGACAAGATCATTTTGAGCAGGCAGCGGTGGTTCCAAGGAAGCCTGAGTGAGGTGGGGCATTTATTTGCTTGGCAGGGCAGGGGGCCCTAGGGAAATAACACGTAGGGGGTGGCAGTGGGTGAGAATACACTTCATGGTGTAACTTTGAAATCAAGGTAGACCTGGGGGAAGGGAGTGATTTGGTTAGTGCAAATGAGGATGGAAATGTCAGCCGGGCCACCTCATCAGGAGTTCTTCTTTCTTTTGTCTGTCCTGTGCCCCTAGGCTAGGAGCTCAGTCTTTTCTGCTATAAAACAGAAGTAATACTACAAGTCCTCCGCACGCCATGAGGATCAATGGAGTTAATAGCTACGTTACATATACATGAAGGGATTACTGTCGCACAGCTATTACCCCTTTGGATTTTGTGAGGGTGTAAGAATGCTGTCCTTACAAGACTAGGTCAAAGGACGCAGGAACAGTTCCCAATGGCTTTATTTTATGATTACTGAGTTTTAAGGTGAGGGCTCTTGTGGGGGCATCCGGTGTGAAGGAAGCACAAACAGCTTGCCCCAGTGTCCTTGGCTTCTGAGTTACTCCTCACCGTGGGCTCTGCCGTCAGGGAGGAAAAGAAAGAGCGGGATAGCTAAGTATTGAGCCCAGCCTGCTAAGTGGATGACTGCTCCAGCCTGAGCTACTCAGTGGGCAGGCTACACAGACAGGCTGGGAGAGCTGAGCCTGGAGAGTTGGGACTGGTGACCCACAATGCTGTGTTTCATTCCCTCGAGAACCTGAACTTGGAAAGGGTTCAGCTACATGCAGGGGCCAGTGGCTGGGTCAACTTTTATTGTATCCAGAAGGGAGGGAAGTAAGCCAGGCGTGGAACGCTGACATTTTCTCTGTCCCCTCTTACCTTACACACACACACACACATACACACACACACACACACACACACACACACACACACACACACACACACACACACACACACGAAAACCCATTGGAGTACTGGAGCAGAGTCCCTCCCCCTCAAACTGTGGATTGGTAAGTCCTGCTGCTGTTTCCTCCTGAGGAAATGATCATTCTCTTGAAGCTAGATGCTAGTGGGTGGCCACCCCTAGGAGGAGAAAATGCTGGGCAGGACTCCAGCAGGCTAGACTTGGCTCAGGAAGGCTTTCAGCGGTGATATTTCTTTGTGACCTGGGCTTGTCAAGGACCCCAGCCTTGTTCTCCTTTGGGCAGAGCTGCCGTGGTTCCAAAAATTGCTTATTCCAAACACGTTGGTTGACTGGGTTTGAGGCTCAGGATCTATCAAAGGGTGGAGTAGCTCACTCCCACTCAGTTCTTGCCCCTACAGCTTTATCTGGCTGAGTTTCTTATGTATATTTTTCTATTGTTTTGTTATGCAGATGTACAATGAGACTTACATTGTGCGATAGATTATTAGATTACAGCTTGATTGTTAATATAGCCTGGAGATTTTTCTTGTCCTCCTCTTCTTCCTTCTCCTCCTCCTCTTCCTCTTCCTCCTTCTTGTTTTTGTTGTTGTTCTTTTGAGTCTCTGTGTAGCTTTAGCTGGCCTGAAATGTGCTGGGTGGACCAGGCTAGTAGCCTCGAACTCATAGAACTCGGACTGTGGGTGGTCGTCCCTCCCACCCCCAGACAGGGTTTCTCTGTGTAGCCCTGGCTGTCCTGGAACTCACTCTGTAGACCAGGCTGGTCTCGAATTCAGATATCCGCCTGCCTCTGCCTCCCAAGTGCTGGGATTAAAGGCGTGTGCCACCATGCCTGGCTGTAGTTTTTATTCTTACACTCTGGTATTATAGGGAGTATGGCCTTGGCTGCTTGGATCTGCCACCGTCTACACACAGCTGGAGATTCACAGGGGAGGGTGCCAACATGCCCTCTCCCAAACCCGCAAAGGTAGATTGAAGTGCTACACACATTTTATGTGGTAAATTAGGAAGTAATGGGGCTTGATTTTCACATCTGTTGGATTTGAGACTAGGGAATTTCAGGACTCACAGGCTCAGGTGTCCAAAAGCAAAGGTTAAGTGAGAGAGAAGTTTCTCAGGGTTGGGCGGAGGCTGTGGGTAGCAGGATGAGCAAATGCATATTGGGGTTTTCCAGGCATTGAAACCCTGGAATTCATCTGCCTGGGACTCCCTGATAAGCAGAGTTTCTGTCCAAAGTCCAGCTTGTGTCATTTGTTTTAGGGTGTGGGGGTGGGACTAGAGGAAGCAGCTGGCTGGCAGGAAGTTTGATGCCAGGTCTCTTGAGTGAGTGATGTCCTGGCCGGTGTGACTTTCCTTTGCAGTGGGGGGGATGGGGGAGGGGTCTGAACTGGTAAAACTGGAAAGTCTGCAAAAGGCAGGAGGGAGCCATGGAGTCAAAGCCACCCCTCACCTCCACTGTCATGACCAATCTCTGCCATCGTCAGAGGGTTGAGCCTGCTCTGTGGTGGGACTCACAGTCTTCCTGTTGCCCAGGCATTCTGTATCCAGTCACTCCAACCTCCAGAAAGCTTTTGTTTGTTATATTGAGAGCATCTTCTGAAGTTCATATGCCTAGATGTGCGGTATTGTGGTGTTCATAGAGAACCAGAGACTGGCTGGCTGGCTGGCTGGCTGGCTGGCTTCTCTCTTTTTCAACTTCCTTAATTTTTTAAAAAACGAAACTAGTGGCATAAAAGTACCTGGAGAACTATTCTAATAGTTAACAGGATGTTGGATAAAGAGGGAAAAAAAAGGGTTTCCTATTATAACAGTAGAAGGAAGTAGTTGGTCTGCCTGGGCTGGATCCTCATGTCAAAATCATTGTTGGTGGGGGGTGGGGGGCACTGTTTGGTGTCTGAAGTCTCCAGCCTCCATGAAGTGTCCAGCTTCATGAAGGTTCAGAGACAATCCACAGCTAGAGCAGGGTGGGGGATTGAAGCCAAAAGCTACAAGTGGGATCCTCAACTGCTTGATATACCGCTGGGCTGTCAAGGAAGCGCAGAACGCTTTGGGGCTTTGGGAGCGAAAGGCAGGCAGTGACTTTTGTGCTGGGTGTGGTAGCATGGGGCTGAAACTCAGCGTGCTGAAGCTGAGACAGGACTTCTAATTTCTTTCATGGTGCCATTGTATCCAGTGCGTTCCCGTCACGCTCACATTCCCTCCCCGCCTTTATCCCATTCCCTCCCGGCAGATTTCCAGGTTTCCTTCCTGATTCCACAGCTTTCCTTTGTTTTTTTTTGTTTGTTTGTTTGGGGTTTTTTGTTTTTTTTTGTTTTTTTTTAAAGAGGACTAAATTTTTTTTTCTGCTTGTTTTTTGTTTTGTTTTTTGTTTTCTGAGACAGGGTCTCTCTGTGTAACATCCTTGGCTGTCCTGGTACTCGCTTTGTTGTAGACCAGGCTAGCTTTGAACTCACAGAGATCTGCCTGCTACTTCTCCCAGATGCTGGGATCAAAGTCATGTGCCACCATGCCCAGCCTAGAACTAATTTGTGTGTGTGTGTGTGTGTGTGTGTGTGTGTGTGTGTGGTGTGTGTGTGTCTGTGTCTGTATGTGGAGGTCAGGGAAGAACTTGCGTGAGTTGGCTCTCCTACCGTGGTGTCAAGCTTGTCGGCGACGTCTTCACCTGCTGCACCATTTCATCGTTCCTCTGTTTTGCCCTTGTTTCTGTTGTGATCCGCTGAGTTTAACCAAGGCCTTGCGGGTGGTGATACAGGCTCTTGGTTCCTGAGTAAGGCAGTTGTGGCTACACCAGTGCTGACAGCACCTCCTCCAGTAGCTACCGTGGGATCTCGTGCTAGGGAGCCAGAAGCTCCACCCAGTCCCTGACCAAATCTCCGTGGGTCCAAACTCATGGGCAGGCAAACACAGCTGCCTCTTCTCATGAAACAGCTGTGCCGAGCCTAGAAGAAAGCCTTTCACGACCCTCCTCTGCATCCACCAGATTTTTTTTTTTTTTTGACAGAGTTTCTCTGTATAGCCCTGGCTGTCCTGGAACTCACTTTGTAGACCAGGCTGGCCTCAAACTCAGAAATCCGCCTGCCTCTGCCTCCCGAGTGCTGGGATTAAAGGCGTACATCACCACTGCCCAGCTAGTACTGCTTTTAAAAATCAAATTGTAAAATTATTTATTGTAGTGTATACGCCTGTGGTTGTAGTGTGTTGAGGTCAGCTGTTGAGTATTCCTTTTTACTTCCTGTCATGTGGGACTTGGGGATTGGATTCAGGCTCGGGAGAATTGTGCCTTTGCATGCTGAGCCATTCATCTCACCACCTTAACCCCTTTCACATTCTTTCCACTCCCCTTTCTGTGATGTTCTTAGAGCCTTGAGGATGATGGATGGAGAGATGAGCACTCAATAGTTACTTAGTTTCAGGATCTCAATCCATTGTACGTCTTTAACCATTTTCTGCTGCAAAAAGGAAGTTTCTTTGGCTACTATAAGTAGCTAGGAGGACATTGCATAGCATGTCCGTTTAGCAAAATGAAGCAGCAGGTCTCACGGCCTGTGGCCTGTGACTGCCCCAGCCTATTCTTTCGATGGAGTCTGTGGTACTGGGTCTGGGTTTGACCTCCCTTCTGCGGAGTGGTCCTCTGATGTAGTTGGTTATCCCTATAACGGCTGTGCCATTATTACATCAGTGACCATGGTTTGCATGGCAGGTTGAGATTGCAGCACACAAGGTCCACAGCTCAGTAACACCATTGGTTATTTCACGTTTCTAGTCACCTGCATATTATCTTCCAGCATGTGAAAGTCAGCCAGCAGGCAGGACACTTCTAATTCACCTCCAGCTTGATTTTTCAATGTCTTGCCATCAAGTATGTTTGTGTCTTTTAACAGTGGAGTTTTACTGTCTAGTGCTGGTGGGCAGCTAAGAGCATTGGGAATACCCTTCATAGTTTTGGGACCCCTGGAGCTGTCTGACCAATAATTGATAAGGACTTGTTAAGCACATTTGTCACTGAGATTCCTATTTAATAACCCATGGCTTCTGGAATGGGCATTACCCATCTTTGTCTCTATTCATATTTTTTAGTGGTTTATTTTATTTATGTGTTTATGAGCATATATGTTTGGGTCCCCAGGGTGGCTAGAATTGGGCATCAGGCTGGGCGTGGTGGCGCACGCCTTTGATCCTAGCAGAGGCAGGCGTATTTCTGAGTTCGAGGCCAGCCTGGTCTACAAAGTGAGTTCCAGGACAGCCAGAGCTATACAGAGAAACCCTGTCTCGAAAAACCAACCAACCAACCAACCAACCAACCAACCAAACAAACAAACAAACACACAAAAAAGAATTGGGCTTCAGATTCCCCGGAGCTAGAGATATGGTCAGTTGTGAGCCACATGGCTGGATGTTGGGAACTGAACTTGGGTCCTTGGCAGGAGCAGTAAGTTCTCTTAACTGCCAAGACATCTACCTCTCCAGCTCCTAAGCTGGGGATGAAGGGGAGGGGAAGGAGAGAAGAAATTAAACAAAACAAAAAACCCAGGACTGGAGAGATGGCTCATTGGTTTAGAGCACAGACTGCTCTTCCAAGGGTCCTGAGTTTTAATTCCCAGCAACCACATGGTGGGTCACAACCATCTGTAATGGGATCTGAGATCTGATGCCCTGTTCTGGTTTGTCTGAAGTCAGTAACAGTGTACTACTCATATACATAAAATAAGTAAACAAATCTTTAAAAAAAACAAAACAAAGCAAAAACCAAAAAAACCCCACAAAAACCAAAAAAAAATCAAAAACCTTACCTAAGTGATAGAAGGGCAGTTGGCTTTGTTGGAGACTGTTTATAATCTCAGCACCAGGGGGCCTGAGACTGGAGGATAGTGAGTCAGTTGGAGTCCTGTCTGCTACAGAGTGACTCACTCTCAAAAGCAGAGTGATAACCTGCTCCAGGTAGAAAACTGCGAAAGTAAAAGACTGTAGAAAAAAATCACATGCACTCTTGCTTGAAGGTAAACACTCGCTACTCTCCCATTCTAGACGTCTGTGAATGATTGCGGTGCATGCATATACATTAAAGTTTAAGCTGCTCGGTGGTGTCCCTTCCCTTTAATCTCAGAACTGGGAGGCAGAGGTAGGCAGCTAGATCTCTGAGTTTGAGGCCAGCCTGGTCTACAGATAGAGTTCCAAGACAGCCAGGACTACATAGACCCTGTCTTGCTTGGGAAAACAAACAAACAAAGGAGAAGAAACTTAAAGGGCATGCATGTGTGCTGACACATGTCCTTAATCGCAGCATTCCTAAGGCAGAGGCAGCCAGGTCTCTGAGTTGGAGGCTAACCTCGTCTACAGAGCAAGTTCCAGGACAGCTAGGACTATACAGAGAAGTCCTGTCTCAAAAACAAACAACAGACACCTTGACCAAGGTCTATTGTATTGTATGATTATTCTATAATTTAGCCATTTACCTGTTTTCTTTATATTTGTTTATTTTATGTACATGAGTACACTGTCACTCATGAGACACACCGGAAGATGGCATCAGACCCCATTACAGATGGTTCTGAGCCACCATGTGGTTGCTGGGATTTGAACTCAGGACCTCTGGAAGAGCAGCTGGGGCGCTTAACCACTGAGCCATATTCCAGCCTCCTTTTATGGAGATATTTTTGTTTTTTTTTTTTCTTTCCCATTCCACATAACAATAAATTGCTTTCATATATTAATCTTTAAGTTTACCTTTAATTAAGTGTGGGGTGGGGGTGGGTGGGAAACAGGGATCGAAGGCCATTGGAACTAGACCTTGAAGACTGGGTGGGTTTTCTTTGCTTGGCTGTGGAGTTTTGGAACCTCACAAACGGAAATGGATAGGCTTGGCAAAAGATGGCTTATGGGTTTAAGAGCACTGGCAGTTCTTCCAGAGGCCCTGCATTTGATTCCCAGCACCCACATTGCAGCTCACAGCCATCTATAACTCCAGTTCTAGGGTATCTGGTGCTCTCTTCTGGCCTCTACAGGCTTATGCTGCATGGTACAGACATACCTACAGGCAAAACACCCATATACATAAAATAAAAAGGTGATGATGATGATACATGGGCAGATTTGAACCTGGGGTGGTAGCTCAGTGATAGAACCCTTCCGTTACCTGAATCAGGTCCCAGGCTCAGTCCCCAGTACTGCCAAAATAAAGGCAAGCAAACAAACAAACAGAACACAAAAGACTTGGACAGGCCTAAGACCCTTGCCTTATGAGGCAACTCTTCTAAGCCTCAGTTTTCCTCATCTATGAAATGGGATGAAAGTCTGGGGAGGTAGCTAGATACTTGCTGTGCGAGCAGGAAGACCTGCATTTGATTTGGAAAAGCAGTTTGTCGCAGCTGTTCTGTTATTATTTCTTGGCTGACTGTGATTGCTGGGGTTAGTTACCTAGTCAGGGTTAACTGACTGTGATTGCTGGGGTTAGTTACCTAGTCAGGGTTAACTGACCGTGATTGCTGGGGTTAGTTACCTAGTCAGTGTTACAGATCCTTGTCTTCCTTCGCTTCTGAATTTTTGGTTGCCTGTGGTCAATCTGGGATTGAAAATATTTACAAGGAAAATTCCAGAAATAAAGAATACATGAATGTGGGGTGGGTTTTGTTTTTGTGCAGTCAGGGTGGCCCGTCAGCTCTCTGTGGAGCCGAGGCTTATCTTGAGTTCCTGATCTCTTGCCTCCCCTTCCTAAGTGCTGGGATCACAAGTACCCTGTACCGCCACAGCTTGCTATTAATAGTACATACGTTTTAAAATAAGCTTTATCGCAGTGTATTGCCATTATTTTATTATGAGTTACTGTTATTAATCTTTTGTTTCTAATTTATGAATTAAGCTTTACCATAGTTACGCACATGTAAGAAAAACCATTGAAAGTTTTGGGTTTATTACTTTCTTTGGTTTCGGGTGTCAGCAAAACATTTTTGGATTGTATCTCCTGGGGATAAGGATTGGGGGTGGGGAGAACACATCAGCTAGGTAGACTACCAGCTCTCTTGAAAAACGGTCTCTTAGGCCCAGCTTGGTGGGACATGCCTGTAGTACCAGGAATCTAGAAACAAGCAGGATTGTCAAAAGTTTCAGACCGGCATGTTATATGTACTGCTTTGGACAAGCCAGGGGCTACAGAAACCCAATGTATTGGGGGCGTGTGTGTGTGTGTGTGTGTGTAAGTGTGTGTGTGTGTAAGTGTGTGTGTGTGTAAGTGTGTAAAGGAAATCATCTCTCTCATAGAAATAAGTGGTGACTGACTTAGTTGTTAATAGTTTGTGATCGTTCTATTTCCTGTTCTCTTACTCTGGTCTGAGTCTCCCGTTCATGTTTTCCTGCTTTCCGTCCTTGGTGTCTCCCTCCCGGACATCTGTGCTCTGCTCTTCTTGTGCCCTTTTCCTCCCCACAGCTCACATTTCTTCCTCATCTGTTACCTCAGTTCACCTTTAGTGTTTATTTGAACATTCTTCACGTCCTGCTAGAGTGTGCCACTGTTAGCCGATATCGGGTCCTCCCCTTCTTCCTCCAGTCTCTTTGTCTCCATCTCTCTTCCCCTTCTCTCTCCTCTCCTCCTTGTACAGCCAGGCAGGTGCTCTGCCATCCCGCTGCACGCTTCAGCCCTGGCCCTCTGGTTTCTGGCTTTGTGCTTGCCTCTCCTATTTATTTGGCCACGTTTCTTCGTGTAGTCTATCTGATTTTCCTCCCTCCCTCTCTCTTGTTCTGAGACATGGTTTCACTCAGTTGTCCAAGTTGGCCTGCGCTCACAGCGGCCCTTCTGCTCTGGTTCCCCAAGACCTTCGTAGCTCCTCTTTCCTCTGAGTCTGTTCTCAGCCTGGTCTCGACCCTTTCACAGGGCTCAACTAAGACCTTTACATAATGATTCATAACAGTAGCAGAATTACAGTTAGGAAGTAGCAGTGAAAATAATGTTATGGCTGGGGGGGTCACCAACATGAGGAATTGTATTAAAGGGCCACAGCATTAGGAAGGCTGAGAATCATTGCTCCAAGTTATGATATTTCAGATACACTTGTTTATTACAGAAATATAGAACATGTGGCAAAAGAGCTCAGATATTGGAGGCAGCCAAGTGGAATCATTCTTAGAGATTTTATAATTATATGCTTGGGACTGGCGAGATCACTCAGCGGGTAAGAGCACTGACTGCTCTACCTAAGGTGCTGAGTTCAAATCCCAGCAACCACATGGTGATTCCCACCACCTGTAATGAGATCTGACACCCTCTTCTGGTGTGTCTGAAGACAACTACAGTGTACTTAATTATAATAATAAATAAATCTTTGGACTGGAGCAAGCAGGGACTGAACAAGCGGGGCCGACTGGAGTAAGCAGAGGTCCTAAAAATTCAATTCCCAACAACCACATGAAGGCTCACAACCATCTGTACAGCTACAGTGTAGTCATAAACATAAAATAAAATAAAATCTTTAATTATATGCTTAGTATTTTTATTATTTATAAATTTTATTATTTTATTTTAGAATTATTTATTTTATGTATATAAGTACACTGTAGCTGTCCTCAGACACACCAGAAGAGGGCATCAGATCCCATTACAGATGGTTGTGAACCATCATGTGGTTGCTGGGAATTGAACTTAGGACCTCTGGAAGAGCAGTCAGTGCTCTTAACTGCTGAGCCATCTCTCCAGCCCTATACATTTTATTTTTAATCCTAACACTCAGAAGCCCCCGGGAAGCTGCCCTTTGTGAATTCCAGGGGAGCAGAGTATATAGCAATGGGTGTGGGCATCATTCCATATGTTAACTTTATATTTTGGAGATATTTTTAGGCCAGTTCAGAATGATTTAAGTTGGCTTTGGGGATGCCATAGTGTTCTTTTTGATTGTTTCTTTGTTTCCCCTTTAGGTTAGGAGTTTATGTAGCCCAGACTTGCCTGCACTATGTAGCTGAGGATGAGTGGCCTTGAACTCTCAATCCTCTGCCCTCCCAAGTACTAGGATTACAGGTGTGGGCTATTATGCCCTGCTGGCTTTTTTTGTTTGTTTTGTTTTTACATTTGCCACTTCATTTGCAGAAGGAAGAGAAAAATTTTAAGGATTATCTTTCTTCCTAAAATATGGGTCAGATGGACATATGTGGGTCATATGTGAAATTTTGCCTAAAAAACAAAGGGTCAGCAAGAGGGCTTTAGTGGATAGAGGGGCTTGCAGCCATACCTGTCAACTTGAATTTGATTTCTGTGATCATGTGGTGGAAGAAGAGAAGAGTTCCACAGAATGTCTTCTGAGCTCCACGTGGGCACATTGGCATGTGCTTATCCATGCACACACACAAGTAAATATACACAGGATGTCGGGGGTGGGGGTGGGGTTGTATTAGAGCGGGTTTATTGATATAGTATCACGTACCAGAACCAGATAATGTGAATTACAATTTTAGTTCCACCACCCACTTGTTTTGTGACCTTGAACAAATTAATTTCTGTGCCCCACTTACTCACTAAAGATGAGAGCTATAATTGTATCTGTCTCATATAATTAGTGTAAGATTAAATGAATTAAGTCACTGAAGGGCTTGGAGTTTCTGGCACATAGTGAATATTCAGTTTGCTTTAGTCGGTGGCTTTCCTGGTACAGTTCAGATGTGATGGCATCACTGGTAGAGTACACTGATACTCAGCTTCTTTGCAGGTATGTCCTCACGCCTTCTTTTATGTATGTGGTATGCAGATATGGGTGCACACGGAAGCTGGAGGACTGCTGTGCTAGTTTGCTAGGGCCGGTGTAATAATAGATCCCACAGGTTGCCTAGCTTGTCAAAAGTCATCTCACAGCTCCGGATGCTGGACGTCTAAGCTGAAGGCGCTGGCTGGAATTGACCATGAGACCTCTCTCCTTGCCGCCAGATGGCTCCGCCCTTGCTGTCTGTTCACGTGCCACACGGTCCAAAGTGTGCCTCTATGTGCCTCTGTCTACTAGAGGGAGAGCAGTTGAGTTGGATTGAAGCATCCTGAAGTAACCTCATTTTAACATCATTGCTGCTTTAGTGGTTCTGTCTCCAGATACATCCTCGGAGGCACTGGGAGTTAGGATGTAAGTTAGAGAGTTTGGGAAACAGTGCAGTCCTGACAGCGGAAACCTTTATGGAGCTTACCTCACAAGCAGTGTATACACGTCAACAGTTTCCTTTTCTGCTGACTGAGTATACATGAAGGTTTTGCTGTTGTTCCTCTTGTTATAAAACATTGAAGGTGAAGGGAATGGAGTCACCTTTTCCTATTTTTATCTCCAAACAAAGCCCACTTTTTAAGCAGTGAAGACCCGTGCTTTGGGAGTAGGAAAGCAAAATTTGTGGTTTGTCGTGATGTTTTATTGTCTTTGAAACCTGGCCTCAAGCAGGGCATGGCGCATGCCTTTAATCCCGGCACTTGGGAGGCAGAGGCAGGCAGGCGGATTTCTGAGTTCGAGGCCAGCCTGGTCTACAGAGTGAGTTCCAGGACAGCCAGGGCTATACAGAGAAACCCTGTCTCAAGGAAACCTGACTTCATGAAGTGCAGGCAGGCAGGCTGGCTTCAGATGTACCAAGTAGCTGAGGCTGGCCTTGAACTCCTTATTCTGCTGCATCCCAGGTACCAGGATTACACCTGTGTGCCACTGTGACAAGCTTTCGCTTGGTTTAGAACCACGAATAAACGAGGACGGCAACATGTTTAACGAGACTGGCTTTACCTCACTCAGTGACCAAGTGGTAATGTCTGACTCTCGTCTGAGAAGGACCTGGTGAGTCTCTCCAGCCCTCCTATAACTCTCACATCCCCTTTTCTGTTCCCGTTGACTTGAGACAGCCAGACAGGCGTTTCTCCCATCTCTTGCTATTTTGGATCTTGCATTAGAAGTTTTCCTGGCTCTTGTTCTCCTTTTGGCTCTCTGTCTGTCCTTCCCCTGCAGCTCTGCAGGTACCAGTGTACAACCTTAGATGCAGGCACCAGCCTCGGCCACTGTGTGCAACACCTGCAGACTCCTCGAATCCCAGGTGCAGCCATCCCGTTTACAAAACAGCGGGAATTAATGTGTAGAGAACGTAAATATTGTTTCAAGATGATTACATTTAAAATCGCTTTGTAGTCTGGAGAGGTGGTGTAAACAAAGAAATCTCAAGCAGTCACTCATAGTTCTAGCCCTCACTCAGAAAGCAGGGGCAAAAGGATTTCTGTAGGTTTGAAGCCAGCCTGTTCTGGACAGGCACTTCAAGGACTGCATAGTGAAATACTGTCTCAAAAAAGAACAAAGCATCGGAATAGAACTAAAACCACTTTGGTTTTAAAATACAGAACTAAGGAGTTTGGGGAGGTTAAAAGCACTTGTTCTGGGCTGGTGAGATGGCTCAGTTGGTAAGAGTACCCGACTGCTCTTCCAAAGGTCCGGAGTTCAAATCCCAGCAACCACATGGTGGCTCACAACCATCCGTAACGAGATCTGACACCCTCTTCTGGAGTGTCTGAAGACAGCTACAGTGTACTTTACATATAATAAATAAATAAATAAATCTTAAAAAAAAAAAAAAAAGCACTTGTTCTTATAGAGGACTGGGGTTCGGATCCCAGGATATCCCCATGATAGTTTATCACCATCCATGTAACTCCAGTTACAGGGGATCCAGTGCCCTCTTCTGACATCTATCTAGGACTTGAGAGATGGTTCATCAGTTAAGAGCTGAATTTGGTTTCTAGCACCAGTGTTTCGAGGCTCACCACCACCTGTAACTCTAGCCCCAAGGGATCTGTTGCTCTCCTGGCATCTGTGGAAACCCACACACATGTGCACACATAAATAAAAATAAAACCTTACAAACAAAAACAAAACTAGGTTTTAGGAGCTGGGAAGGCAGCTTGGTTAGTTCAGTGCTTGTCTCACATGTATGATGGACGCCTTGGATTCAGTCCGCAGTGATGCATGAAATTGTGCATGGTGCAGTATTCCTGTAACCCAGAATTCAGGAGGTGAAGGCAGGAGGTACAGAAATTGGAGGCTAGCCTGCTAGCCTGGGCTATATGAGACCCCATCCCAAACAAAACAAAAATAATAATTTTAGTTTTCTTCTCCCGGAAACTAGAACTTTAAGAATGTGTTAGTATTAAAATATTACAGAGATTGGATTTGGAAACAAGGTTGCTTTGTTTTGTTTTCCCCTGCATTTGCTATCTCCCCATCTGTCATTCCCATTTAAAAATTGGATTTGTTTTTTTAAGATAAACCTCAACAATAGATAGTAAAGTGAAAGGTCTGCTAGGACCTAATTTGTTTGTGTTCTGTGCCACTCAGCAAATACGTAGTATCAGGCACTATGCTAGCGGTTGAGTAATATTTAAATTAACAAACCAGACGTGGTCTCTGCTGTCTGGGCAATTGCTGGAAAGTCGTGGGAGTGTTTATATGTAGCACAGAGTTTAGGACTTTTATTTTCAAGACAGGACAGCCCTGACTGTCCTGAAACTCACTCTTTAGATCAGGCTGGCTCTCAGACTCGGAAATCCACCTGCCTCTGCCTCCCAAGTGTTAGAACTAAAGGCTTGAGAAGTATTTCAGCGGTGTTTCTGCAGGGGGTAATGAAGGCCTAGGGAAGAGGCTCCGAGAGGACTGGGGTGTGGCCGGTCATTTCCCGGAAAGAGAAAAAGGGACTGTTGCCAAACAGGTAATGAGGGGAAAGGGTGTTTCCCACAGCAGAGAAAGCTTGAGCAAAGGCAGGGATTGGGAAACAGCTGGGAAGTGGTTTTGTGTTGCAACAGCAGAGTGGGTGAGAACTTGGGAAGCTTCACACAACTCAGATGGGGCGGGGAATTCTCTTGCTAGATATTTGCATTTTGACACCTATGCTGCCTAGTGTCCTCCAACACTGGCCACAGAGTTGGATCTGCCTTGGGGGGAAGGCTGTGGAGTGTTGAGGTTGAGTAGCAACCACCTTGCAGTTGTACTGAGTTGGTTTGAAACTTTGCTACTGTTCACTGTTAACTTGGTCTGTGGGTAGAGGTCATTCTTCCATGTTTGCTTGGCTAGGTGTTTTGTTTTGAGACAGGCTCTTTCTATGTCTCTGTAGCCCTGGCTGGCTTGGTATTCTGGGGTGTCCTGGAACTCACAGAGGTCTTCCTGCATATCTTTTTTTTGTTGTTGTTTTGTTTTGTTTTGTTTTTTTTTTTTTTGGTTTTTCGAGACAGGGTTTCTCTGTATAGCCCTGGCTGTCCTGGAACTCGCTCTGTAGACCAGGCTGGCCTCGAACTCAGAAATCCGCCTGCCTCTGCCTCCCAAGTGCTGGGATCAAAGGCGTGCGCCACCACTGTCCGGCCCTCCTGCCTATCTTAAAGGTTGGTTAGATTTTTATTTGGTAGACTTCTTAATTGCTCTAGGTCTCGCTTTCTCCATGTTGAAAATGGCAGTCCTGATACTGTCAGCCATCTCTGAGGGTTGCTGCGGCATTTGAGCGGTTGTGTCCCTGTGCTTGTGACACTGCCTGCTCCATTCCAACTGGGACGGAAGATGGATTTCCAGTACAGACTCACAGCTTGAGGAGGCCGAAAGGCTTGTCTTCAGTTTTGTGGCTTTTTGTGTTGTGAGTCTTAGTGAAGGAGGTATATGTGGTGCCGTACACCTGCAGCTCAGTATTGGGGAAGCTGAGGCAGGAGAATTTCAAGTTCAAGGCTGCCTTGATCTACATAGTGAGTCCATGTCTCTTTCACATACAAAAATTAAACATTCAAAGCAAAAAGTAAGAGAAGCTGGAGCTGGAGAGATGGCTCTGTGCTTAAGAGTGCTGAGGACTCAGGTTCAATTCCCAGCATCCATGTGGCAGCTCACAACTATCATCATTGCTAGTTCTAGAGGTTTTTGACTTCCTCTTTATGACTTCTTTGAGCATGGCACACACATGATGCACAGACATCTGTGCAGACAAAACACTCATCCACATAAAAGACAAATAAATGAAATAACACACAAAAAGAGATATTTTGTTTACCTATTTTTGTTTGATTGTTTTGAGACAGGGTTTCTCTGTAACTCTGACCGTCCTGGAACTTGCTCTGTAGACCAGGCTGGCCTCGAACTCAGAGATATATCAGCCTCTGCCTCCTGAGTGCTGGGACTGAAGGCATACGTCACCACACCTGGCTTTAAAAGTAGATTTTTCATTTTAAGTAAATAAAACTTTATAATGGAGAGGATGGAATTTCTCGTTTTGATTTACCATGTAAATTAAGACTATAAGTAAGAGTATGTTGGGGGCTGGAGAGATGGCTCAGCGATTAAGAACTTTGACTGCTCTTTCAGAGGTCCTGAATTCAATTCCCAGCAACCACATAGTGGCTTTTACAGCTATTTGTAATGGGATCCGGTACACTCTTCTAGTGTATGTCTGAAGACAGCTGCAGTATACTCATATAACTAAAAAATAAATAAAATCTTAAAGAAAAAGTAAGAGTATGTTGGTGTCAGAGGTTAAATTAGAGGCGGGTTGCGGGGTACGTCAGTGATGAGGCCAAGGGAATAATAGAGGGCAGGAAAGTGATACATCCTGTTGTAGGCGGGTGTCCATGAGGGAGAGCCCCTAATTTGGTGGGCTGGGGTTTAAAGCTCCCTTGTATAGTGCTCACTGCTTATTTAAATGTGTCGTTGAAGCAAATGTTGATGTCAGAAGGCGAGGTGTGAACAGATGGACTTAGTGATGGTGATGGTGAGGCACAGTGCTTATTTGGTGCCTCCTGTTGGTCAGATGCTGTTCTAAGCACTTTGGAGTTTGTTTTGAGACCGTCTCACTGTCTCATCTCTTACTGGCCTGGAACTCAGTAAGATCCACCTGCCTCTGCCTCCCGAGGGCTGGGATCACGGTGTGTGCACCATTCCAGGCTAAGCCCTTTATTTGTATTGCCTTGTTGGACCTGCACTTTGATGTAGAAATGGTTGTCATCTCCAGTTTACAGACTGCCAGAGTGCTCACAATGGCTGAAGTGGCCTGCCCCAGTCACGCAGTCCAGTAGGAGACGCAGCTGGGGTTTGCACGTGGGTAGCCTGGTTCCAAAGGCATGTAAGGGACGTGGGCCAGATTGCTTGAGGAGTCTTTGTATGAATAGAAACAGCACGGTGTTGAGGCTGGATTTGAATCATGGGAGGCGTAGGCAGGCATGGTAGACATTAATTAATTAATTTTATTATTTATATAATTATTTATTTAAATTTAGTTTTTGTTTGTTGGTTGGTTGGTTTTGTTTTTGAGACAAGGTTTCTCTGTGTAGCTTTGGCTCTCCTGGAACTTGCTACAGACCAGGCTGGCCTTGAACTCACAGAGATCCGCCTGCCTCTGCCTCCCAAGTGCCGGGATTCAAGGCGTCTGCCGTCATTTCTTGGCTTAGGTTTATTTTTAAATTAAAACAATTATGTCTGATTCGCTGTTGTGTGTGTATGTGTGTTGGGGGCTAACATAAGTCATCGCGCATACACAGAGAGAGGCAAAAGGAAAACTGGTGGGAGTTGACCCCCTGCTTCTACCATGTAGGACCTAGGGATTGAACTTGAGTCGGTAGACTTGTTACCAAGTAACTACCTACTTGTGCCATCTCACCTACCTGAGCCTTGGTACAGGTGGATCATAGCCAACAGGCTTTGGGTAGTGGAGGGAGCTGGATAGATATTTAAAGACAGGTTCCTGGTTTTTGTTTTTACAGGAGACATGTGATGTAATCCTTGTTTTTTTTTTTTTCCTGGCTTTTTTTTTTTTTTTAAAGATTTATTTATTTATTTATTTATTATATGTAAGTACATTGTAGCTGTCTTCAGACACTCAGAAGAGGGGGTCAGATCTTGTTACGGATGGTTGTGAGCCACCATGTGGTTGCTGGGATTTGAACTCTGGACCTTCGGAAGAGCAGTCGGGTGCTCTAACCCACTGAGCCATCTCACCAGCCCTCCTGGCTTTTTAAGACAGGGTTTTCTTTTATAGTCCTGGCTGCCCTGGAACTGCCTCTATACATCAGGCTGGCCTGGAACTCACCAGAGGTCCGCCTGCCTCAGCCCCCAGCACGCTGGGATTAAAGGTTTGTGCCATCACCACCTGACGTCTTTTTGATCTCATCATTTCAAAGAAGGGGCTCAAAAAATTTCAGGGGCTGGGGGGGGGGCTAGCAGGTGAAAAGCACGTGGTGGTTAAGCCTGTCCTGAATTCCGTCTCCAGAACCCACGTAAAAAGCAAGGTTTGGGAAGTTTGAGGGCCAGCTGCCCTGACGTACATACACAGCACAGTGGCAGAAACAAGAGACGCTGTTGACAGGATGGAAGAAGGGGAGAAATGTGGCCGCCACATTCTTGCCTTGGCGTGTCCACACACCCTCCTAATTAATTAGTTGATTCGTGAAAAAATTGATTCACCATCAGAAGTGACTGAGGAATAACTACTGTTCATACACTGTGGTCCCTGTGTGTGCATGTAAATTTCAGAGACTGCATCTCAGTTTAATCAGATGTTCGCTCTATTTCGGGTGGGGCCACAGGCTGGGTTCTTAAGAAGCTGACTCTGAGATATCAATTATCATACAAGACATTTTATTCGGGAGTGTTCTTTGGAGTCATACCTGTGGAAAGGAGAGGGAGGAAACACTATTGGGAGTGTGGGGGGACACTGGGGTACCTCACCATCTCCACCTCCTACTCGGGTTGAGGTGGGAGTGTTGGGAAGTAGAGTCCTTGTCAAGTAATGGTTTCTGACTGCCCCTGCCCCTAGTAGAAAGCAGGTCCTGGGGCGAGGCAGTGTTTTGCCCGCTGTGGGCCTGTAACTGGGGACCTTCTTTAGGCAGTGCTCTAACAGCTGTGGCATTAAGTCCTTCTTCATTTCTAGTGAGATAATCTGGGCCAAGCATCACAGTGTGTGCATCACAGAAGGCAAATCATGAAACTTCTGAGCCTTTGTAGAACAAAGTTCCCAGCATCCAGGCGAGGATGACTTGTGAGCCACCAGACGCTGGCCTAGAACTCACTGTAGATCAGGCTGACCTGGAATTCACTGCATAGACTAGGCTGACCTGGAACTTGCATCAGATTTCTTGCCTTTGCTTTTTTTTTTTTTTTTTTTTTAAGATTTATTTATTTCATGTATATGAGTACACTGTCACTGTCCTCAGACATACCAGAAGGCAGCATCAGATCCCATTACAGATGGTTGTGAGCCACCATGGTTGCTAGGAATTGAACTCAGAACCTCTGGAAGAGCAGTCAGTGCTCTTAACCACTGAGCCATCTCTCCAGCCCACAATTTTTAATTGTTTGACATGTGTGTCAATGTCCAAGAACACCTTTGTCAAGTTGATTCTCTTCTTTGACCTTGACATGGGTTCTGGGGAACAAACATGTTTGCATCAAGTGGGAGGTGCGGAGGTTCCTGGTTATGGTTGAATCACCAAGTGGGAGGTGCCTGGTTATGATTGATTGATTGCATCATCAAGTGGGAGGTGTCTTTACCCACTGAGCTTTTAATCACATCCCCAGAAAGAGTTTCTAATTTAATGAGGGTTATTTGATTTAATTACTAGATCTGTTGTTATACTTGAGTATGAGTTCAATATTAAAATTATCATGAAAAATATGCAACGTTATAGTATTAGAAGTAATTTATAGAATCAGTGAGTTTTGACTTTCTAAGAGTAACATCTGAGCATGACAGTGGCGGCGCACACATTTAAATTGGACACATGGGAGGCAGAGGGGGGTGGGTTTCTGCATCCGGGGCCAGCCTAGTCTACAGAGCGAGTTTCAGGGCAGCCTCAGCTAAACAGAGCAACCCTGACTCGAAAAAACATAACACAGTACAACACAACAAACAAAGAAACAAAAAGAGTGCTGTCTGAGGGTCCAGAGAGATGGCTCAGAGGTTAAGAGCGCTATTTGCCCTTGCAGAGGATCTGGGTTCAGTCTCCTGTACCTACTGTAGTTCCAGGAGACATGCTGCCTTCTGACGTCCTCTGACACTTTACACATACACACATACATACATACACACACACACATACATACACACACACACACACATACACACATACATACATACATACACACACACATATACACATACATACACACATACACACACATATGCATACACACATACATACATAGACACATACATACATACACACACATACATACATACACACATACATGCACACACATACAAACATACATACATACACACACATGCAAACATACATACATACACACATACATACATACAGGCAAAACACATAGATCTGGGATGTCATTAATCATACAAGACCCTCTATTAGGGAGAGAGAGCTCCTGGGATGGATCCACTCTTGTGGGAAGGAGAAAGGCAGAGGGAGAGTTTCTTGCTATACAGGGAGATTTGAAACTGGGGCGATCCTTCAGAGATCTCCCAAATCTGAGTTAGAAAGATGGATTACCTACACACCAGTAGTGGAAGTGGAAGGCCAAGCTAACCTGGTCTTTCCCAACAAAACAAAACAGAAACAAAACCCGACACAAAGTAATACCTGGACTAATTCACCAAGTTGTGTCTGATTGAAATAAACGCATATAAAGGTACTCTAGGCCTGGCTGGGTGTGTGGCTGGGTAGTAAAACACGTGCCTATGATGTACCCGACCCTGTCTTTGATCCTCTGCACTGCAGAAACAAAAAAAGTGCTCTTTAAACAGTGATGTCGCCGGGCAGTGGTGGCGCACGCCTTTAATCCCAACACTTGGGAGGCAGAGGCAGGCGGATTTCTGAGTTCGAGGCCAGCCTGGTCTACAGAGTGAGTTCTAGGACAGCCAGAGCTACACAGAGAAACCCTGTCTCGAAAAACCAAAAAAAAAAAAAAAAAAAAAACCAGTGATGTCAGAAGGTGTGGAGGAAAGCAGGAGTTTGGAGACCATCTAGTTTAAACGACTACATTTCAGATAAGAAACAGGAATCTCAGAGGCCAAGAGACTCTATTCAGTTCTGTGGGTATTTAAATCCAGGAAAAGGTACTTCATGCTTGCACCATATGTGTCTGTCTGCATTTATCTAAGGACTCTGCCTTAAAGCTATAAATAAACACATTCTTTGTGAATTTGAACTTTGAAGACAAATGAAATGAAGGTGTATGTGCTCATATGTGTGTGTGTGTGTGTGTGTGTGTGTGTGTGTGTGTGTGTGTGTGTGTGTGTTCACAGAGTCCTCTGTCACTAGTACTTTAGGGATTTTTCCTACGAACCCTGATAATTTTCCCACTCCCGTATTATTTAACTCCTGGCTCCTTGTGTCTACCTCCAGCCTTTCTCTTTTTCTTCATTTAGCAAATGTGCAGTTCTATCTAATGAGGCGATCTGAGATCAATTCTGGTCCTTGCCCCACCTCGAAGCCAGTTGTGTGATCTTGAACACCTGTCTTTACTTGTAGTCTGAGTTCCGCGTGTAAAATTAGGGTAATAACTCTTGTCCTGCTGATATGTGGTGCTTGTTTCAAGGATCAAACAGTGTTAACATCTCTGAAAACACCCCGAAGAGCGGCTAATGTTGTACAAATGTCAAGTTGCCTGTTCTATCCTCATCCTACCTCCACCCCACCCCCACTTGCCTCCAGCTTGCTGGATCCCTTCCAAGATTGTTTTGACAAGTGGCTGCACTCTTTTGTGGAGCTTTCTCTGAACCATGAAATGTCATTCTGGAAGCTCCCTTTGGACAAGTAGGGATTTAATTAGAGTATTGAGAGCCATAGAGGAAGCCGTTAAAAATAGGAGAAGTTGTATTTGAAATGCAGCATGTATTTCCACCCACAGGAATGGTACCGGTAGAAAAAGAACACATCGAAAATGCTTAGGGTACCAACCAGCTTGACTCTCCCTCCCTCCACCTTAAACCTTCAGCCTCCTCATCCCCTAGATCTGTGATCGTCCTACTCCGTGGCAGCTCTTGTCTCCTGATGGGGTCCCCCTTCTTTTGTTTTTTTTTTTTCCTTAGGCTCTTTGGTACAAGGCAAGGGTTCGGTGTACACTGCTCAATCTGACGTCCAGGTTCCCGAGAACGAGTGTGAGTTGGGCAGAGCCCTGGAGGGTTAGGGCGGGGGTCGGAGGGCGTGTACTCTAGCTTGTGGTTTGGGGGCTCCATCTTTCTCCCGTTTTGCTCCCGTCTGCAGCCATCAAATTGACCTGCACCTACTCTGGCTTCTCCTCTCCCCGAGTGGAGTGGAAGTTCGTCCAAGGCAGCACAACTGCACTTGTGTGTTATAACAGCCAGATCACAGGTAAGTTGTCGAAGTCACTAAGAACAGCCGAGTAATCGACACTGCCCAGCCTGGATTCCAGAGGTGGGGACACACCCTGGAGCTCTGAGTACCTCCCTTCAGTGGAGGATGAAGAATGTGTCTTTCGGGCCTTGCTCCCCAGTTGACCCTGTCTCTTCAACCTCTGCTCCCATCTCCTGGTAGCTCCCTATGCGGACCGAGTCACCTTCTCATCCAGTGGCATCACGTTCAGTTCTGTGACCCGGAAGGACAATGGAGAGTATACTTGCATGGTCTCCGAGGAAGGTGGCCAGAACTACGGGGAGGTCAGCATCCACCTCACTGTGCTTGGTACGTGCCACGTAGTCTCATGTAGGCTTAAAGCTAGTGGCTTCCCTGAACCTGATAGCAGGTGAGGATAGAGAGGTGAGCCCCCTGGTTTGATAGGACCTAAGGGCATGCGGGTGGTGCCTCTGATTGGTTGAGACTATCATTCTGGTTTCTTACCTACACGTGTGTACTCTTGCCCCTTGTATTCATCATCTTCTTTTTACCGTCTCCCCCCCCCCCCCCCAGTACCTCCATCCAAGCCGACGATCAGTGTCCCCTCCTCTGTCACCATTGGGAACAGGGCAGTGCTGACCTGCTCAGAGCATGATGGTTCCCCACCCTCTGAATATTCCTGGTTCAAGGACGGGATATCCATGCTTACAGCAGATGCCAAGAAAACCCGGGCCTTCATGAATTCTTCATTCACTATTGATCCAAAGTCGGGGGATCTGGTATGAAAGGGGAGAGGTGAAAGATGGGGGGTGGGGGCCAGTCATAAGACCCCTGAGAGTGGGAAGAAACATCAGGGCTCTCTTAAGGTCAGAGAACTAATAGGGCGGGTGCCTGATTTATTTGAGCAAGAAGCCAGTTTGTTCTCTTCCCTCTAGATCTTTGACCCCGTGACAGCCTTTGATAGTGGTGAATACTACTGCCAGGCCCAGAATGGATATGGGACAGCCATGAGGTCAGAGGCTGCACACATGGATGCTGGTGAGTAAGGATGTGGCTGGGGCCTGAGATTAGAGCTTGGGGTGTGGTCAGAGCCTGGGTTTCATGGGCTCATGACAGCATTGTCCTCGGCACCATAGCCGCACATCAAGGCGAGTGACCTCCCCTTTGTGTTCCACAGTGGAGCTGAATGTGGGGGGCATCGTGGCAGCTGTCCTGGTAACACTGATTCTCCTTGGACTCTTGATTTTTGGCGTCTGGTTTGCCTATAGCCGTGGATACTTTGAAAGTGAGTATTTCCCTTGGAAGCTTGTTGGTTTGTGATAGCCCAGGCTGGTCTGAAGCTTTTCCCTCCCAACTCACAGTGATCCTCCTGCCTCAGCCTTCCAAGTGCTGAGAGTATAGGCATGTACTACTGTACCCAGCAGTATAGTATGTTCCTTTATCCTTGCGTGGTCTGTGGGTGCTGTCCCAGTATGGACTTGATGCCATTTTCTATGTGCCTGCATCGTCTTCCAGGGGAGCATGGTAATTTGGTCTAGCTCCTATGAAGAATTCTTATGCTATGCACTATGCTGTGTTATTCTGATAGTAATCATGATTGTAGCCAGTCTTTGCTACTTTCCCCTAACAATAGATAGGAGAGAAACAAAGTAGAAAAAAAAAATCTTCCAATCTAATTTCTTTCCAAATCCCCACCCCCCCACTCCTGTTTGATCAACAGCCAGCTGCCCTGCCTCTTGGGGCCCTAGCATCTGTATACCCTCTAAAAAGTTCCCAGAATTCCAAATGTCAAAACTGATCTGCAGCTGGCAAAACCGCACCTCTATCAGAGCACGAGGCAAATCATAATCAGCTGCTTCAGCCTCATGTCTTCACATCTGTGATTAAAACAAAAGCATATTCTTATGTCTGTGTTTTGTAAAGAAAGTGAAATTCCAGAATTGTCAGTACACTTTTTTTGTTTTTTCTTTTTCAGGAACAAAGAAAGGGTGAGCATGGTGCTGTCCCAGGGTTCTTTCATAAGATCGTGGATGTGTGTGGTTTGGAGCTGAGCTGAGCCCTGGGGGTGGGAATAGGGGTGGGGTGGAAGTAGCTGTTTTGGAGAGGATGACAGCCTAGACTTCTGTTCTTGTCTCCTGAACTTTTCCTTCCTTCTAAACACTCACTTTTTCTGCAAAGTATGCCTCCATTCTGGCCCTGATAGTGCACAGATACATCAATTACTCGGGCCTGAGTGTCCCCCATTTCTGGTTTGCCCACAGGACTGCACCGGGTAAGAAGGTCATTTACAGCCAGCCCAGTACTCGAAGTGAGGTGAGTGTACCTGCCCCGAGGAGGGGAGGCCTTGTGCTTCAAGTGGCCGTTTCTAGCCTCTTTGCGTGTTTGTGAGCAAAACGAGACTGTGAAGTTGACTGGATGTTTTATTTCCCAGGGGGAATTCAAACAGACCTCGTCGTTCCTGGTGTGACCTGCTGCGGCTCCTCCGTTGTCCATTTGCCTTACTCAGGTGCTACAGGTTCCAGCCCCCTGCTGGCTGTAGCTGCACAGGATGCCTTCAATGTCTTCTAGGTCCCACAGGACCCCTTGCTTTTATTCTAGCTAGGGTATAAATTTAAAAACATCATCTACTTCCCCCTCCTCTTTCCCACCCTCCCTCCTTTCCTTACCACCATTGGGTGGCCCGAGACTAATTACAAAGTTTTCGTTCCCCATTCCTATGTGGGATTGGGCAAGAGTCCTAGACTAGACAGTAATAGTGGCTGGGCTGACAGGAACCCAAACCAATACCTGGCTGTAAAGGCCTCTGAATAAGGACTTTAAGCCTAGCTCCCTGCTTTCTCCTCCCCGGATGGGGTGCCAGCTACTCTAGAGGGGGAGCTGCAGAAAGGAGGGGCTGAGGATGGTGACCTCAGGTCTCTAGTCTTCGGAGCCTCTCTTCTGTCTCCACAAAATGTGCCACTGGGATTCTCCTGGATTCAAAGTAAACTGACATGGTGTCCGTACGAGGTGGGAGAGCTCTGTTAGCTCCCAAGAGACTTGGAGTAAGAAAGATTTAAAGTGATCTAAAGAAAAGGCTGGAACTGGTGGCCATTAGTCACTCTTCATTTGGCTGGAACTACCGCATGGACCCTTTGAAGATATGTGTGGATGGAGAAGATACGAGCTTTATAGTCTTGGCTCTTTGGTGGCCTCGTGTGTGTGTGTGTGTGTGTGTGTGTGTGTGTGTGTGTGTGTGTGTGTGTGTGTGTGTGTGTGAGAGAGAGAGAGAGAGTTGTAAATTGATATTGTTATATAGAAGGGCTTTCTAGCTCTTTGGCAAGGTTGTGTTTCTGTGTGTTTATATTTGACAGATGTTGCTGGAAATAAAAACTTCATTTGACAGACTTCTTTTTTGTTGAACATGGAATATTTTAGGGATTGTGAGCTACTTTGTATAAACAAGAAAAGACACAAAAGTTCTGCTTCCCAGCAACCCATGGCTGATTCCCAGGACTATATTCTTAACTCAAGGCAAAGCTTCCGGGCATCAGAGCTGTTCCGTAGCCTCCTGCTGCTGCGTGGGCGAGGAAGGTGCTGCTGTGCTGGAGGGGGATTTCGTGAAGTGGGCGGAGGAAGTGTCTGTGCACTCTCCTGCCTGGCCTTCATGGTGGACCTCCCCAAGTCGTCCTCTAAGGGAGAGTTCCTCCATCATCAAATGTTTGAGAAAGCAGCAATTAGCAAGATAGGTCTGATGGTCATTGCTCTCTTACCATTTGGGCCCTTCTATAGAGAAGAAGAATAATGAACGAGGCTCTCATAACTACGCTGCGCTTCAGACGTCTCAAACTTCAACCAACTCGGCTGTTTTTTATTTTGGCAGGATCTGTGAAGTAAGGACCGATTGGTTGGAAAAGGGGTTCGGTTGGGAATGAAGTGACAGTTTTCCTCAGGGTGCATGGGGACAGTTTAATTAAACTATTCCATTCCATACTTGGAATTTTTTTTATGTTTTTTTTTTTGTTGTTGTTGTTTTTACTTTCGAGACAGGGTTGATTTTCTTGGTTTTAAGACAGCTACAGGGCTGGCGAGATGGCTCAGTGGATAAGAGCACTGACTGCTCTTCCAAAGGTCCTGAGTTCAAATCCCAGCAACCACATGGCGGCTCACAACCACCCATAATGAGATCTGACACCCTCTTCTGGTACGTCTGAAGACAGCTACAGTGTATTAATGTATAATAATAAATAAATCTTTAAAAAAAAAAAAAAAGACAGCTACAGCCGGGCAGGAGTGGCTCATGCCTTTAATCCCAGCACTTGAGAGGCAGAGGCAGGCAGATTTCTAAATTCGAGGCCAGCCTGGTCTACAGAGTGAGTTTTCCAGGACAGCCAGGGCTACACAGAGAAACCCTGTCTCAAAAAAAATCAAAAAAGTAAAAAGAAAAATAAAATTTAAAAAAGACAGCTACAATGTACTCATATACATAAAATAAATCTTTTAAAAAGAAAAACCAACCAACAACAAAATTCACTGGGGATCCATCTAAAATAATAGTAACATAATAAAGCCTGTCTAAGAAATAAGGGTTAGGGTATTTTCCTCTACGGTGGTCTTTTTTTTTTTTTTTTTTTCCCTTCGAGACAGGGTTTCTCTGTGTAGAACTCAGAAATCCGCCTGCCTCTGCCTCCCGAGTGCTGGGATTAAACACACCCGGCTTACGGTGGTCTTTTGATGGTCACTGACCGTCCTCTGATGAGACTGTAATAAACACAGCTGTCTTTGTGTTCTGTGTGTCTATTGAATTTATTTGCTGGAAAGCAGAAGCCAAAGAGTCTCTAACGAGGTATTTTCTTGTTCTGCTTTCGTGTGATGTCTGTTCTTGCAGGTGTGTGCTTGCATGTAGGTGCGACGAACGTGCAGGCCAGAGATCAGTGTTAGGTGGCTTCCTCAATAGTTTTCCACCTCTCTCAACTGAACCTAGAGATTACCAAATTTTGTATATTTTATAAACTCAAGCCCTGCAGGGGGCCAGCACACACACACACACACCCCGCTCCCCATGAGAAGCTCCAGCAGCTAGGCCCCGCCCCTGTCTTTCCTCATAGCCAGAAAGGATAAAACAGCTGTAACTGTAGTTCTAGACCCACAATGTGGGGCCGGTAATATGGCTAAGCCCCGCTCCCAGGCTTCTCTAACTGCTCCAAGGGTTGTTTTCTAATGGCTGTAATGGCCATTCCCAGCCTGAGGCAGGAGAATGGCCAGGCCCCACCCTATATGGAAAAAAAATTCCACCAATCCTGAGTTTGCCCTAAAGATCAGACCACACAATGCCTCCAATCCTAGGCCACTTTGGAAAGCCCGTCCCCAAAGGAGCCCATATAAACCCTGCGTTGGTGAACTCTCTATGATAAGCACAAGCTCTCTTAGCCCTACAAAGTCCCTTATGGGTAGTATTGCTTGGTGATCTTGCCTAGCAGAAAGTGGTTGGATCAAAGATGGCTGCCTTCCTCACAACATTTCTGCTTGCAAAATAATGAACCCTCCTAGCAGATAGCTGAGAGTTGCCACGACAACAGAAAGCACTATCTAAGCAGAGAAAGAGTGGAAGCTCAACTTACTACCAGAAGACATGATTATGACTTCCCCTTATTAGCCCACCCCCCCCTTTTTTTAAAAAAAAAAGATTTATTTTATTTATATGAGTATTCTGTCTTCAGACAAACCAGAAGAGGGCATCAGATCCCATTACAGATGGTTGTGAACCACCATGTGTTTGCTAGGAATTGAACACAGGACCTCTGGAAGAGCAGTCAGTGCTTTTAACCGCTGAGCCAGCTCTCCAGCTCCCCCTCCCCCCCCCTTTTTTTGAAGGATTAATATGTTCTCCAAGCTGACTTTGAACTCACTGTAGCTGAAGATGATCTTGAATTCTTGATCTGCCTACCTCTGCCTCCTAAATTCTGTCAGAACAAGTGTATGACAACACAGGGCTTTCTCTCCTTTTTTCTCTTTCCTTTCTCTCTTACCATCTTTTCCTTTTTTCTCCTCCCATCCCATCCCCTGCCTTCCCCTCCCCTCCTCTCCCCTTCACTTCTCTTTTCTTTCACACTGGGTCTCACTGTGTGACTTTGGCTGACCTGGAACTGAATTGGCTAGTGGATCAGTTTTTGCAAACCTCCTTCCTCTTTCTGTTCCGAACACTTCTTGCTAGAATACAAGGCGTGCACCATAACTTCTTCTCTTTTCTTTTACTCGGTTTTAAAACTTCCTGACAAAAACAAAACAAAACAAAACAAAAAAATTAGCTGGGTGTGGTGGTGCTTATGCCTTTAATCCCAGCACGCAAGAGGTGGAGGCAGGTGGAGAACGCAGTCTGGTCTCAAAACAAAAACCGAAAACAAAAAAAAATGCTTTTCTGACAGCTGCACCCCTAGGATGGGGTTGGGGAGATGGCTCCGTGGGTAAGAGTTTTTACTGAACAAGCACAAAGAGCTAAATTTGAATCCGGAACATCCACATGGAAGCCAAATGTGGTCTGTAATCCCAGCTCTAAGGAGGGCAGAGACAAAAGGATTCCTGGAGACTGGCTGTGAGCCTCAGTTTCAGTGAAGGACCCTGTCTCCAGGGAATAAGACAGAGTTTGACAGAGGAAGATGCCCAGTGTCCTCCCGCAGCCTCTGGGGTGGGCTTGGGCGCCCGCATCCATCACACACATTTTCATACACTCTTCCCACACACAAGAAACAAAAGCTGGTAGAGAGGTAGATCAAAACACTCATAAATACAATAAAAATAAATAGATCTTTTAAAAAATCTAAAATTAACAAATTTCCCTGATTACTCCCTAAAGGTTAAGAACGTAACTCTTGAGTTTATCCCTTCCGTACCTGACCGATGAAAGTCTCCTTCACCATCCAACTGATATTCAGTCTTGTTATTGGTTCCATGACTCCAAGAGGAAAAAGGGCCTCATTTTGGGGAAATAGTGGCAATAACTTTTTTCCTCAACCCTTTGGGACACTTATTTTGTTTTTATGGAATAAAATGTTCCCATTCTAGATTTGAAAATATAAGATCAATTAAAATTTTAAGAATTGCCGGGTGTGGTGGCACATGCCTTTAATCCCAGCACTCGGGAGGCAGAGGCAGGCGGATTTCTGAGTTCGAGGTCTACAAAGTGAGTTCCAGGACAACCAGGGCTATACAGAGAAACCCTGTCTCAAAAACAACAACAAACAAACAAACAAACAATTATTATCATTTTGCCCTCTGGTGTATTAAATCAATATAAAAAAGGTTGGCATGGGAGGGAATAGAACCTGGCTAGTGGTGGCATCAGGTACTGGGACTGTGACCTCAATGGAAGAGTGGAGTCAAGTCCCTTGCTGGCCTCTCATATTACATTGTTTTTATGACATTAATTATATATAGTGGGTATTTGGCATGTGTAGTGATTCATCAGCCCCTTTCTGTCTTGTCTCCTCACATTGTCTGTTTCCTCTTCCCAAATAGTCCTCTGTCTGTTTCCATCTCTCTCTGCCCGAGCAAGTATGTGCGTGCGCACGTGAGTGAATGTGTGTGTGTGTGTGTGTGTGTGTGTGTGTGTGTGTGTGTTGAGTGAGAGAGAGAGAAATCGAAATCAATGAGTTTAATCAGGGCAACTTTCAGTGTCTCCTGATGTTTTAAAGGCTCCATAGACAAACATAAAGAGCGAGTGAAACTGAAATATTGTTGATAAAAGGGTAAAACCAGTGGCTGCTGTTCTAAAGGCCAGTTCACTTACTCTCTCTGCCAGAAACGTAGACACACCTGCACACACACACACCTGCACACACACACACACACACACCTGCACACACACACACACACACACCTGCACACACACACACACTGTCTTTTTATAATCCTTTTTTTTTTTTTTTTTTTTTTTTTGGTTTTTTCAAGACAGGGTTTCTCTGTATAGTCCTGGCTGTCCTGGCACTCACTTTGTAGACCAAGCTGGCCTCGAACTTAGAAATCCACCTGCCTCTGCCTCCCAAGTGCTGGGATTAAAGACGTGTGCCACCACTGCCCGGCTATAATCCTTTTTAAAAATTTTTAAATCCCTTTTGCTAAAACAGGGACTTGAGCAGGTTGGTGGTGGCACATATGTTTAATCCCAGCACTTAGGTAACAGAGGCAGGAGGATTTCTGTGAGTTCTAGGCCATCCTTGTCTACAGAGTGAGTTCCAGGACTTCCAAGGCTACACAGAGAAACTCTATCTTGACACACACACAAAAAAAAAAAAAAAAAAAAAGAAAGAAAGAAAAAGAAAAAAACAAAAACAAAAAAACCCTGACAATAAAACAAGACCACACGAGCCGGGCGTGGTGCACACCTTTAATCCCAGCACTTGGGAGGCAGAGGCAGGCAAATTTCTGAGTTCCAGGCCAGCCTGGTCTACAAAGTGAGTTCCAGGACAGCCAGGACTACACAGAGAAACCCTGTCTCGAAAAAACAAACAAACAAAAAAACCCCCCAAACCAAAAAACAAACAAACCCCAAGACCACAATACAACACAACAAGAACTAAAAAAGGCTCTTGCCCTCTTGTGATGTAGCCCAGCTGGGGTTTCTGGTGTGGACCACCACACCTGGCAGGAGCTTCTTGTTTGACGAACCTCATGAAGTGGAAATATGGACCCTAAGCACTTTGGGCTAAGATTCAGTATAGAAATGAGGATCAGGAGGTAAGAATCAACTGGCTCACCTGCCCTTAATCCGAAGTCTCTCAGTTAGCAAGCTAGTCTTCCCTTCTTTGCCAACAATGTGTGGAATGTACCTGGTTCCTCATACAAGAGGAAAAACTCCAAGGGCAGGATGTCTCCATGGTATTTGCAAGGAGCTGTTATCTTACATGGAAAAATCAACTCACGCCATAAGTAGATATTTTGCTTGTTTTTCTTGTTTGCATATTTATTTATTTATTTATTTATTTATTTATTTATTTATTTATTTATTTATTATTTTTGATGCAAGGTCTCACTGGTTATATAGTTCAGACTGACCTGGAATTCACTGTGTAGTCCAGGCTGGCCTCAGAGTCACAGAACTCTGACTGGTCCAGCCTCTCAAGGTCTGGAATAAAAGGTGTGTGTTGTACATGCCTGACTCCATAATGAGGGCTTTTAGCTCAGTTTGGTTTAACTTAGCTTTGTTTCTTTTCTTTTTTTTTGAGCCAGTATCTCTCACTCTAGCTCACAGTAGCCCGAGAGTGCTGAGACAAGAGGCAGGCACCACCACACCCAGGTATTAAAAATAGCATTCATATGACTAACAAAAACTTCCAGACCTCAGACCACTCCGATAGCCTATAAAGTGCTGTTCATTTCTGTCTGTGGCCTGGATCTTTTACCATCAGTCCCATCCTCTCTTTTTCCAGGATTCCTCCTTCCAATTAGAGCTTTGGTGTGAACGCTTATACTCCCTACGTTTTTATTTCTATAATCATTGGGGTAAAAGTTTCCGTATGTCTGACATTACTTTTTGTTTGCTGGTTTATATAGGGTTTCAGGTATTCCAGGCTGGCTTCCAACTCCCTATATAACCAAGGCTGGCTTCTACCTGTACCTCCTTGCTCCACCTTCTGAGGGCCAGGATTACAGGAATCTGCCGTCCCACTGGATTTACGCAGTGCTGGCGACCCAAGTTGGGGCTTCAGGCATACTAGGCAAGTACTGAGTCATACCCCCAGTCCAGATATCACTAGTTATTTGAAATTTCTTCAAATTTAAGATGGAAGCCACGCTAAACACGCTAAAATTTTTAGTTAAGTTTTAGTGCAATTAATGCGATGCCACCAGGTGGCGCTAGACATCCCTGGCTCGGTACTTCTAAACTGTGATGTTAGCTACCTGCAGGATTTGCTGGAGATAACTTTGCATGAAGAATTAAAAATAGCTTGGCTTATCTGATTGGCAGGGACTCAGAAACTTGACAGCAGACTCAACTGGCAAGGTTATGAGAAACAAGCACTCTTATATAGTTTTGGAAGGAACACAAAAATGTATAACTCTGGAAGAGAACAGTTTGGCAATATTGTAGCAAATCTACATATGATTCAGCCTGTGACCTGGCACCCCATGCCATTTACCCTGCAGACATATCTCTAACAATATGAATATACGTATTCGCAAAAGTATTTGATTGCAACATAATTGCATCATGCTAGAAACTATTTAAAAAGTTCAAAACTCAGGATATTGGCTTAATAAACACTGTAAAAAAAAAAAAGACAAGGATAATCTATACAAACAAATTGGAAATGTTTCCTTTCTTCCTGCCTTCCCCTGATCTCCTTTATTTTATCTTACTTTTCTTTTAGACAGTGTCTCACTTGGTAGCCCAGTCCTGGGGCTGGCCCTACCACGAGCTGTTTCTTCAAGACCTTTTAGAGATAAGACGTGATAGGTCCTCTTCTGAGGGAACCAGCCTCCAGTACCCAACTGACCGCAAGCAGGGTGACTCATTCCTGAGTCAACCATCAGAAACCTGTGACTCCAGCCTTTGAGACTCTTCACTCTTGCTCCCTCCGTCAATGAGCCGCTCTGCATGGTCTGCTGTTGGCTTCCCCAGGAGCCCTCCAGAGCTTTCCAAGGGGAACACTGATGATCTCTTGGTTGGCACCTCTCAGTGTCACCTGGGACATCTGTCATCAAGTTGATTTCCAGGGTTGACTCAGCTGGGCTGGTTGGCTAGGCAGGCATCCCTCTCCTCCGTCATTTCTTTGTTCTTTCCTCTCGAAGCCCAACGATCTCCACTGACTTGGGAGAGTATCCCATTAACTGCCCTCTCTTGCTAGAACCTTCAAACAAGCTCTTGACAAGAAGTCCCTTCCAAAGGAAGGATTAGGATTCTGGGGTTGTTCCTAAAGCGTGAGCTTTCTAGGTCATCTGCATATGGTGGGCTTTCAGGTGTATGTTCTGTCTGCTACCAGTGGGAAGGCAGGTTTGGGCTGAAGGATCAGTTCCTTTCATATGCTAATTCCTAGCCTTGGTGTAAAACCTTTCAGACCTCACTCCCTACCCCTTTCTCTCTTCTCAAAGAGAGCCCAGCCTGAGCTTCTAATCAGCACTCCTGCCTGTCTCTCACCTGCCCCAGATGCACAGGGTCTTAGAAAGTGCTAGAACTCACAGGAGATAGAAAGGTATACAGGAAAGGAAAGGAAAGGAAAGGAAAGGAAAGGAAAGGAAAGGAAAGGAAAGGAAAGGAAAGGAAAGGAAAGGAAAGGAAAGGAAAGGAAAGGAAAGGAAAGGAAAGGAAAGAAAGGAAAGGAAAGGAAAGGAAAGGAAAGGAAAGGAAAGGAAAGGAAAGGAAAGGAAAGGAAAGGAAAGGAAAGGAGGAGGAGGGGGAGGGGGAGGGGTGGGGGAGGGAGAGAGAGAGGGGGAGGGAGAGGGAGAGGGAGAGGGAGAGGGAGAGGGAGAGGGAGAGGGAGAGGGAGAGGGAGAGGGAGAGGGAGAGGGAGAGGGAGAGGGAAAAGGAAGGGAAGGAAGTTGGGACTCTTCATGGGTGGTCTTTCATGGTAAGAATAGGACTTTTAGCCGGGCCGCGGTGGCGCTCGCCTTTAATCCCAGCACTCGGGAGGCAGAGGCAGGCGGATTTCTGAGTTCGAGGCCAGCCTGGTCTACAGAGTGAGTTCCAGGACAGCCAGGGTTACACAGAGAAACCCTGTCTCAAAAAAAAGAAAAGAATAGGACTTTTTAAATTTTTATTTTATTTCTTTATTTTCCAAGATAGGGTTTCTCTGTGTAGCCCTGACTGCCCTGGAACTCGCTAGATGAGGCTGACCTTGAACCCAGAGATCCACCTACCTCTGCCTCCAGGTTGCAACTCCACCACCTGGCAGGAAGAAGACTTTAATGATGTGCTTCCTTTGAGCGACCCACCATCCTATAAGGAGCACTAGCAAACTCACTGCTTCACTAGACTAGACTCCTTTCTTTGTTCTGTCAGTTTATCTAGCCAGAGTGAATAGTGTTTCTTTAATATCCTTTTAGTAACTGTCATAAAATGGTATTGGTCATACTTAAGCTATGACATATTAATGGGTATTGGACCATGTGACTAGGCCGTCTGGGTTTGTGAATTGATCCTGTCTAGGTGAAAAAATGGACTCAACAACAACAACAACAACAAAATTTTTAAAAAAGATTTATTTATTTTATGTACGTGAGTACATTGTAGCTGTACAGATGGTTGTGAGCCTTCATGTGGTTGTTGGGAAATGAATTTTTAGGACCTATGCTTGCTCTGGTCAACCCCACTCACTCAGGTCAACTCTGCTTGCTCAGTCCCTGCTTGCTCTGACCCAAAGATTTATTTATTATTATACATAAGTACACTGTAGTTGACTTCACATGCACCAGAAGAGGGCGTCAGATCTCATTATGGGTGGTTGGTTGTGAGCCACCATGTGGTTGCTGGGATTTGAACTCAGGACCTTTGGAAAACCAGTCAGTGCTCTTACCTGCTGAGCCATCTTGCTAGCCCACCCCTGCCCTAAATTTTAAAAGACAATACCTTATACTGTAGCCTAGGCTGGCCTGAAACTCATGTTGTAGCCTAGGCTAGCCTCAAAATCATAGTAATCCTACCTTAACCTCTTTCCCAATAGCAGGGATTATAGGCATGAGACACCACACCTGGTTTACATATCAGGTTTAGGAAATACTGGTGTTGGAGCATAGTGTTTCCAACAGAGGTGCCTCACTGTCTGGGAGCTACAGTAAAAGCATTTTCCTTGAACTCGAATATTAGTATTTCATTCAAGAGACAGTGTTCAGGTTTTGGAAAAGACAGTCCAGAGTATTAGATTTTAATACAAAAAAGGAGTAGAGAAGCAGCAAGTTGTGTGTGTGTGTGTGTGTGTGTGTGTGTGTGTGTGTGTTGGAGATCAAAAGTTCTTGAAAGCCAGATGTTCTGAGCCATATCTCCATTTCTCAAATAATCGCTCCATGAGATTGCTCCAGGACCTGTCTTTATTACCAGGCTTTGATTCGAATAAACAGTCAGGTTTCTTGGCAGCATTGAGACTTTGCAGGCAGGCATTTTATGGCATCATCTAGGGCCAGCCCAGGGACATGCCTTAACTTGCTAGAAGCTACATAAGAGTCTGGTCAATAAGTCTTTTGTGTGTGCCTGTGCACGTAGAGGTTATCCTCTGGTGGCATTGCTCAGGAACTGTTTGCGTTGTATTTTGAGACAGGGTCTCTCACTGGGGCCTAGAATACAAGGATTATATTAGGCTGGCCAGCCAGTGAGCCCTAGGGGATCACAGGGCTCCTCTTCTCCCATGCTGGGATTGCAAACATAATCATGTCCGGTTTTGTTTTTGTTTTTAACCTAGATTCTGGGGATTAGCCTGGGGTCCCTAAGCACTTTACAGATTTAACTGTTTCCCCACGTAGTCTTTATCACCGCATTTCTTGGTAGTCAGGCAGTGCTGTCTCGACGACTTAAAACAAATGAATAACTTGTATCACAACAGCTGAAAATACACAAGATGTCTTGGGAAGAATTTTCTTTCTTTTCTTCTCCTTCCTTCCTTCTCTCCTTCCTTCCTGTGTGTGTTGTTTTGAGAAAGGGTCTCACATACCTCAGGCTGATCCCAAATACTCTACATAGCTGAGAATAATCATGTACTTCTGATCCTCCTGTGTCGACCTCCCAATTGGGACTGTAGTGCTAATTCACTACTTCCTGTTTTGTGTGTGGCTGGGGATCAAGCCCAAGGCTTTGCATAAAACACATGGGCTAGCACTCTATCAATGGAGCTACATCTTCAGCTCTTCTGGGAAGCACCCACACAAGTTGTTCGCCATCCAGATCTAGGGAAATGGGGCTGGGAGGAGGCTGGTGTGAAACATTAAGTGCAGAACTGCCGGTTGTGGTGGGGAGATGTAGCCTAGTTCTGATGTCATAGCCTGAGGAGTTTACTGCTTAGGGACCTAACTCAGGTAAAGGCGGATCCTTGGCTACAGTGCAGACAAGAGTTCCAGGGCAAGTCAGAGTGGAAAGAGTCATAGAGTTTGTTAAGTAGAGATAAGAGATGGTACATACTTCAGATTGAAGCGTGGGTATTTAAAGGGACGCACGCAGGAAAAAGACAGTACACACCCAAGTATGGGTGTGGGTTTTCAAGAGAAAGTCTTCATAATGACTTTTTAAGTTACGCTGCTCAAAGGATGCAATTAGCAAGGTTTAAAGATGAAGTAAACTTTTAAAATCAAGTGAGGAGCAGAAGAGCTGGCTCAGCGTTAAGAACACTCCTTGTTCTTAAAGAAGACCCAGGTTCTATTACGAGCACCCAAATGGATGCTCACCACTGCCCATAATTAAAATTTGTTCACAATTCTAGTTCCAAGGGATCTCATGGCCTCTCGGAGTGTCAGGCACACATGTGGTACATAGATACACATGTAGGCAAATACCCATACACATAAAATAAATGACTCAAGAAAGAAAGAAAGAAAGAGAGAGAGAGAGAGAGAAAGAAGGAAGGAAAGAAAGAAAAAGAAAGGAAGGAAGGAAGAAAGAAAGAAAGAGAGAAAGAAAGAAGGAAGGAAAGAAAGAAAAAGAAAGAAAGAAAGAAAGGAAGGAAGGAAGGAAGGAAGGAAGGAAAGAAAGAAAAAGAAAGGAAGGAAGAAAGAAAGAAAGAAAGAGAGAGAGAGAAAGAAAGAAGGAAGGAAAGAAAGAAAAAGAAAGAAAGGAAGGAAGGAAGGAAGGAAGAAAGAAAGAAAGAAAGAAAGAAAGAAAGAAAGAAAGAAAGAAAGAAAGAAAGAAAGAACGAACGAACGAACTGCGGTGGGGATTTAGCTCAGTGGTAGAGCGCTTGCCTAGCAAGTGCAAGGCCCCGTGTTCGGTCCTCAGCTCCAGTTAAAAAAAAAAAAAAAAAAAAAAAAACCAACCCCACAAAACAGAAGTTGGTGAATAACAGAAGCGCTGTTTCATGAGGTACATTGTTCAGATTCAGGATGAGGAAGAAGTGCCAATAGTAATCCTATTAAATTATTGAACTCAAAGTCACCAACACGCTGGCCTTTGAGGCAAGCTTGTCGTTTTTAATATCCTTGCTTGAGCTGTCTAGCTGACGAAAAACATTAGCTTCTTATGCTTTAGAATTGATATGTCTTCCCAGTGAGACATCACTCTGCCCATTTAGAGATCAATAAAGGAAAAAAGTTTTTTAATAACAGCAGGTTCTGGCTAATGTACAAAAAGAAACCATTCTGGAATTTAAAAAACAACAACAACAACAAAAAAAAACCAGTCTATATAGGTCTTGGGCTTTATATAGTTGCATGTTATGTCTGCTATCCTTAAATCTCTTTCAGGTCCTGGTTTGTCCCAGATCCCATTTGAACAATTTAAATGGAAAAGAAGACATTTTTAGATTTTTTTTTTTTTGAGACAGGGTTTTTTCATGAAGCCTTGTCTGTCCCGGAATTCACTCTGTAGACCATGATAGCCTTGAACTCACGGAGATCCACCTGCCTCGGCCTCCCAAGTGCTGGGATTATAAGCACTTATACCTGGTCTAGGTTTGTTTTTCCTTTTTTGCCACAGTGATCCTCAGGCCTTTGATGAGATCAGGAGATAAAAACTGGTCAGTTAGGGCAGGGACCCCAAAGCGGCTTCCAGATGTTCTTGCTGGAGGCCGAAGGAAGATGCAGGGAGAGAGCTCTGGCTTGTGTTACCTCCTACATGAGAGCCACAGCATAAAGGACATGGGGGACTATGTGAATAGAACTGGGGGGGGGGCACACTGGGCCACCTGGTGGGCCAAATGGATTGACCATCTCATACCTCACTCTAGTTTCTGTCCTTTAGAAAGCCCCAGACAGGCAGTTCCACAGTGCTAGTAAATAGTACTGAAGTTTTTAATAACACGAGATTCTCCTGTGTAAGTGTGTGAATGGTGGGAGCTGGGGAGACAGGATGGTTTAATGGTTAGGGATTAAAAACCACAAAGCTGAGACTAATCCTTTTCTAGCTTCAAGGTTGTTCTTCTTAAGGTTGTAAAACAGCCCCCCCCCCTTTCTCTCCTCCCTCCCTCTTTCTCTTCTTCTCTCTCTTTCCTGCTCCCTAAACATTATCTTATTTAGCTTAGACTAGGTTTTTTGTTTTTTGTTTTTTGTTTTTTGGTTTTTCGAGACAGGGTTTCTCTGTGTAGTCCTGGCTGTCCTGGAACTCACTCTGTAGACCAGGCTGGCCTTGAACTCAGAAATCCACCTGCCTCTGCCTCCAAAGTGCTGGGATTAAAGGCGTGCGCCACCACGCCCGGCTAGACTAGATTTTAAATTGCTATATAGCTTAGGAGGGTCTTCAACTCCTGATCCTCCTGCCTTCCTCCTTCTAAGTGGTGGAATCGGAGCTGTGTGATACTTTCTGGTTTGGGGCTGTGGTGCTAGCTCGTGAAACAGGATTCTTCTGGGTGCCTATAGCTTCCTTTGTACTAGAAGAGCTCTCCATCAAAGGGTGTGACCGAAGAACGACCAAGTCACTTGTAAAAGGAGTTACTGGCATTAACCATGCTATTTGTGTCCAAAGATGTCACCCATCAGTATTCATATGTCTCGCTGATGGTCACAGACAGGGTGGGGGAGGCATTTGCTTGCTGTCGGCCTCAGAAAGGGTAGTGTCGGTCTGGCTCTTGGCCTTTTGCAGGAGAGGAAGCTGACAGATGTACGATCTGACCCAGTCCCTACCCCGGAAGCAGATGGGTATTAACAATTCTTCATTCCTCTCTTCCTGCCTAGCAGCCTCGAGCAAAGGATGTAGACCTTGAGCTAAAACACAAATTCTTTTCTACCACAGTTTTTGACCACTCCTCTCCTTGGGGGAATGTGTCTTTGGGACCTGGGAGAGATGCAGGGGCAGCAGCAGCAGCAGCAGCAGCAGCAGCAGCAGCAGCAGCAGCAGCAGCAGCAGCATTCTGTCCCAGAGGAAGCATCCAGATGTGATTTTTCTGAACGCAAATTTGAGGGCCTTACTTCTCACAGTGCTTTCTGAGGCCTCCTCTAGTTTGTCTCTACAGTGGCCCAATGGGCAATTAATGAAAGCAAAAAGTTTAGGGTCCAGCCAAGCACCCCATTGATTTGGACATAGCATATGGGCGCTTGAGAGTTTCGTGTTTTTGTTTGTTTGTTTGCTTGTTTGTTTTGTTTTACTTTTAGATTCTAATGTATGTTTATCATGTGTCCTGGTTCTACCTGTTAGCTCAGGTGAAATAGCAAAGAGGGAGTCTTGGGCCTGAGCTGGGAAACCCTGGAAGTGGTGTGTGCTGGGGTACTGCGTGAGTGTGTGTGTGCTTGCCCGTGTGCATATGTGTGTGCATGTGTACAGGTGCGTTTCTGTGTGTGTGTGTACGTGTGTAAGGGCGTTACTGTTATTCTTCCAGTCACACGGTGCACCCAGTCTCGGCCAGTTCCACCAGCATTTCTGAGATCTTCATTCTACCACCTGAGAGTAGAACCCGGACAGACCGGTTCTGAGGTACAGAGGAGAGAGAGGTCTGAACCGGAAGGGAAGTTTACTCAATTCAGGCAAGGCAGCGCCCTGTGCGTTGCAGGGTGGGGCGGGGCACGGGAGGGTGGAGGCAGCCCTGCCTGCTAGGCAGGGCTGTTGGCTAATTATCTGTGGACGAGGAGAGAAAACAGAGAGAAGGGATTGTGCGAAGCCTTACTTAGGGCCTTTGAGATGGCTCAATGGGTCATGAGCACCCGAGACTGATCCTCAGAACCCAGAAGCAGGCAGGAGAGAGCGGACGCCACAAAGGTGGGCGGTGATCGTGGACACGCATGCGCACACAGGCATACCTTTTTAAACTTGATGTTGACGTTATGGAATGTGCTTAAGGAAGCTGCTGTAGAGAGGATCCCTCTCCTCCCCTCCCCGCTTAATATCTTGTGCTCTCTCCTTTTTTTTTTTCTTCTTCCCATACAGGGTTCACTATGTAGCTCTGCCTGGCTTTGAACTCACGGGGATCTCTGCCTCTGGAGTGTTGGGTTTATTTTGTTTTGAGGAAAGATTTTCTCTGGCTCAGGCCTTGAACTTGGTCTGTTGTAGAGGTTAGCCTTGAACTGTCTTTAAAAAAAAAAAAAGTAGCTGGGCGTGGTGGCGCACGCCTTTAATCTCTTTAATCCGGAGGCAGAGGCAGGTGGATTTCTGAGTTCGAGGCCAGCCTGGTCTACAGCGTGAGTTCCAGGGCAGTCAGGGCTATACAGAGAAACCCTGGTTCGAAAAACAAAAAAACAAAACAAAACAAACAAACAAACAAAAAAAGTGTCTGCGTGCATGCACTCACAAGTGTTCAAACACTCGGGGGAATTCTTACAAGGTATTAGAGGATCCACGACCTTTACTTAGGCTCTGGGGCTTGACCTAAGGTAGTCAAATTTTCTGAGCTTTACCCACTCACTCAGCCACCTAGCCAGCTCCTAAATGTCTGCAATTTAAACCACTTAGTTAGAGATGGCTCGCTCAGTGATTAAGAGCACTTGCTGTTCTTTGGAGTATTCTCCATCTGTTGTTACTGCAGTTCCAGGGGATCTGATGCCCTCTTCTGGCCTCTGCAGGCACTACATGTACAAGGTCCATGTCCATACTTGTAGGCAAAACATTCAGATATATAAAATTTAAAAGTGTTTAATGGATTTTAATGATCTGCATATGTGTGTCTGTGTGTTCCTACTGTTCTTTATAACAATATGGTAGTTTTAAAATTATTATACAGGGTGATGCATAAAGATTATACACCTTTAATCCCAGCACTCAGAAGGCAGGGGCAGGAGGGTCTCTGAGACTTTGAGACCAGCCTGGACAGCCAAGACTACACAAAGAAAGAAACTCTGACTTGAAAAAAACAAAACAAAACAAGACAAAAATCTTGCTAGGTTGTGCTGGCCTGCAGCAGTTTAGGGATCCGTGGTAGTTTAGCTTTCGGAATCACCCTGTGAACCTGAGTCCTACTTATCCGTAGTAAATGCAGAAAGAAGGCAAAGAATCACAATTAAATGGCATTTAAACTGAGAGTCCACTTTTTCCGGTGTTAATATTCAACAAAACAACAATGAAAAGTCCCCAGAACTACATCGCTAAACTTCACCCATCCCAACTCAAACAAAAAACCGGGGAATAGTGTACCTTTATCTTGAAGGTGTTAAGTTTTGGAGGGGACTCTGCTGGTGTTGAAGGTGTTAAGTTCTGGGGGGACTCTGCCTGTGAGCGGGCTAGTAAGTAGTCACAACCTATTTGGGACCCATTAGAACAGCTTGTGTCAGTGGCCATAAAATTGTTCACACCCTGAAATGCAGTGATGTCTCTCGTGGGAACAAGCCCCAAGGAGACAATTAAACAAAGCAAGGGACGTATGTAGATCCACGTGAAAGGCATTCATTGTAGCGTGATCCGTAAAGTAACGAGCTGGAAGGAAACCAAGCTCTGCACAATACGCAGATTGTTAAACCAGAATGTGGAGACCGATGGAGACTTATCCAGTTATTGAACAATAATTATGGAGAACACGTAGAAACATTAAAATATTTATGATTTGGGGGGTATATGATTATTAAATAAAAGGAGAATAACAGCTAGGTACGGTGGTGCCTGCTGGGGACCCCAGCACTCGGTAGAAGGGTGCAGAAAGATGAGTTGTTTTAGTTTGGACAATAGAGATAAACTATATATTTGTTTTCTCTTCTTTTTAAAAAAGTTTCTCTCTGGTTATTGAAACTTGATAATCAAAGACCAGAAAACTCTCTGCTGCCATTCTATACGAGGTTATGTGGGTATAGTAATCAGCACAGGTCTCAAGAGTTTTTGGAAAGAGTGGAGAGCCACATCTCCCAGAATAACTAATTATTTATTTTATGTATTTATGAATTATTTATTTTATGTTCACCGTTGCTCTCTTCAGAAACACCAGAAGAGGGCATCAGATCCCATTGTAGATGGTTGTGAGCCACCATGTGGTTGCTGGGGATTGAACTCAGGACCTTTGGAAGAGCAGTCAGTGCTCTTAACTGAAGAGCCATCTCTCCAGCACCAGAATACAGGCTTCTTGAGAACTTAGGTCTAAGTCCACTCTTTCTTCCAGGTTCTCTGGGTGCATCCAGCAGCAGTGTAATGAGTCCCAGTAATAGATTCCCCCACCTGGACACACTGAAGAAGCTCGGGGAAAATAAGTTGATCTAATAGCTGGCCAGGGGGCTAGAGACATGGCTCAGTGGTCATGAGCACTGGCTGCTCTTCCCAAGGACCAGGGTTCGATTTCCAGCATCTCTATAGCAGCTCACAACTATCTGTAACCTGTTACTGTAGCTCCAAGGGATCTGATGTCCTCTGGCCTCCATGGTTCACATATATGCATGAATGCAAAACACCCATACACATAAATAAATCACACACACACACACATATATATTATATAATATGACAGGAAAAAGCCCTAGGAAGTTGAGGTCAACTATGATGTTCATGGAGAAGGCCAGGCAGTGGTGATGAAAGACCCCACCATAAGGCTTAGCAAGCTAGCTGCAGTAACGCCATTTTGCAAGGCATGAAAAAGTACCAGAGCTGAGTTCTCAAAAGCCACAAGAAAGTTTAGTTAAAAAATAAGGCTGAACAAAACTAGGACAGGGGCCAAACAGGATATCTGTGGTCGAGCACCTGGGCCCCGGCTCAGGGCCAAAAACAGATGGTACTCAGATAAAGCGAAACTAGCAACAGTTTCTGGAAAGTCCCACCTCAGTTTCAAGTTCCCCAAAAGACCGAGAAAAACCCCAAGCCTTATTTAAACTAACCAATCAGCTCGCTTCTCGCTTCTGTAACCGCGCTTTTTGCCCCCCAGCCCAAGCCCTATAAAAAGGGTAAAAACTCCACACTCGGCGCGCCAGTCATCCGATAGACTGAGTCGCCCGGGTACCCGTGTTCCCAATAAAGCCTTTTGCCGTTTGCATCCGAGTCGTGGTCTCGCTGTTCCTTGGGAGGGTCTCCTCAGAGTAATTGACTACCCAGCTCGGGGGTCTTTCATTTGGGGGCTCGTCCGGGATCCGGAGACCCCCGCCCAGGGACCACCGACCCACCGTCGGGAGGTAAGCTGGCCAGCGATCGTTTTGTCTCCGTCTCTGTCTTTGTGCGTGTGTGTGTGCCGGCATCTAATCTTTGCGCCTGCGTCTGTATCTGTACTAGTTAGCTAACTAGATCTGTATCTGGCGGTTCCGTGGAAGAACTGATGAGTTCGTATTCCCGACCGCAGCCCTGGGAGACGTCTCAGAGGCATCAGGGGCCCGCTGGGTGGCCCAATCAGTAAGTCCGAGTCCTGATCGATTCGGGCTATTTGGAGCCCCTCCTTTGTCGGAGGGGTACGTGGTTCTTTTAGGAGACGAGAGGTCCAAGCCCTCGCCGCCTCCATCTGAATTTTTGCTTTCGGTTTTTCGCCGAAACCGCGCCGCGCGTCTTGTCTGTCTCAGTGTTGTTCTGTCATTTGTCTGTTCATTGTTGTTTTGGACCGTTTCTAAAAATATGGGACAGACTGTAACCACTCCTTTGAGCCTGACCCTTGAACACTGGGGAGACGTCCAGCGCATTGCGTCCAACCAGTCCGTGGACGTCAAGAAGAGACGCTGGGTCACCTTCTGCTCTGCCGAGTGGCCAACTTTCGATGTGGGGTGGCCACAAGATGGTACTTTTAATTTAGACATCATTTCACAGGTTAAATCTAAGGTGTTCTCTCCCGGTCCCCACGGACACCCGGATCAGGTCCCATACATTGTCACCTGGGAGGCTATTGCCTATGACCCCCCTCCGTGGGTCAAACCTTTTGTCTCTCCCAAACTCTCTCTCTCTCCAACCGCTCCCATCCTCCCATCCGGCCCTTCGACCCAACCTCCGCCCCGATCTGCCCTTTACCCTGCTCTTACCCCCTCTATAAAACCCAGACCTTCTAAACCTCAGGTTCTCTCCGATAACGGCGGACCTCTCATTGACCTTCTCACAGAAGACCCTCCGCCGTACGGAGAACAGGGACCGTCCTCCTCTGACGGAGATGGCGACAGAGAAGAGGCCACCTCCACTTCTGAGATTCCTGCCCCCTCTCCCATGGTGTCTCGCCTGCGGGGCAAAAGAGACCCCCCCGCGGCAGATTCCACCACCTCTCGGGCTTTCCCACTCCGTTTGGGGGGTAATGGTCAGTTGCAGTACTGGCCGTTTTCCTCCTCTGATCTATATAACTGGAAAAATAATAATCCTTCCTTTTCTGAAGATCCAGGTAAATTGACTGCCTTAATCGAGTCTGTTCTCATCACCCATCAGCCTACCTGGGATGACTGTCAGCAGTTGCTGGGGACTCTGCTGACAGGAGAGGAGAAGCAGCGGGTGCTCCTGGAGGCTAGAAAGGCAGTCCGGGGCGACGACGGGCGCCCCACCCAGTTGCCCAACGAGATCGAGGCCGCCTTTCCCCTCGAACGTCCCGACTGGGACTATACCACCCCTGGAGGTAGGAACCACCTAGTTCTCTATCGCCAGCTGCTCTTAGCGGGTCTCCAGAATGCGGGCCGGAGCCCCACCAATTTGGCCAAGGTAAAAGGGATAACTCAGGGACCCAATGAGTCTCCCTCGGCCTTTTTAGAGAGACTCAAAGAGGCCTATCGCAGGTACACTCCTTATGACCCTGAGGACCCTGGGCAAGAAACCAATGTATCCATGTCGTTCATCTGGCAGTCCGCTCCAGACATTGGTCGGAAGTTAGAGCGGTTAGAAGACTTAAAAAGCAAAACCTTAGGGGACTTAGTGAGAGAAGCCGAGAGGATCTTTAATAAACGAGAAACCCCGGAAGAAAGAGAAGAACGTATCAGGAGAGAAACAGAGGAAAAAGAAGAGCGCCGTAGGGCAGAGGATGAGCAGAGAGAAAAAGAAAGGGACCGCAGAAGACAAAGAAAAATGAGCAAGCTATTGGCCACTGTAGTTACTGGTCAGAGACAGGATAGACAGGGGGGAGAGCGAAGGAGGCCCCAACTCGATAAGGACCAATGCGCCTACTGCAAAGAAAAGGGACACTGGGCTAAGGATTGCCCAAAGAAGCCACGGGGGCCCCGAGGACCGAGGCCCCAGACCTCCCTCCTGACCCTAGATGACTAGGGAGGTCAGGGTCAGGAGCCCCCCCCTGAACCCAGGATAACCCTCACTGTCGGGGGGCAACCAGTCACCTTCCTGGTGGATACTGGGGCCCAACACTCCGTGCTGACCCAAAATCCTGGACCCCTAAGTGACAGGTCTGCCTGGGTCCAAGGGGCTACTGGAGGAAAGCGGTATCGCTGGACCACAGATCGCAAGGTACACCTGGCTACCGGTAAGGTCACTCACTCTTTCCTCCATGTGCCAGACTGCCCCTATCCTTTGCTAGGAAGAGACTTGTTGACTAAACTAAAGGCCCAGATCCACTTCGAGGGATCGGGAGCTCAGGTTGTGGGACCAAAAGGACAGCCCCTACAGGTACTGACCCTAAGCATAGAGGATGAGTATCGGCTACATGAGACCTCAACAGAGCCGGATGTTTCTCTAGGGTCCACCTGGCTTTCTGACTTTCCCCAGGCCTGGGCAGAAACCGGGGGCATGAGACTGGCAGTTCGCCAAGCGCCCCTGATTATACCTCTAAAGGCAACCTCCACCCCTGTGTCCATCAAACAATACCCCATGTCACACGAAGCCAGACTGGGGATCAAGCCCCACATACAGAGACTGTTGGACCAGGGAATATTGGTACCTTGCCAGTCCCCCTGGAACACACCCCTGCTGCCCGTTAAGAAACCAGGGACTAATGATTACAGGCCTGTCCAGGATCTGAGAGAAGTCAACAAGCGGGTGGAAGATATCCACCCCACCGTGCCCAATCCTTACAACCTCTTAAGTGGACTCCCTCCGTCCCACCAGTGGTACACTGTGCTCGATTTAAAAGATGCCTTTTTCTGCCTGAGACTCCACCCCACCAGTCAGCCTCTCTTCGCCTTTGAGTGGAGAGATCCAGAAATGGGAATCTCTGGGCAATTGACCTAGACCAGACTCCCACAGGGTTTCAAAAACAGTCCCACCCTGTTTAATGAGGCACTGCACAGAGACCTAGCAGACTTCCGGATCCAGCACCCAGACTTGATCCTGCTACAGTACGTGGATGACTTACTGCTGGCCGCTACTTCCGAACTAGACTGCCAACAAGGTACTCGGGCCCTACTACAAACCCTAGGGGACCTCGGATACCGGGCCTCGGCCAAGAAAGCCCAAATCTGCCAGAAACAGGTTAAATACCTGGGGTACCTTCTGAGGGAGGGTCAGAGATGGCTGACTGAGGCTAGAAAAGAGACTGTGATGGGGCAACCCGTTCCAAAGACTCCTCGACAACTTAGGGAGTTCCTAGGGACGGCAGGCTTCTGCCGCCTCTGGATCCCTGGGTTTGCGGAAATGGCGGCCCCCTTATACCCTCTCACCAAAACTGGGACTCTGTTTAATTGGGGCCCAGATCAGCAGAGGGCCTATCAAGAAATCAAACAGGCCCTCCTGACGGCCCCTGCCCTGGGATTGCCAGACTTGACCAAGCCCTTTGAACTCTTTGTCGATGAAAAGCAGGGCTACGCCAAAGGGGTCCTAACGCAGAAACTGGGACCTTGGCGCCGGCCTGTGGCCTACCTGTCCAAAAAGCTGGACCCAGTGGCAGCCGGGTGGCCCCCCTGCTTACGGATGGTAGCAGCCATTGCCATTCTGACAAAGGATGCAGGCAAACTAACGATGGGACAGCCGCTAGTCATTCTGGCCCCCCATGCGGTAGAAGCACTGGTCAAACAACCCCCTGACCGTTGGCTATCCAATGCCCGCATGACCCACTATCAGGCCATGCTCCTGGATACGGAACGGGTTCAGTTCGGACCGGTGGTGACCCTCAACCCGGCCACCTTGCTCCCCCTACCGGAAAAAGGAGCCCCCCATGACTGCCTCGAGATCTTGGCTGAGACACATGGAACCAGACCGGACCTCACGGACCAGCCCATCCCAGACGCCGACCACACCTGGTATACAGATGGAAGCAGCTTCCTACAAGAAGGACAGCGGAGAGCTGGAGCCGCGGTGACCACTGAGACCGAGGTAATCTGGGCAAGGGCACTGCCGGCTGGAACATCCGCCCAGCGAGCCAAACTGATAGCACTCACCCAAGCCTTAAAAATGGCAGAAGGTAAGAAGCTAAACGTTTACACTGATAGCCGCTATGCCTTCGCCACGGCCCATGTCCATGGAAAAATATATAGGAGGCGAGGGTTGCTGACCTCAGAAGGCAGAGAAATTAAAAACAAAAGCGAGATCTTGGCCTTGCTAAAAGCTCTCTTTCTGCCCAAAAGACTTAGTATAATTCATTGTCCAGGACATCAGAAAAGAGACAGTGCCGAAGCCAGAGGCAACCGTATGGCAGACCAGGCGGCCCGAGAGGCAGCCACAAAGACAGTTCCAGAAGCCTCTACACTCCTTATAGAGGACTCGACCCCGTACACGCCTGCCTATTTCCATTACACCGAAACAGATCTAAAAAGATTACGAGAACTGGGAGCCACCTATAACCAGATAAAAGGATATTGGGTCCTACAAGGCAAGCCGGTGATGCCCGATCAGTTTGTGTTTGAACTATTAGACTCCCTTCACAGACTCACCCATCTCAGCCCTCAAAAGATGAAGGCACTCCTTGACAGAGAAGAAAGCCCCTACTACATGTTAAACCGAGACAGAACTCTTCAGTATGTGGCGGAATCCTGCACAACTTGTGCTCAAGTGAATGCTAGTAAAGCCAAAATCGGGGCAGGGGTACGAGTACGCGGACATCGACCAGGTACCCATTGGGAAATTGACTTCACTGAAGTTAAACCAGGGCTGTACGGGTACAAGTACCTCCTGGTGTTCGTAGACACCTTCTCTGGCTGGGTGAAAGCCTTCCCAACTAAACGTGAAACTGCCAAGGTTGTAACCAAGAAGCTATTAGAAGAAATATTCCCAAGATTCGGGATGCCACAGGTATTGGGTTCCGATAATGGGCCTGCCTTCGTCTCCCAGGTAAGTCAGTCGGTGGCCGATTTACTGGGGATCGATTAGAAATTACATTGTGCTTATAGACCCCAGAGTTCAGGTCAGGTAAAAAGAATAAATAGAACCATCAAGGAGACTCTAACTAAATTAACGCTTGCAGCTGGCACTAGAGACTGGGTACTCCTACTCCCCTTAGCCCTCTACCGAGCCCGGAACACTCCGGGCCCCCATGGACTGACCCCGTATGAAATTCTGTATGGGGCACCCCCGCCCCTTGTCAATTTTCATGATCCTGAAATGTCAAAGTTAACTAATAGTCCCTCTCTCCAAGCTCACTTACAGGCCCTCCAAGCAGTACAACGAGAGGTCTGGAAGCCGCTGGCCGCTGCTTATCGGGACCAGCTAGATCAGCCAGTGATACCACACCCCTTCCGTGTCGGTGACGCCGTGTGGGTACGCCGGCACCAGACTAAGAACTTGGAACCTCGCTGGAAAGGACCCTACACCGTCCTGCTGACCACCCCCACCGCTCTCAAAGTTGACGGCATCTCTGCGTGGATACACGCCGCTCACGTAAAGGCGGCGACAACTCCTCCGGCCGGAGCAGCATGGAAGGTCCAGCGTTCTCAAAACCCCTTAAAGATAAGATTAACCCGTGGGGCCCCCTAATAGTTATGGGGATCTTGGTGAGGGCAGGAGCCTCGGTACAACGTGACAGCCCTCACCAGGTCTTCAATGTCACTTGGAGAGTTACCAACCTAATGACAGGACAAACAGCTAACGCTACCTCCCTCCTGGGGACGATGACAGACACCTTCCCTAAACTATATTTTGACTTGTGTGATTTAGTTGGAGACAACTGGGATGACCCGGAACCCGATATTGGAGATGGTTGCCGCTCTCCGGGGGGAAGAAAAAGGACAAGACTATATGATTTCTATGTTTGCCCCGGCCATACTGTGCTAACAGGGTGTGGAGGGCCGAGAGAGGGCTACTGCGGCAAATGGGGATGTGAGACCACTGGACAGGCATACTGGAAGCCATCATCATCATGGGACCTAATTTCCCTTAAGCGAGGAAACACTCCTAAGGGTCAGGGCCCCTGTTATGATTCCTCAGTGGTCTCCAGTAGCGTCCAGGGGGCCACACCGGGGGGTCGATGCAACCCCCTAGTCCTAGAATTCACTGACGCAGGTAAAAAGGCCAGCTGGGATGCCCCCAAAGTTTGGGGACTAAGACTCTACCGATCCACAGGGGCCGACCCGGTGACCCGGTTCTCTTTGACCCGCCAGGTCCTCAATGTAGGACCCCGCGTCCCCATTGGGCCTAATCCCGTGATCACTGACCAGCTACCCCCATCCCAACCCGTGCAGATCATGCTCCCCAGGCCTCCTCATCCTCCTCCTTCAGGCACGGTCTCTATGGTGCCTGGGGCTCCCCCGCCTTCTCAACAACCTGGGACGGGGGACAGGCTGCTAAACCTAGTAGAAGGAGCCTACCAAGCACTCAACCTCACCAGTCCCGACAGAACCCAAGAGTGCTGGCTGTGTCTGGTATCGGGACCCCCCTACTACGAAGGGGTTGCCGTCCTAGGTACCTACTCCAACCATACCTCTGCCCCAGCTAACTGCTCCGTGGCCTCCCAACACAAGCTGACCCTGTCCGAAGTGACCGGACAGGGACTCTGCGTAGGAGCAGTTCCCAAAACCCATCAGGCCCTGTGTAATACCACCCAAAAGACGAGCGACGGGTCCTACTATCTGGCTGCTCCCGCCGGGACCATCTGGGCTTGCAACACCGGGCTCACTCCCTGCCTATCTACCACTGTACTCAACCTCACCACCGATTACTGTGTCCTGGTTGAGCTCTGGCCAAAGGTGACCTACCACTCCCCTGGTTATGTTTATGGCCAGTTTGAGAGAAAAACCAAATATAAAAGAGAGCCGGTGTCATTAACTCTGGCCCTGCTGTTGGGAGGACTTACTATGGGCGGCATAGCTGCAGGAGTAGAAACAGGGACTACAGCCCTAGTGGCCACCAAACAATTCGAGCAGCTCCAGGCAGCCATACATACAGACCTTGGGGCCTTAGAAAAATCAGTCAGTGCCCTAGAAAAGTCTCTGACCTCGTTGTCTGAAGTGGTCCTACAGAACCGGAGAGGATTAGATCTGCTGTTCCTAAAAGAAGGAGGATTATGTGCTGCTCTAAAAGAAGAATGCTGTTTCTATGCAGACCACACTGGCGTAGTAAGGGATAGCATGGCTAAGCTGAGAGAAAGGCTAAACCAGAGACAAAAATTGTTCGAATCAGGACAAGGGTGGTTTGAGGGACTGTTTAACAGGTCCCCATGGTTCACGACCCTGATATCCACCATTATGGGCCCTCTGATAGTACTTTTATTAATCCTACTCCTCGGACCCTGCATTCTCAACCGCTTGGTCCAGTTTGTAAAAGACAGAATTTCGGTGGTGCAGGCCCTGGTTCTGACCCAACAGTATCACCAACTCAAATCAATAGATCCAGAAGAAGTGAAATCACGTGAATAAAAGATTTTATTCAGTTTCCAGAAAGAGGGGGGAATGAAAGACCCCACCATAAGGCTTAGCAAGCTAGCTGCAGTAACGCCATTTTGCAAGGCATGAAAAAGTACCAGAGCTGAGTTCTCAAAAGCCACAAGAAAGTTTAGTTAAAAAATAAGGCTGAACAAAACTAGGACAGGGGCCAAACAGGATATCTGTGGTCGAGCACCTGGGCCCCGGCTCAGGGCCAAAAACAGATGGTACTCAGATAAAGCGAAACTAGCAACAGTTTCTGGAAAGTCCCACCTCAGTTTCAAGTTCCCCAAAAGACCGAGAAAAACCCCAAGCCTTATTTAAACTAACCAATCAGCTCGCTTCTCGCTTCTGTAACCGCGCTTTTTGCCCCCCAGCCCAAGCCCTATAAAAAGGGTAAAAACTCCACACTCGGCGCGCCAGTCATCCGATAGACTGAGTCGCCCGGGTACCCGTGTTCCCAATAAAGCCTTTTGCCGTTTGCATCCGAGTCGTGGTCTCGCTGTTCCTTGGGAGGGTCTCCTCAGAGTAATTGACTACCCAGCTCGGGGGTCTTTCAGTGACACATGCCTTTAATCCCAGCACTTGGAAGACTGAGGCAGGCAGATCTATGAGAGGCCAGCCCAGCCTGGGAGAGAGAGAGAGAGAGAGAGAGAGAGAGAGAGAGAGAGAGAGAGAGAGAGAGAGAGAGAGAGAGAGAGAGAGAGAGAGAGAGAAAGAGAGAGAGAGAGGGAGAGAGAGAGAGTTTTACAGGATAGCCAGGGCTACACAGAGAAACCCTGTCTTAACTACCTCCACCCCCTCCACCACCCCCCCAAAAAAAGAAAGAATAAAGTAGAAGGGAAAACTTATACCATTGATGACTAAAGATACTACTTAGCATAGGGTCTTCTGCCCAGGCCCCACACACCTCTCCATGTAAGAGAGTTCCTTTCTCATACCTGGGTTTCCTGAGATGGCCCTTGTGGGGGATGCTAGCCTCCTCTATCTGCTCCGTGTGTCAGTCCTTGAATAAACCTGATTCCCTATCTGCTAGCTCTTGCCTCCTGAGTATTGGCTTTCCAGCTGAGCAGACTCCTGAGCCTTGGGTAACAGCAATGCTGGACTCTATGCATGTCTATACATTGATATTTCTCCATATTCACAGCTGCTCTGACCGTTTTAATAACGACTCAGGGAGTTACCTGATGCTTTGGGTCCCAGAGCAGAGCGGCAGAGCGGCAGAGCGGCAGAGCGGCAGAGCGGCAGAGCGGCAGAGCGGCAGAGCGGCAGAGCGGCAGAGCGGCAGAGCGGCAGAGCGGCAGAGCGGCAGAGCGGCAGAGCGGCAGAGCGGCAGAGCGGCAGAGCGGCAGAGCGGCAGAGCGGCAGAGCGGCAGAGCGGCAGAGCGGCAGAGCGGCAGAGCGGCAGAGCGGCAGAGCGGCAGAGCGGCAGAGCGGCAGAGCGGCAGAGCGGCAGAGCGGCAGAGCGGCAGAGCGGCAGAGCGGCAGAGCGGCAGAGCGGCAGAGCGGTGTGAGGTTTTGTCATGCTGCTCACAACAGCATGAGACTTGAGAGCATGATTCTTTTAAGTTTCTAGACGCTTTCATTCCATATTGTTTAGGCTGCAGTTTAACAGCAGCGCTAACTGAAACCTTAGAAGATAAAACCATGGGAGGCAGAAAGGGAGCCGTATTTTATACTTGACGGATACGTGGCCAACAGCCAGAGTCCGTTTCAAACAGGAGGCTTTGACTTCAGGTTTTTAAAAATACCGTCTCTGGGAGAAACAAAGGAGGTGGCCGTGAGAGATCCAGGACAAGCCGGTGAATGAGGGTAAAGTTTGTTTTGCACATTTAAGTCAGGATGTCTCTGTTGACAGGAGTCTGAAGCTTAGCTACCCTCCCCTTCCTGGTGCAGAGAGGAGTCACTCCTGTACATGACATTTTCATTTCTTGATGGGAAGGAAAATGCAGGGGGGGGGGGGGGAAGGGGAGCTTCTATGACCCGTCCAGCAGGTCCAGTTATTCGAGGATCTCGAGGGGACCTCCTCCTAATAACCAAATGGGGGGTAGAGAGAGACAAGGGTCTTGTACGAATAACGACACGGAAACCGTTCTGAAGTTGTATCAAGACCCCAATGTATTGAGAAAGGTCCAAGGTTTAAATGCACAAGCAAAGGGGGAAGTACAGATACTTATCAGTGGGAGGGGTAGGGCAATACAAGCAAAAGGGGAAGTAATTATCAGTGGGAGGGGGGGGCAAGAGAATTGCACATTCTTAGGCAGTTACACGGGGAAGCAGGAACTTGGTGGTGTCAGGGTGTGGTCAGGAGAGCGGTGATGACCCAGGGCTGGAACATCCCGTAGTTCTCGGAATCCATGTGTCGGTGGCCCGCTTTTGACCCTCTTTTCTTCTCGGGGGGAGAGGCCCAATTCAGAGATCAGGACAATAGCGTTGCCTTAATGGCTCCCAACACTTCTACTCTCTTTCTAGAGCAGTTTCTGAGGCAGGCTGTGTGGCTCAGTGGTGGAAGCAAGTTCACTTAGCAGGAACAAAGCTCTAGGCTACCCCGGGGCCAATTAGATCTATAACTAGATGTTTGCTCCTCTTTCCATCCAGGAGGAGGAGGGATGGAAAGGCCTCTAATTGGTTCTCTTTAGGAACTTGTGAGTGGTGGCAGTCTTTGTTCTACGGGACAGAAGGACAGCTCCTGTTGGACTGGAGCAAAACTGGGTTTCCTGAGAGGAATAAGGAAATAGAACAATATAGGGCTGCAGAGATTGGCTTGGTGGCATGAGGTTTTAGGGTTTTTTTTTGTTTTTGTTTTTGTTTTGTTTTGTTTTGTTTTCCTGTAAGAAATAAAGCAGAAGGGACTTCCTCACTGTGATGACTCAAGAGACTGGGCTCCCTTGTTTGTGAGAAAAACGGCTGTGTTGGGACTACACGCGTCCTTAACCTTTCAGTCTGATTAAGCAGATATTTCTTTTTGGTTTGGTCTGGTTTGTTTTGGGTCCCACAATGAACTCAGTCTGAAGCAGTTTCTGTTTACTACATTAAAAAAATTATTTCTTTATTTCATGTTTATGAGCGCTCTCTCTTTATGCACACCAGAAGAGGGGATCAAATCCCATTACAGATCGTTGTGAGTCACCAAGTGGTTGTTGGGAATTGAACTCAGGACCTCTGAGGACCAGCCAGTGCCTTTAACCCCTGAGCCATCTCTTTAGACTCTCTTACTACATATCTTAGTCAGGGTTTGTATTCCTGCACAAAACATTATGACCAAGAAGCAAGTTGGGGAGGAAAGGGTTTATTCAGCTTACACTTCCACATTGCTGTTCATCACCAAAGGAAGTCAGGACAGGAGCTCACACAGGGCAGGAACTTGAAGGCAGGAACTGATGCAGAGGCCATGAGAGGTGCTGCTTACTGGCTTGCTTCCTCTGGCTTGCTCAGCCTGCTTTCTTGTTCTTGTTCTTTTCTTTTTTAAAATTTTATTTATTTATTTACTTTATGTATATGAGTACACTGTAGTTATCTTCAGACACACCAGAAGAAGACATCAGATCCCATTACAGATGGTTGTGAGCCACCATGTGGTTGCTAGGAACTGAATTTAGGACTTCTGGAAGAGCAGTCAGTGCTCTGAACCACTGAGCTATCTCTTCAGCCCTCAGCCTGCTTGCTTGCTTGCTCTCTTTCTTTCTTTCTTTCTTTCTTTCTTTCTTTCTTTCTTTCTTTCTTTCTTTCTTTCTTTCTTTCTTTCTTTCTTTCTTTCTTTCTTTCTTTCTTTCTTTCTTTCTTTCTTTCTTTCTTTCTTTCTTTCTTTTTTGTTTTCTGAGACAGGGTTTCTCTGTATCTGTATAGCCCTGGCTGTCCTGGAACTCACTCTGTAGACCAGGCTGGCCTCGAACTCGAACTCAGAAATCCGCCTGCCTCTGCCTCCCGAGTGCTGGGATTAAAGGTGTGTGCCACTACGCCGGGCTCAGTCTGCTTTCTTATAAAACCCAGGACTACCAGCCTGTGGATGGCACTACCCACAATGTCCCCTGTCCTCTTCCCCCCATCTCCTGTGATCACTAATTGAGAAAATGCCTTACAGCTGGATCTCATAGAGGCATTTCCTCAAGGGGTAGTCCTTTCTCTGTGATAACTCCAGCTTGTGTCAAGTTGACACACAGAACCAGCAAGTTATACTACATGTTTCAAAAAAATATTTATGTTTTTGTTTTACGTGTGTGTGTGTGTGTGTGTGTGTGTGTGTGTGTGTGTGCGTGCGCGTGTGTGACTGGGTGTATGCTGTGCACCATATGTGTGCAGGAGCCCTTGGAGGTCAGGAAATCACCTAAAACTGGATTTATAGGTGGTTGGTTGTGAGCCACCATCTGGGTACTGGGAATGGAATCTCAATTTGTCTTTGTTTGTTTGTTTTTAAGACAGTGCTCACTAAGTAGCCCTGGTTGTCCTGAGTCACTCTACAGACTAGTGTGGCTTTGAACTAGAGATGTGCCTGCCTTTGCCTCCAGATGCTGGGATTAAAGGTGAGGGACACTACAACCAGCTAAACCCAGTTCTTTTTTTTTTTTTTAAGATTTATTTATTTATTTATTTATTTATTTACTTATTTATTTATTTATCAGATCTCATTACGGATGGTTGTGAGCCACCATGTGGTTGCTGGGATTTGAACTCCTGACCTTTGGAAGAGCAGTCAGGTGCTCTAACCCACTGAGCCATCTCACCAGCCCTAAACCCAGTTCTTGATGAAGAGAGTGGGCATGTGCTTAGAAGAAGGGAGGTTAGGAATATCTTTGGATTCAACTCCCTCTATATTAGGTGAAACCTAATTGCAGGGGAAGTGGAGACAGAGTGAGGTGGCACTAACATTTGACTAGTTTTGAATAGTAGACTTTGGGTGAAATGGACATATTTCAATCCCAGATGGAAGTGATGAGCAATCTGTACGATCTTGCCGATCTGCAAGGCCTACAGCTCCATCCCTTCTGCAGTCCCAAAGGACTCAGAGTGAAATGAGCTGAGATGGCTGCCCCGCAGAATCAGGCAGACCTGCGGTGACTTTGCATTAGTAAGCATTAAATCCCTGTTGTATTAAGTCATTGGGGTTTTGATTTTGTCTGGGCAGAATGTTTAACGAGCCCATCCCTGTTACAGCAGGTGCCTACATTCTTACCGGCCCCCCACCTCAGTCGCTGCTCTGACTTCCGACTCTGACTTCCGGCTTCCTCTCTTGAGTTCGTCCATTTGGGTAGCTGCTTTTGTCCTCCGTGCGTCAAGTTTGCTCGATACAGCGTCGGTGCAAATTACAGCTTTTACCTCAAGTATTTTTCTTGAGCCAAATATGAACCACCATGGTCTAGGACCATGGATTCTGGTTGACTTGAAAAACATGTTCTAACATGAAAGCAGTTTCATGAAGTTTTTATAGTTCATGAAATTTTTATGGTCATGAAACAAAAGAAAGTCATAAATGAAGACACCTTTCAAACATGCTGAAGGGAACCCTGGGCAGGCAGATTACAGCCCAGCAGGAGACTGTGTTACAGGCGTTAGATGACAGCTGGATCTTAGATTTTAGGTTCGCAGAAGCTACTGGTTTGCTAAATTCATATATTCTAAGGCGGGTTTTTTTTGATTGATAGTTGAAAGATGTTAGGTAGATTTAGATGTGGGCAATGAAGATCTGTTTAAAGGGACTGAAGATAGCCCAGAATAATTTGGCTCTGGATCTGCAACATACCAACTCTCCAGAAACAGAAAGTTTGATACAATAACCAACTTTGAAGGATCTCAAGTTAGGTAAGTTTTTTTTTTTTTTTTTTTTTTGTTTTTGTTTTGTAATCTGAAAACTTCAGTTTTTAACAGCCTGGCTTTGGAACTATACAGCCTTGATGGGTTGGTTTTTGACTCTAGTAGGACCTGGTATAATCAGGTAATTTGTTTCTTGTGACTAAGTAGGGGACATAATGGTGTCCCAAAGTTTTTCATTATTATTATTATTGATTTTTTTTTCAAGATAGGGTCTCACTATGTAGACCAAGCTGGCCTTGAACTCACAAAGACCTACCTACCATGACTTTCTAAGTGCTGGGATTAAAGGCATGAGCTACTAGATTTGACCTTGTCCTAGGGTTTTAATGTGAAGAATAATTTGGAAAAAAAATGAAAGGGGTATTTGAAAAAACAAAAAACAAAAAACAAAAAAACAAAACTGTGCTGGTGTTGGAGAGATGGCTCAGTGGTTACGAGCACTGACTGCTCTTCCGAAGGTCGTGAGTTCACATCCCAGCAACACATGGTGGCTGACAACCATCTCTTAATGAGATCTGATGCCCTCTTCTGGTGAGTCTGAAGACATCTACAGTGTATATTATTATAAGTAAATCTTTTTTTAAAAAGTAGTTTGTTGACGGGAGCAGGGCAAATGGCAAACATAGCAACTGTGGGGCGAGGATGAAGAAAGAGGGATTGGTTAGGATCATGCAGTCCTTCATGCTAAAGGCGCTAGTGATTAGATTTGTGTAATCTCTTAAACTAAACTTTCACTGCCTCATCCATGATTAATCCACCTAATCCTGTAAGATATCGCTCTTTCTTCGCAGCTTGAAAATCAAGTCCTAGGCTGGAGGTTTTCCTTACTAAGAGGCAAAGCAGGCATTTCAGTCTGTTCGTTCACACGCTCTTATTTTCATTCATTCATTCATTCATTCATTCATTCATTCATTCATTCTTCATTCATACCACCTTAAGTCCTGCTAGACTGATGCTTTCAAACCTTTGTGACATGGAGCCTTCTGTTCCTGGGAGTTGTGTTCCTTGGTGTAGCCAATAAACTACAGCTTCTGGGGCGAGTGTGATGCCTGAAGACTTTTGCTAAGAGTGAACACAGAAAGTATATAAAAGGATCCATTCAAATAATATTCAAATACTGGTGAGTTTTTTTTTTTTTTCCTCCTCCTGGTGTTGAATTGAGGGACTTGAATGCACTAGGCAGGTGTTCTGCTACTGAGTTGAATCCTGGTCTCTCAAAAGAGACTTTTACCTGCTGTTAACATTAAGTGGTTACAGGAACACTTTTGGGTTAGGTATTGTTGTTGGCTTTGACTTTTCTTTTCTTTCTTCCTTCCTTCCTTTCTTTCTTTCTTTCTTTCTTTCTTTCTTTCTTTCTTTCTTTCTTTCTTTCTTTCTTTCTTCCTTCCTTCCTTCCTTTTTCTTTCTTCCTTCCTTCCTTCCTTCCTTCCTTCCTTCCTTCCTTCCTTTCTTTCTTTCTTTCTTTCTTTCTTTCTTTCTTTCTTTCTTTCTTTCTTTTTTTCTTTCTTTCTTTCTTTCTTAAAGATTTATTTATTTATTTACGTATATGAGTACACTGTAGCTGTCTTCAGGCACACCAGAAGAGGGCATTGGATCCCATCACAGATGGTTGTGAGCCACCATGTGGTTGCTGGAATTTAACTCAGAACTTCCGGAAGAGAACAGTCAGTGTTTTTAACCTCTGAGCCATCTCTCCAGTCCCCATTTTTTATTTTTTTCAAAACCTACGTTTTTTGATTTATTTATTATTATAATTAAGTACACTGTAGCTGTCTTCAGACACACCAGAAGAGAGTGTCAGATCTCATTATGGGTGGTTGTGAGCCACCATGTGGTTGCTGGGATTTGAACTCAGGACCTTCAGAAGAGCAGTCAGTGCTCTTACCTGCTGAGTCATTTCGCCAGCCCCTCAAAACCTACTTTTAATAAGGGTATTTAAATGCTTTAACCTCGCTTCTAGCCCACCACCCACCAGAGGTCCTGGGAAAGAAAGGTTATTAGGATACTGGGGAAGTGGGCCTGTTTAGAAATAGTTTTTGGAGCCGGGCATGGTGGCGCCCCCCTTTAATCCCAGCACTCAGGAGGCAGAGGCAGGCAGATTTCTGAGTTCGAGGCCAGCCTGGTCTACAAAGTGAGTTCCAGGACAGCCAGGGCTATAAAGAGAAACCCTGTCTCAAAAAAACAAAAAAACAAAAAAACCAAAACAAACAAACAAACAAACAAACAAAAAACCCAAAAAAAAAAAAAAAAAAAAAAAGAAATAGTTCTTGGGAGCAAATCCAATCTGCACTGTCAGCAGTCCAGTTCAGTAGTGTCAGGATAGCAAACATGAACCAGCAGCAGTGGCACAATCCAGCAGAAACAGCCAGGCCTCCGCCAACAAATCTGCACTAGTCAGCATTAGACCAGGACCAGTAGAAATGACAGGAAAAGTTGTCTGCCGTGCCTCTCTCAACCAAGTGAAGATCAGTGAAGACTCAAGATCAATGAAGCATTGCGAAGTTAGCTATGCAAGCCCACCATCACTGTCCGTTGAGTCCTAATTAAACTCCCTCCAAACATCACACGTCCTCCCACGGGTCTTTCCTCAGCAAAACACCACATGAGTCTGTCTCAATAAAACTCTGTGAGTCTGTATCAGGTGACATCACTCGGCCAATCGCGAAAGTCCCCAGAACACACACCACCAGAAGTTTTCTGGTGTGTTTCTTTCTATGAAGTCATGACAAACAATGATCATTAAGGTGTCATCCACCATCTGTTGGGTTATGTTTATATTCTTTTTTAATATCATGCATCTTTTCACATGTTTGCTTTAGAAAAACATCCTTTCACCTGCGTTCACTTCAGTGAAACACTCCTTCACATGTTCTGCTCCAGAAAAAAATCCAATGCAACTGGCTTTCCAGAGAAACCATAAGTTTACACTTCATATTGTTATAAAAACTTCAAGCCAGCATCGTCACCTGATGTGAGCCAAAGGAGACACAGCCTGGAACTCTTGCCAGCAGCAGAGAAGTCTCTTATTGTTTCAGACTGTCACTCAGTAAAGCCTTGATCCTTTACTTTTCACAGAAAAGAATTTCAGGATGAATCCATCCAGTGCAGAATTGGAGTTTGTTTGTTTATAAAATATTTGCTTTATTTTACTTGTGTATGTGTGTGCTTATGTGAATGTGGATGCAGATGTTTCTAATGGCCAGAGGATCCTCCTAGAGGGTGCCTTGGACCTGGAGTAACAGGAAGCTGTGAGCTTTCTCAGGTGGGTGCTGGAAACTGAACTCCAGTCCTCTGCAAGAGCAGCAAGTGCTCTTAACCACTGAGCAAACTGTGAAGCATTCAGTGATAAGCGACTTATGCTGTGTTGTAGAGTTTACAAAGTGTTACTCAAATTGTCCTGTTTGAGCAGGAAACAGTTTCCCTAACAACAGGCAAGGGTTTGCTTTTCTAACCATGTCCCTGTTCCTGTCTCAGCCTGGTTCTTACTTCTTGGCTTTATTCCTGAGTCCCTGTGTCTTAGTCAGGGTTTCTATTCCTGCACAAACATCATGACCAAGAATCAAGTTGGGGAGGAAAGGGTTTATTCAGCTTACACTTTCCACATTGCTGTTGATCACCAAAGGAAGTCGGGACTGGAACTCAAGCAGGTCAGAAAGCAGGAGCTGATGCAGAGGCCATGGAGGGATGTTCCTTACTGGCTTGCTTCCCCAGGCTTGCTCAGCTGGCTTTCCTGACCAAGATCACCTGCCCAGGGATGGCACCACCCACAATGGGCCTCTCATGCTTGATCACTAATTGAGAAAATGCCTTACAGCTGGATCTCATGGAGGCATTTCCTCAAGGGAGGCTCCCTTCTCTGTGATAACTCCAGCCTGTGTCAAGTTGACACACAGAACCAGCCGGTGCACCATGCTTGCTTGCTCTCCTGTTTAGGGCCCTACTGGATCTGGGTATCCCCTTGCTTATTACTGCAGGAGTGGGAGCTCACCTTAGTGCTTAAGTCCTCAGTAAGGGCCCCCTTTGGCCCGGCATTCACAAGCTCCACTGTGGGAGAACAGATTTTTAAGGCTCCTTGCTTCGTCTTTCAACTTAGAATGAAAATGGAAAATGAATCTGTCAGTGTACTGAGATTTTCTTCAGGAAGAGTGACACACATTCTTGGGATGACAAAGAACACCTGCTGTCTAATTCCCGGGTTCTCCCGTGTATCCTTGTAGGTGTGCCTGGCATTTTCCTTTGGTCTCTCATCAAATCACTCTTCTCTTCTGATCCCTAGAGAGCCGTACTCCCTGGCAGGGCTCATACATCTAGCCAGAAGCAGATGTGAACGATGGTCTTCTCAAGCAACCAGGCAGCAAAGGAAAAATGCAGAAACAGGAGGGGAAATGGACTCTCATGACAGTTTTTGTTTTGGAGCAAAGAAATGAGCTCTATTTCCTGAAATTTCAGGACATATTTAATAATTTAGAACAATTAGAGTTACCCAGTTTTTTTTTTTGTCACAGATAACAAAGCAACCGATCATAGTGAGGTGGCATTGACATTAATAATTAAGTATAATTAATAATAAATGTGCTCCCAGGAAACATGATGGTGTAACACTTTTTTTTTCTTGTTTATCATGCAGTCCTTATTCCTTTAGGTTTTACAAGTATTTTATACGACAGAACAAGCACAGAGTTTTCACTCCTGTTAAAGGTTTTTGTTTTTTGTTATTTATTACTGGAGAAAGATCTAGAAACGTGCAAGACAGTACTATGGAGGTTTACAGTCACGAGAAGGCATTATTTTCCAAACTTGTGAGACCAGATGGTAATCCCCCAAAATAAGGCATTGTGGAATGTTGTCCCGGTGATGTTCTTGTCAGCTTGTTACAGGCTGGAGTCACCCGGGAAGAGAAACCTCCATTGAGAAAACACCTCCCTAAGGCTGGCCTTTAGGAACTCTACTTTAGTCAGTTTCCTGATTAGTGATTGCTGTGGGAGGGCTCTGCTCACCAGGGGTGGTACTACCCCTATGCAGGTGGCCCTGCGCTGTAGCGGAACTGAGCCAGGCACAGGGAGCAAACCAGGAAGCGGTACTCTCAATGGCTTCTGCTTCATCTCTGGCCTTCAGTTTCCTGTCCTGATTTCCTTTTGTGATGGACTACAACTGCACTCAGAAACAGATCCTTTCCTCCCAAGTTGCTCTTGATCAGGGTGTGTGACAGCCATTCCGGGTTGTCAAGTTGACTACATCTGGAATGAACTGCAGCTCAGAAATGGAGAGCTCACCTGTGATCCAGATCGTGAGGCTGGAAGACTCAGGTTACTGACCTGGATCTTGACATGGATGGAGATCTTGAGGCATAGGCCAGGTAGTACACACCTTTGATCTCAGGAGGCAAGCAGATCTCTGAGTTCAAGGTCAGTCTGGGACAAAGCAAGGTCTAGATCCAGGCGCGGTAGTATACACACCTTTAATTTGGGCCACACCTTCTACTGGAGGCCTACATAAGGACATTGGAAGAGGGAAGATTCACTCTTCTTCAACTGCTTGCTCTTGCCAGTACGTCTGTTGAAACCTACTTCTACAGAAGACCAGCTTAAATAACTAGCCTCGTGGCAACTACTAGATGCTTGGACTTCCCATTCACAGCTGCCCGTTGTTATCACAACAAATTCCCTTAATATATAGAGACATCCTGTGATTCCTGCGTCTCTAGAGAATCCTGACTAATGGCGTTTTATCATAGCAACAGAAATCCTACCTAAAATGTATAGAATGGACCTTGGGTTAGCGGTGGTGTTCTCTGACCTACAGTGTTCCTTACATCTGACCACTCTTCTCCCAAGCAAGAAGTCTTGCTTTGGTTTTCCTTCAATTATATTTTATCCATGGATCAGGAGCAGACAGTGAGGCCAACACTTAAAAAACTAAATATGTATCTAACATGTTCTCCATGTGTTATCATGAATTTGTAAACCTTAAAACAACCCTTAGAGGTCAACCCAAGCCTACAATTATCCACAGAAGAATCAAATTCCATTATTGTGGTGGGTTGAAGGAGAAATGTCCCTGGTGAGCTTGGGTGAGTGAACACTTGATCTCTAGTTAGTGGTGCTGGGTAGGGGACTGATACGGAACCTTTAGGTCTGACTGTGTTGGCAGAAGGATGTCGATTGGGGGGTGGTGGGCTCTGAGAGTTTATAGCCTTTCCTTGCTTCCGGTTTATTCTCTCTGCATTGTGTTTAAAGGTGAAGATGTGATCTGCTTTCTGCTCCATCCCCCTGTTGCTATGCCTCCCCCTACTGTTATGGATTCTCTCTCTGGGTTCCTAGCCAAAATGAACTTTTCTTTGGTTTTGTTATCACAGCAACAGGAAAGCAACTGATGCAATTATGAACACTCTTTTGTTCTCTGCTGGACATGTTCGGCTATCCATGGTATGTCCATCCTGTTTCTTTATTTTATTGTTTTCTTTAGGCAGGTATCCCAGGCTGGACCGTGAACTCCCTATACTCCCGCCCTCACCTATTGATGACACTGAGGATGATAAAGAAAAGTGGGAAAGTATCTTTGGAAACTTTCTTGCTTCAGTCATGGATAGCTTGGAGTGTTAAGGTGTCAGGCTATCCAATGGCCACTAGAGGCACCCAAACCGTTGGCTTTCAGGTCCTTTGTTTTGCAAAGCAGAGAAGGAATTTCCGAGAGGTTAGAAGGGAGATTTGTTATAGGGTTACAGGTGGGAGTTGTGGGAGCTCCTATCCAGCAGAAGTAGGCCCCAGGTGGGGCACTGTGGAGCGTTTATCCCAGGGAATTTTGTAGAAACAGAAGTGAGGCGTGAAGCAGGCAATGAACTGGTCAGTGCAGTAGCCCATCCAGGAGACATCCAAGAGCCTTTCCATGATTTCAAGTCTGTTCCAGGAAGAGAGAAAGTTCAACTTCCTTTCCAGTGTACTTTGGTGGGCAGAGCCAAAGATGCTTTGCCAAGCAGACCGAGGGCATTCTGTGTTTGAAGTTCCTGCCACTTTGTTACCTGTTCTTTTTTTTTTTTTTTAAGATTTATTTATTATTATATCTAAGTACACTGTAGCTGTCTTCAGACACACCAGAAGAGGGAGTCAGATCTCATTACGGATGGTTGTGAGCCACCATGTGGTTGCTGATTTGAACTTCGGACCTTCGGAAGAGCAGTCGGTGCTCTTAACCACTGAGCCATCTCTCCAGCCCCCTTGTTACCTGTTCTTATTACTGAGGTATTTTAGCTATAAGGAGACTGAGGTATTTCAAAGGGACAGTCTCTGTCCTTAAGGGAAAGGTCTTGGGTGGGAGAGTAGTTTTCATTTTTTTGGGGGGGGAGGGACTGGGGGGAGATGGGGAATTGCATCATAGTCTAGCCCCTCCCACAGCTCTGAGGGTAACCTGTCCCTTCTGCTCGAGTGGCTGCATTTATTTTTTAGAATGTATCTGCCTTTATTTGTATGAATATTTTGCCTGCGTATCTGAGCGTTGCTTGGCACTGATGGAAGTCAGAAGGGGGCGCTAGTTCTTCCTCAGCTACAGAGCTGGGTTAGCCATCTTGCTAGAAAATTGTACGTGCCTTAAGTCCATAACCACCTTGCACTTAAATAAAATATTAAAAATAATGGTTTATACATATGTTCACTGAGACCACAACATAACGCAGCTAGATAAAAAACAGCTTAATAAATAACATGTCTACAGACTTCCCACAAAAACTTAGTATTTGCTTTTAAAGGCTTATTTACTTTATCGGTTATGAGACACAACGCCATGCGACTGAGCCCTTTTAACCAATGAGCTGTCTCTTTAGCCTAAGCTCAAGCCATTTTTACCTTACAGTGGTTAACACTGAAGACAAGAAAATACATAGAGCACACAATAAAGACTGTTAATTCTAACTTTGGTTAACACTGAAGACAAAAAAATACATAGAGCACACAATAAAGACTGTTAATTCTAACTTTAAACATTATTAATAGCCTTGCTAAAGCAAGGCCTCAAAAAATTAGTGTAAGACTCAGAATTGTTCCTCTCCACGGAAATCTTTAGTAAAAGGCGAAAGATTTATACGATCTGAAGAGAAACCAGAGTATACCCAGCTGTCCTAGTGTACAGTTCTCGGCCGACTGTATTTCCTAGACAACTAATGGTGACTATTTACTCCTAAAGACACTGACTACTTTATTATATCAGATAAATCTTTGAAGGTTCTATCACATTAAGGAATAAAAGGAATAAAACAGAACAACGAAAACAACACGCTACCCTTTTAAATTATACAACCATCTGTGTGCACTGCATTGTGGGTATGCAAATATCGCGGAGAAGCCGCGTGGCCCGCTCGGTTTCCGGAAGTGCCTCGAATTTGTCCCAGATGTCTCTAGGCGCTGGGCGGCCACCAGGGGTCAGAGCGAAAGCCAGATTCACAAGCGCACAGACTTCCAATTTCCAAGTGTGATTTTGGTGCGCTTGTGATTCCAGCACCGGTCGGAGAGGCGGAGTCAAGGCGGGGGAATCATTGAATTTGAGTACTTTCTGGTCTGCACCGCGAGGGCCGGGCCAGTCAGGCCCGGATCCGCGCCCGCCATGGCCGACAAGATGGACATGTCTTTGGACGACATCATTAAGCTGAACCGTAACCAGCGCCGGGTGAATCGAGGCGGCGGGCCTAGGAGGAACCGGCCCGCCATCGCCCGCGGCGGCAGGAACCGGCCGGCACCGTACAGTAGACCGAAACCACTTCCGGACAAGTGGCAGCACGACCTATTCGACAGCGGCTGCGGGGGTGGGGAAGGCGTGGAGACCGGTGCCAAGCTGCTCGTGTCAAACCTGGACTTCGGGGTGTCAGATGCTGACATTCAGGAACTCTTTGCTGAATTTGGAACGTTGAAAAAAGCCGCTGTGGACTACGATCGCTCTGGACGAAGTTTAGGGACGGCGGATGTACACTTTGAACGGAGGGCAGATGCCCTGAAGGCTATGAAGCAGTACAAGGGCGTCCCTTTGGATGGCCGCCCTATGGACATCCAGCTTGTCACGTCACAGATCGATCCACAGCGAAGACCTGCACAAAGCGGAAACAGAGGCGGCATGACAAGGAGCCGTGGCTCTGGAGGCTTTGGTGGCCGCGGCAGCCAGGGAAGGGGTAGAGGCACTGGCAGGAACTCAAAGCAGCAGCAGCTTTCTGCAGAGGAGTTGGACGCACAGCTGGATGCTTACAATGCAAGGAGGGACACCAGCTAAACAACCGAACAAATCCGCACAAGAACCGGGACCCAGACGCCTCGTCTGTGATGCCTTAGAGGGAGGGTAGGCAACTGGACTGTGCAGACAATGGTGAATTTGGTTTTTTGTTTCTTTTTACTTCCTGTTTTAAAATAGGATCTAAAAACTCATGTAAAGTTTTTTTTTTTTTTTTTTTTTAAATTCTGAAACAGACCTGTTTTGTACTGAGTTATTTTTTGGGATAAGTTTTCCTGGGTGCTGTTGTGGAGAAGGTGGCATTTTCACCTTTGTCATAATAAAATAGAAATGTGTGTAGAACTGGAAAAATTAAAAAAGAAAAAGAAAAATTACAAATTACAATATGACTTTTATGGACAGAACACATGACTGACTAGCATGCATGAAGAAGTGGGTTTCATTCTCAGCTCCATCATGTAAGAATAAAACAAGAATTGAAAAAACCTTGCCTTTGATGCAGCTCAGTGGCAGAATGCCTACTCACCATGAGCAAGGAAGGCGGTGGGTTTAATTACATGGAAAGTCTTTTCTGTCTGGTAGGGGTGGTACCTACCTGACCTCTCAGCGTTGGTAAGGCTGAGACAGGAGTTTTAGTGAGATATGACTAATCTAAAATAAAATCAAAGGCAGGGGTGGTGGTGGTGGCGGCGGCTCATGCCTTTAATACTAGCTTCTAGGATATACAGGCTCCACAGAGAAACCTTGTTTCAAGCCCCTCTCCCCAAAACCCTGCCCCCCCAAACAACAACAAAACAAAAAACAAACACCAACTTTCTTTTTTTTTAACATAATATTTTTGTGAATTATTTGGGACTTTCACACTGTGTACCATGATCAAGCTCACTTCCCACTCCTCCCGTTGTATCTTTAATTTTCCAAATCTTATTATTATTATTTTATTTTATTTTTTTCCGAGACAGGGTTTCTCTGTGTAGCCCTGGCTGTCCTGGAACTCACTTTGTAGACCAGGCTGGCCTCGAACTTAGAAATCTGCCTGCCTCTGCCTCCCAAGTGCTGGGATTAAAGACGTGCGCCACCACAGCCCAGCCCAAATCTTATTTTTAATGATAGTTCTTAAACGCTTTAACCTCCCTTGTAGCCCACCACCCACCAAAGTGGTGGGAAAGAGAGGATACGGGGGAAGTGCACCTGTTTAGAAAGATTCTTTGGAGTAAACCCCCTCTGTGTTGTTTGGAAATCAGCAATTCAGTTCACTGGTCATTGAGCAGCACAGTTTGATCTACTTGCAAATACTTCACTGATACACCAGGGTTGTGGATAGCCATGGGGCTAATTATATTTGATGAGTTCGGCACTCAGGTGAACCTGCTTCCCACCTTAATTTGTAAAATAAAGGAGAACTGTTGATTGGGCAGATAAAGGGAAGGTGGAGCAGAAGGTTGGGAGAGAGAAGAAGGAGAAAATGGAGGAGGAAGAGGATGCAGAGGAGGAGGAGGAAGAAGAAGAAGTAATGGAGCAGAAGCACATGGCCTGGAGAAACCTCAAGTTCTAAGGAGTCTCATAGATGAGGAAGATGGTAGTGTAGTGGTAGATCTGCCCAATCTAGGCGCACTGCATGCAATCATATTAACTGAGTTGTGTTATTATAGCCGGGGCATATTTGGGTTGGAGATTTACTGTAACACACCAGCAGTCCAGTTCAGTAGAGTCAGCATAGCAAACAGGAATCAGCAGCAGTGGCCTACCTAGCAGAGACAGCCAGGCCTCAGCCTCAGCTCTAGTCATCAGGAGGAATGCCAGAAATTCTCAGCTGTGCCTCTCTCAGGGAATCGAAGATCAGAGAAAAGACCCACAAGTGTTGCACAGCTACCTCTATAAGCAAGCCAAGCTCAGCCTCTGTCACTGTCTGTTGAGTCCTATTTATAACCCTCCAAACGTCACATGTCCTCCACAGGTCTTGCCCTAGCACGCGCATCTGTCTCAGGTGACATCACTGCCAATCAGCCCAAGTCTGCAGAAGCAGCAAGAAACTGCAGCACACCACCAAAAGTGTTTTAGTGTGTTTCTCTCTATGGCGTCCTGATAAATGCAGCTCAGCTATGCAGTGTAAGGAGGACCTGTACATGCATGTTGTTAGCAAAGAGTCCTTCATCACGCGCCCTTCCATGTGTTTGCTTTAGCAGAACATCCTCTCTCCTGTGTCTGCTTCAGCAAAACCTTCCTTCACCTGTCTTAGTCTTTCACCTGTGTCCACTTCACGAAAACACTCCACAGGTTTGCCCCAGCAAAACACCGTCTGACACAGCTGACTTTCCAAAGAACCCTTAAGTTTCCACTTCATCCCATGTCTGCTGGATCTTTCTTGAGACTCCCCCAAAAGAAAGAAAAACAAAAAACCAAAAACCAAACCAAACCAACCAACCAACCAACCAACCAACCAACCAAAAAAAAAAAAAAAAAAAAAAACCTTGAAAAAAACAAAAATGAAACGAAACCAAGTCCGTTTGGTGTTTGGTGTTCTCTATATGCTCACTGGGGTGTGGTGAAACTCCCAGTGGCCAGCGCCCTAAGGAAAAGCTGAGTCCTTCACTGCACCGCCTGGTGGAAGTCACTGTGGAGAGCTACTAGCATCCCTCTCACACCTTTTAAGAGTTCTCTTTGATGGCTTCCTTCTTTATGCTGTTACTTTGGGGTGAGTGTGTGGAGGTAGGTTTTGTCACAGAATCCTTCTATGTCCATCTTCCTCAGTTGCGAGCCTGCAGTCATTGATAATCCCTGCAGGAGAAGCTTCCCTGCCCTTTACAGTCAGCACGAGCGTGGATCCTGACCTTTTACATGGCTTCTGGCAACGGCACAGGCCACAAACACCCACAGGGTCTCCAGCACCAGCACATGCCAAGGACCTCCGCTTGGTCTCTTGTGGCAGTCTATCCTCCATACATCAGCATGACCCTCTCCTGAAGCATGGGGCCATGGACCAGCATGGCCTCTGGGAGAAGAACACACCGCGGATGTCTTTAAGGAAGTGCAAGCCATTTGTCATCTCAAACATCCTGTTGCTGTTCAGATGCAGGGCGCTCCTGCGACTAGGCAGCTTGTTCTGGGGTCTGAGTTCATGCAGGCTTTAGGCTGCTGCACTCCACTCTACAGATCCTTCTGGATAGAGTGACCAGTTCCTCCATCAGCCAGTGTCTTCTCTCACACTGGTCACAGCTGTTGCATCTCCAGTTGTACCGGGTACACGCACACCACTCTGCTCCTCCATCTGGTCCTCCTGTCCATCACATATGCGTTAGCTGTGGCCTTGGAAGCTACAGTGTGTCGCCGCCCCTTTGTTCAAACAGCTAGGCATGCAAATGTTCATTGTAATGAGTCATTGGCCTGGTTCAAGGCCTCTGGCTTCTAGCTTATGCCACGATATCAATACTGGACCCTCACTGAGACTCTTATTAGACATCCTGCTGGTGCCCAGAGTCACAGTGATCCTGCCACTCTGGTTCTGCAGGGCCACCACCTGAATGTGGTCCAGCAGCTCATAGATAGAGTAGATGATGGGGTGGACCAACTCAAAGTCCTGGATCTGGGCCTGGGTCATAGCTAAGTTGGACAGCTAGACCTCCACATAGTGTGATGAGGGAGGTGGGGCCATCCTTGCCTCTGCTGGTGGGGTCCTCAAGTCTTGTGTTTAAGGATTATTTAATAACACAGAAATGTGCTCTACAGTTTTGTGAAAGTAAAAAGCAACCTAGGACTTCTGTGCTTATTTATTTCCAGTGCTTGGGGTTGAACGTCGTTGGGTCCTACATCCTCTCTCACCCAGCTTTACCTCACCGTTATCATGGCTGGAGAATAGTGGAGGTTGTTTGTTTGTTTCTTTATAAAACTGATCCAGACATCACTAAGTCCAAGTGGGTTATGGAGCAGGCCTTGGTTTCTCTCCGGTGCTGAGAGTACAGGTGAGCCACTATTTGAACTTTTGAGACAGAGGAAAACCTTGAACTCCTGACAGGCTGTCTCCTATTCCTCAGTGCTGGGATTGGTCAAGTGTCTGTCACTGTGCTCAGCATCACTGACTTTCTTTTTTTCAAAGTTCTGCAGTAAATATTCACAGAAGAATAGGAAATAAATCTTTAAAGGGATTTTATATAATAAGCAATATGCATATGTAAATGTGGTATCAATTATTGAATTGATCCTACATAAGAATGCATTTAGACTAACAATAGTGGCACACACCTGTAATCCTAGCACTCTAGGATGCTGAGGCAGGGGCCCCGGGGCGACACCCTCGTCCCTGTCCCCTAGGTTATGAGAGAGAGGGCAGAGGGAGAGAGGTTCCCACACAGGGGAGAGTCCTTAGACCGGGCCTTGACTGGAGCACAGGTAAGGCCTTCCATTTGGAGATTAGAAACAGCTCATTAGAAGAAAGCCTATCCCATCGTTCAAGCACAGCAGGCCTTGATGAACAGAGACAGTCTATGGTTTTAGAGCTTTACTGTAGAAAGGCAGGGGGAAAGAGAAAAGGTAAAAAGAGAAAGGGAGACGGGCAATGGCCAAGAAGAGGGAAGGGGCAAAGGAGAGAGAGAAGAAAGACTAGAGTAAGAGGAGAGACAGAGAGAGAGAGATAGGGTTTCCACTGGTTGGAATCCCTTTGGCTTTCATCCTCTCCCACTGATAGGAGACTTTTGGTCCCCTCTGAAGTCCACAGTCTCCCAGGGGATAGGTTTTCAGTTCCCAGGGGACAGCTCGTGTTGCAAATGAGAACTTTCAGTCCACTCCTATGCCAGGGGTGATGATTAATCTTCATTGCCAACTTGAGGGGATTTAAAATCACCCAGGAGACATTTTTATCACTTGGCCTTGCCTTACAATAATGTACAGCCCAGCCATGATTAAGGACTGGCCTGCAGTGTTCAGCAGGCTGAGCAATGCTCTGATATACCTTTATGTCATTTCGAGCATTTTCCTCCTTTTTTAGAGTGTTCTCACCGCAGTCCACAGGCCTCAAACTCACAGAGTTTACCTCTGCCTGCTGAGTGCTGGGATTAAAGGCATGTGCAATCACCACCCGGCTTCAATACGTTTACACATATAACAAAACAACAGCAAATTCCATAGGTAAAGAACTTGGTAACTTTGCCTAAACTCTATTGGTTCCTTTAATGCTGTTTTGTTTTTGTTGTGTGATATAGCATATGTATATGCATGATTTTGTGTCTGTGCACAAGTGGTGTGCACATGATGTGTGTGGCTAGAGGTCCCCTGGGTGCCTTCCTCTACTGTTCTTCATATTGTATTGGAGATGGAGACACTAACTGAACCTGGCACACACTGACTGGCTGGACTGTGCTTTTCTATCCAGTATGCTTTGGGAATTTGCCTGTGTCCTCCTCTCTCTTCCTCCAGTGTTAAAGTCACAGATGCTCAACCATGGTGGGGTGGGGATCTCACCTTAGGTCCTTATGCTCTGTAGCAGACACGTGACCTACCAAACCATCCTCCATTTGTCAATTCTTTTAAAACCCAAGGCATTTGCACACTAAGACCCTAAAATAGCTGGATGTGGTTGCATATGCCTTTATTCCCAGCACTTGGGAGGCAGAGGCCAGGGGATCTCTGTGAACCTGGTCTACAGAGTGAGATCCTGGACAGCCAAGGCCACACAGAGAAAAACTGTCTCAAAACAGTACAAAAAACAAAACTAGAACCAAAAAAAACCCCCAAAGTCTAAAATTTCAATCTTAAACATAAAATTTCAGTTATCTGAGACATATTCCATCATCCCTTTTATTGCTTCTAGTACATCAAACATGGAGTCTGTTTTGATAACTCTGTTACCTAGATGCCCTATGCAGTTGCTACCATTCCTATGTCTCTTATTATTGGCACATTGCTTTTTTCTGCTAACACTCTAGAGCAGGAGTGACTCAGGTTTATTAAATTTTTTATTTAATTTATTATTTTTGTTTTTTACTTTAAAAGTTTTTATTCTTTGTGAATTTCACATCATGCACCCTCATCCTGCTCACCTCCTGAATTCCTTTGTATCCACCGTCCACCCTTGCAAACACCCCTCCCCCAAGAGAATAAAATAAGACAGGATTAAAAAAAAAAAGATCTTGTCCTGGAAGCTGTAGTATGTTGAAAGACTCCGAGAGGAGCCCCTCGCTCAGGCCTCAGGACAATAGTGAACACCCAAGAACTCACGATAGACCAAGCTTGATGAAAACTACATGAGGCTTTATTGGGGGAAAGCCAGAGCTCTGGGGACGACTCATATCCCACACAGGGGTAGAGGAGTCGACCTCAAGGGGAAAGAGGTCCTAGTTTTTATAGGCCCTCAGGGGGGAAAGGAGAAGGGGGGCGAGTAGGGGAATTTCCAGATCTAAACAATGTCTATTCTCAAGAAATGGGTATGGGAGGGGCACAAGGAAAGAGTCTGGTGCAGGTGTAGCAACTCAGGATTGGGCCGGCTGTGGTTGCTGGGGAGATTTTCTGACTCTTTCTCAGCAACCAATATCACAAACACCTGGCAATGAGCTTCATCAGTGGGCACACACATGGGTTCAAGGAACGGTCAAAACATTGGCAGACACCGACGTGGTGGCCCACGCCTTTAATCCCAGCACTTGGGAGCCAGAGACAGGCGGATTTCTGAGTTCGAGGCCAGCCTGGTCTACAGAATGAGTTCCAGGACAGCCAGGGGTACACAGAGAAACCCTGTCTCGAAAAACCAAAAAAAAAAAAAAAACAAAAAAAACCCCAAACATTGGCAGACACACGGGTTCCGGGTTCAAGGAGTGGCCAGAGCATTGTGCACCTCTATTTTTCTAAATCAGTGAAGATAGTTCTGCTAACAGTGACATCTATCTTGCCAATTTCAGGGCTTCTGTGACCTTTTACATTCTGTCAGGATCTTTCAATGTCACAGTGTTTTATGCAGTATGCCCTTTCTCCAAACATCTTTAGCAAATGTTCACTGCAATGAGTCATTGGTCTGTCTTGAGGTCCTGGCTTCTGCTACACTGTCTCTACTGGATAATCACAGATACTTCCTTTGGCTATCCTGTCAGTGTTCTGTGTGATGGAGATTCTGCAGCTTTAGATCTGCAGGGCCAGCCCTCTCACCTGCTCTGGCGCGCTCTGGCGCTCTGGCTCCTAAAGATGTAAGAAGGGGGCTTTCGTTTTTGGGGCTTGGGGTTTTGCGCTCCTGCTCCTGAAGATGTAAGCAATAAAGTTTTGCCGCAGAAGATTCTGGTTTGTTGTGTTCTTTCCTGGCCGGTCGCGAGAACGCGGGTAAGAGTCCAGTCCACTAGCAAACATCAAAGCAAACCAATGCTCGAGCATCTTTTTAAACATCACATCTCGCCTTTCACCTGTCTGCTTTAGCAAAATATCCTTTCACTTGTATATCCCAGCAAACCATTATTTGACATAACTGACCTTGAACTCAGAAATCTGCCTGCCTCTGCCTCCCAAGTGCTGGGATTAAAGGTGTGCCCAACCACTGCTTGCACTTCTAGAGTCTTAAGAGCCACTCTTGTCTTTCCAGGAAGGAATTTCAATTAGAGGAAATAGTTCTGGCTTGCAAGTAGATAAATAAATACACATAAAGAAATATATAGACAGGATTTAAGATACAGGGACTACAGAGATGGCTCAAATGTTAAGATCAGTACTGCTCTTGCAGAGGACCAAAGTTTAGTTCCCAGCACCCATGTTTAACAGCTCACAACTGTTGGGACAATATTATTGTGCACTGTGAAAGATTGTCTCTGTATTATATAAATGCTGATTTCTGTTCCAGCAGAGATCTGACTACAGGCCAGGCCTGACTTTGGTATTGTTATTCCAATTGCTTAGCACCTGCATCATATTTTGTAAACACTCTCTCATATTCTCTCTCTCTCTCTCTCTCTCTCTCTCTCTCTCTCTCTCTCTCTCTCTCTCTCTCTCTCTCTCTCCTCTTCTGATTGGTTTTAATAAAGATCAGATGGCCAATAAGAAAGGAAACTGGGATCTCCAGGAGAGCCAAAACTCTGGGAAAAAGAGTCAGGCATAGGAGGAGTCAGCCAGATGCAGAAGAAGAAGCAGGCTGGGGCTGAAGGAGGGGTAACTAATGGGACTCAAGGCAGAAATTAGATTAGTATAAATGGGTTAATTGAGTTATGAGCTAGTTGGGAACAATCCTAGCTATATGGCCTAAGCATTCATAAATAGATATGTCTCTGTCTTTATTTGGGAGCTGTCAGGCCAAAGAAAGCCCCATTTTATATAACTCATTACTCCAGATCCAGAGAGTTCAATGCCCTCTTCTGGATTCCATTGGCACCTGCACTCACCTATATACATTCCCAAACCCATACATTCCCACATACATATATTTAAAAAATCTTGAAGAGACTTGATGATGATTGTTATTGTGGGTTGAATTATGGTCTCCAATAAGATATGTCCTAGTCCTTATCCTAAATATGTAATGATGCAATTTTATTAGAAACATGGATTTGGAGATGTAATTCTTTAAAATAGGACTATGCTAGATTAGGGTGGGGTCTAATTCCAATATGATTTATATCCTTATAAGAAATCAGAGGAAACACAGACACATACACAGGGAGGATGAGCACATGACTGGTCCAGGGAACCAATCTCCTCAGGTTAGACATGAGAATCCCCAGCTGCTGCTCTTCCTGCTTTCTTTAACTAGACCCTGCTGCAGGATATTTGATCACACTGTGATCTCCCGAGGTTGTGTTATTTATTGAATAAAAACTTTTTGTAGCACTTGGGAGACAGAGACAGGTGGATTTCTGAGTTTGAGGCCAGCTTGATCTACAAAGTGAGTTCCAGGACAGCCAAGGCTACACAGAGAAACCCTGTCTCGAAAAACAAAACAAAACAAAACAAACAAAAAAAAGACCTCACTTCCTAAAATTTCCAGAACCACCCCAAATGGTGTTACTAGCATACAACACATAAGCTGTGTTGGACACTTAGTTTTCAAACTGAAATACTTTGCCTTTCTATATCAAGGGTCAAAATTCTGGGCTACAACATCCAATTGATAAACTTAGCCCATCTGCATATATTATGGGCTGGTAGTGGGGGTGTTGTATGGGGATCGGCTCCTTCGGTTCCAGAGTATCTATTGCCCCCTTCTGGCCTCCTTGGGCATATGCACATGTGATGCACACAGGCACATACACACAAACAATACAAATAAGTCTTAAAAAGAGAAAACCTAAGATCTGCCAACCAACTATCAGAATAACTGCAGGTGGAATGTTTTTCACTGGATATAAAGTCAACATGGAAACCAATTGTATTTAATTAGTACTGGGCCCTGGATTGGAGCTCCAGTTTTCAGGCTTGCACGAAGTTCTTTTTCCCATTATAGTAACTCTCTGCTGATGTCAGAATTACCATGCACCAAATCTAAGACTTCAGGGGTGAACTGCACATTGCTTTATGTATTATGCAGGATAAATCCCACAGTATGATATGCCACTGGATGAACATGAACCATCATTAGAAAGAGTAATGTGCTAAGTTATAGGAAGTATACATTTTATTTGAACACCGGTCTTAGACCCAGAGTCAATGGAGTTATGTAAATATGCAAAGAAAATATTGGCTTAACAAGTACAACCTCATAAAACTTTCCTAGGAACTGCCAAAGGAGCCATGTAAACAATGCAACAGCCATGCTATCACACTGAGATAACCCTGTGCACAAGGTTGGAGCAACACCTAGGAGGAAGGGATCCATTCCACTGAGGGGACATAGCAGTGATGCTCAGAAGATGCAGGAATGACACTGGGGCAGGAGAGATGGTGCTTGGAATGGAGCACCAGGGAGATGGAGCAGGGAATGGAACACCAGGGAAGTGTGTACTGACTATGCACTGAATCTGGGGGCCATTGTAACAGACTCTCAGACCTCAACACAACTGAAATCATGTTAGATGCTCCAAGACACCATCCGGACCACATAGGCCCCTACACCTGCAAAAATGAGAACAAATGCCGGGCTTGGTGGCGCACACCTTTAATTCCAGCACTTGGGAGGTAGAGGAAGGCAGATTTCTGAGTTTGAGGCCAGCCTGGTCTACAAAATGAGTTTCAGGACAGCCAAGGCTACACAGAGAAACCCTGTCTCTCAAAAAGAGAGAGAGAGAGACAGAGAGAGAGAGAGAGAGAGAGAGAGAGAGAGAGAGAGAGAGAGAGAGAGAGAGAGAGAGAGAACAAAGACTTAAATCATAGTTCATAGTTCTGAGAAAGTCCCTAAATGGACTAACCTTACTTTTTGGCTTCTGTAGCTATGCCAATTGCTATCTGTTTTTGGTAATTAAAGTCTGTCAACCGGGATACATTTTTTTTTTTTTTTTGTGCGTAAAAGCCAAGAACAATAAAGCTCATGGCTGCATGATTTGTTCTGCATGGTTGATTCCCTGTGTAGCCCACCAGCCATGAATAAAGGCTTTCTATTGGCTATAGGAGTCCGTGTGTTCTCTGGAGAGTCACCTCCCAACACCATTGTCATTTGAAGATTAGTTGAACTACTCCAAACTTTTTATTCACTTATGGTGATATTTCTCTTCCCAAATAGTACCCACCCCTCTCAGGACTCCACTGAGCTCACTGTCTTTTTGTTAGGAGGACAAACAAGTGCCATGTTCCCTTGGGGTCATTACTTGTCTCCTCTGCATGGGGAAGAAGGTGCAGAAGGGTGTGTCCATAGCACTCAGAATTCTATGATGTCTCTAGCTAGAGGTGTAGGATGGTAGTAACTGAGAGGTTACCCAGCCTCTGCAGCCAGGGGCCTCAGGAATTAGGTGTTCTGTGTAGCACCAGAGATGTAACTCTAAGCAAGAGCTCTTGGATGGTGACAGGGCTGGGAGGTGGAGCTATGGGGGAGGGATAAGGTTGCAGTAGAGATGATCACTGTGTAGCCTGGGTCTGCAGAGGGCGCCACAAGTGATGACTTTAAGGTTGGTGCCCTCTATGGTCCATGCTGGGAAAGTGTGAGGATGTGAGTGTGGCTCAAGCATGCCAGGGTGAGGGCTGGAAGGTCATCCCTTGACATAGGGATGAAGAAGTGAAAAGTACTGATCCTGAATCCCAAACTTACCCATCTAGGCTCAAAGGTAAGTAGGTGGTGGCAGTGGGACCATTATCCTTGGAACTCAGGGTATCTGATCATGGCTGGAGCCCAGAGAGGTCAGCTCTGCTGAGCACTGTGCATGTGGGTCTTTTGCTCAGTGAACTCTCCTGCTCTGGTCAGGCTCAGTATTGCTTGCTTTCCAGAACCCTGGCTACTTCGACATCCAGGCTGAGAACCTGGGCATCTGGCATGTGCCCAACAAAAGCCCCCTGAAAAACTGGAGGAAGAGCTCCCTGCTGAGGTACCGCACCTTCACTGGCTTCCTGCAGCACTTGAGCCATAACCTGTTTGGCCTCTACCAGGTACTCAAGACTACTGGCTGAGGCTCCTTCTTCTGGGTGTGGAGAGAGGCAGGTGTTTGAGGTTGGGCGGGAACCATCATTCCACGGACCTGTGTTCCATGTTTCCCTAACTCTAAAGTGTAATGAACATAAAAGTAACTTTTATTTGCCTCAAGTAACTGTCACCTACTTTGCTGCCTCCATCTGCTATCCTAGGCTTAGTTCTGGAAGCTTCTAGCCTCTGTACAATCTCATCTAGGCCTAGAATGTGTTCAGCCATTGAGACAGACTGCTGAATAGGCTCACCCTTTCCTGGTTCTTTCTGATCTCTGGTCAGCTAATTCAACTGAGCTGTTCTGGCTCAAAGCCTCCTTCCACACTGCCTGATTCAATCTGGCTTCTCTCAGCCTTTTCTGAATTCTGCTCGGCCTCATACTAACTTTGACAACATGTTCTAATCTTCTGGGTCCTTCTCATTCTCTGGCTTGTTCTTTCCTCATCTCTCTCTAGCTTGTTATCTCTCTTCACCTTGTCTCTGTACAACTGTTCCAGTAAAACTCCCTCCTTTTTCTCTCTTTCTCTCTTACGATGCCTCTTTCTTCTCTGCTCTCCTGAAAGATGGGTGAACACTATTCTGTAAAATCTTTCTCTGACTCATCACTTTTGTCTGCCACTTAGTCAGACATCACTTTCAAACCTGGGTTCTTCTACAAACAAAGTCTACCTTCATTGTTTGGGATTAAAGGTGTACACTAAAGATTTGTCAGCATTCCAGCCAGAGGGATTAAAGGCGTTTGCTAAGGCTGAACCACACCACAACTAGAGGCAGTTTTTCCAGTAAAGAACACAATAATGGGTTTCATAGTGTGATCAAATGTCCTGCAACAAAAGATGGGTCCCTTAGGAGTTTTGAACCAAGAAAGGCATTAACAACGGAAAGCATTCTTTCTTCCCCGACTGGTTTGGAAACAACCTCAGTTACTGGGCCAATACTGTGCTCCTCCATGCAGGGTAACGATCATGGGAATGCCAGTGCTGTAGTCCTCACCCAGTACCTTCTTTTATTCCTTGAGGAAGTACCCGGTGAAATACGAAGGAGGGCAGTGTTGGACTTACCGTGGCCCAGCATTACCTGTGGTCTATGACTTTGGTGATGCTCAGAAGACAGCCTCTTATTACTCCCCCTATGGCCAGAGTGAGTCTATTAATGCTCCTCTGAACTCTCTGCAGGACATGGGTGATCAATTCAGTTATGATAAGTAGCAGTCATTTACCAACCATTGCAGCCTGCTCTCCTTGTGTGAATGTTTGTGTTTTCTTTCACTTCTTTCTCATGATTACCCTTGAGCTCTGAACTATAACTAACCCAGTTTACAGACCAGAAGATTGGAGCATTGAAGGTTCAGGAACTTGGCTGAGAGCGCTGGGGATAAGCAGGAGAGTTGGCTTTTGCACTGGGGAAGCTTGGCTTTAGAATTTCAATATCAATCAGGTGTTTTAGGACCAGGCCAGGTTTGTGTGCACAGGGCAGAACAATAGAAAGCAAATGAAGTTTTATTTCTCTCATGAAGGGTGATTGTTGTATTGTTTAAAATAAATGCAACGATTGCACATATAAATGCTAAGCCTATGCTGTGTGATTCAAAGCTCTTCATATGCTTGGGATTTAAGGATTTAAAAGAAAAGTTAGAAGTTAAATATGGGGGCTGGTGAGATGGCTCAGTAGGTAAGAGCACCCGACTGCTTTTCTGATGGTGGCTTTCTGAAGGTCTGGAGTTCAAATCCCAGCAACCACATGGTGGCTCACAACCATCCGTAATGAGATCTGACTCCATCTTCTGGAGTGT